>NC_067472.1:80789480-81153590 GCF_947179515.1 Apodemus sylvaticus | reverse complement strand
ACTGCTGGGCAACCCATCCAACAGGAACAATTATAAGTTTCCCTTATACAGTGATCTGTGTAAACACTTCCATGAAGCCGAGGGAGTGACTGGTGGGTATCTGGCATCCCTCTGGTGATCTTGGAGACAGAGGTACCCCCAGTAATGGTCTTTAAGGCTATGGTTGAATCTTTTTGCTAACCCCATCTCTGACCATTTTCCTTCAGCGAGGCTTTGTTTTTGAGCTTGGGTTTTCACATTTGGGCTTCATGTGAAAGTGCTGGTACCCCGGTGCTGAACAAGGTGATAACAGGTTGTGCTGCCTTTCTTGGTCTCCCTGAATCCTGACCACACCTTGGACTTTATGCATTGGATCTTTCCCTCTTTCTCACCCATGGAACTGAGGGTTCCAAATTTATTTTTGCAATCAAATCTGGCTGCAATACCCCTTAGATAATCAACTCAAATGTAGCTCACCAAGGGAAGGGGCTGGGGGAGAGGAGGACATATGACAGAGAGTGATTCTCCATTTTCTATTTTCTTTTTCCTTTGTTTACAGCCCTATTTGGTTTTGTTTGGTCTCCCCCTTTTACAGACACACACACACACACACACACACACACACACACACACACACACACACACACACTGTATAAATGTCCTGCCTTTAAGCTAGAGATGATGGATTTGGAAGTTTGTTGTAAAGTGGTAGCCTGAGCCTGACCTAGCAAAAAAGGCACAAAGCACAGAAGGCCAGCTGCCAGCTGTGGTGTGCACACGCCCAGTACACACCTGTTTCCCCTGCAGCACCCACCCTACGCCAAGCTGCTGCTCAGACTCTCCTAAGATATGTACTGATCATTTGTTTTCTGTTGTCTTTTAACACCCACACAATTTGATTCCAAATCCTAGAGTCCAATTCTTCAGCTGCTGCTTCCCTCTGGCCTGCTGTGTCCTACACGTGAACACATATCTATGTGCTTCTGTAGCTCCAGTAGCCTGCTGTGCCTCTGGTCTGCTGCATCCTTGGGAACATCTGTCTTCTCTCCTGTTCTCTCCTGGCTCTCTCTGGCTCCAGTCTGCAGTGCCTCAGTTCAATGGCCAAAATAATTGGCATACTTGATTTCCAAACTCTTATAGTTTGTAACAACTTCTGCAGCCACACTAACAAATGGTTCTAAAGTCTCTTATCTCTATGGTTATACAACTTTCCATCCTTAGATCTTTTATCTCTATGATTTTTCTCTACTCTCAAACAATCTCTTAAGACTATGCTGTAAACTCTTATTTCAGGATTCATGTGTTAGTAATTGAGTATGGTTTAAAATCTATAAAATCTATAACAAAGTCTGGCTTTAAATTTGAAACAAAAAGGCTTATAATCAAAATTTATACATGGGGTACATGTATGTATCTCTAGACTGAACTCTACTTGTGTGTATATGTAACTTGGATTAAACTTGAACTTGGAGTCAACTCTCATTTAAATAGCAGATGTTTTTAAATAGTGCCTTTCATCCATGGCCAATGACTTCATCAGATTAAAAGCAGATACATGGCTGGTAACCAACTTAACTATAGTTAAAGAGTACATGCCATGTGACTTCGCCATCTTAAGATGACCACATGGTATAAAGTAAAAATGGTAAAGTTCCTGGTACTAATGAGCAATCTGTTTAGCATTGTATCCCTGTTATAGACTAAGGAAGCACCCATAAATCTCAGATAGTTTGGATTGGTATAGATTTTTGCATGATGATAAAAATTTAAGGTTATATTTGCTACAATACGCTATACATGTGATTCAACTCTGGTTTACAATATACTCTAGCATGTGATAAAATTCAAGGTTATAAAGATCTACCCAGACTAAAAAAATGCTGATTTAAGATATATATCTACTGATATGTTTGCTAACTGGCTAATGCCAAGATGCTAAAAAATTTAGATAAGTAACAACCCATGTTTGATAAATAAGATATATTTGATAATCAAGATTTATAGATTCCCAAGGTCTACTCAGAGTCACAGTAATATTTGACTTCCTTGTCTTTGCTTACTTTAAGCTTTAGATATTTGGATAAAAGAAAGCACACAAAAACCTGCAATATTACTACTGATGCACTATAGAGGCTTCAGTAAAGTCACCAGTATCTCTATAGACTGTATATATAATTAAAAGTTTTATTTTAATACTTGAAGAGGTTCAATTAAAACAATTGTCATTTTAATGCCATATCTAACAAGGATAGAAAACAAAGTTCTACTCTTATGAAAACTACAAATTTATTGCAAACTGTTAAAGACATGCAAGTTAATAGTCATCTCATAAATGAACAAAAATTTTAATGCATTCAAAACTGTGCTTGTAGCCATGCAAAGTATTAATTCAATTAATTGCAGAAATAAGATTTATGTAGCTTCCTATATATGTTTTCAAAGTTAAGCCTAAACCAAGAAACTAGAAACATGTAATATATAACTGGTATAGATATACTTAATAGATAATGGTCCTCAAACTCTTCGGAGATCTGCTAAATAAAGTCATTTAAAATGTTTGATTAACCAAACCAAATACCCAAAAAGAATTAAAAAACAACACATCAGCTTTTCCCAGTGGAGAGAAGTGCTCAGAGCAGCACACCTAATATCTCCTCCAAAGAAGATGGTGGGGCGCAGAGGAACCCGGAGCTTGAGTTAAAGGTGCCAAAGCCACCTTTGAAAAACTGCTCTTCACCTCACTTGCTGCCAGGACCCTGTCCAAACTGCGGACAGAAAAGACACTGGAGAGCTGATTTCCTTTCCTTGTCTAGACAAGTAGTCTTAGGAAACCCCAAGTCCTTACTCCATGGGAATGTCTGGTCTGTTAGATCTTCTGGGCCTGGTGGCCAATGACTGACACTGCTGTGGGACCTCTGCCCCCACTGGGCATGGAGGAACCTAGGGTAACTATCCAGGTAGCCAGTAAGTCTTTATCATTTTTAATAGATTTGGAAGCTGCTTGTTCTGTAGTTCCTGCTAATTCAGGTGAAATTTATCCTTCTCAGATCGCTGGTGGTGCTGGCAATTAGGCCAGTAATAGATTTGTCAGTTTAACAGTTTCGAACAGTTCAGCTGCCATCTTGGGCCTCTTCATGTGTAAAAATCAGGACACAGGCCTCAGTTTCTTAGAGCTACTATTAGGCCTAGTATCAGATTCTAAAAAGAGAGAAACTCACAAAATAGATTTCAATGTGACTTTTTCAGTATTTCTTTATTTAAAGAAACTCCCTTTACAATGACTGCTCAGTAATCATCCATTTGTTTCTCATGGTAAATGACTGGATAGAAACAAGGTGCAAAGTTTATATAATGTAGAGAAATATGAAAGTTTAGTTGTGAGGGGGCTAAGAAAATATTTTAAGATGTGTAAATGTAAGTTGTAAAGGTTGAGGACTTGAAAGCTTGAAAGCTTAAGTTGTGAGGGTCTAAGAAGGTGTTTTAAGGTGTGTAAATGCAACTTGCAAAAGCAATAGGAAAGTGACTTAAGGTATATAAGAATAAAAATAAATGCTTCAGGTTTCTTTCCCTCTCTAAGCTATTTTTATATTAGGACTTCAAAAGTTTTTTTTTTTTTTTTTTTTTAACATTAATCAATGTGCTTCTGATAAGTCATTAATTTAGCTCTGGCAAACACTGACAACTATTATCATAGACTAAGCTCAAGATTTTAAATTTCCTTTGGTTGTCCGTTAAGTATAGACTTAAAAGTGCTTCTCATTGTGCTAAAAACATCTGTCTAAGCTGCACACACTTGGTCTTCTGAATAGAGCAAAGAATGTTTACGCTTTTAACCCAAAATCATTTCAAGCTTCTATTATGACTCAAAGTTGTGAGTCTATTGCCTTCTCTACAATATGGATTCAGTATAAATTGTAAACAATGGTAACACATACCTTTTGTAAAACCTTTTGGTAAACCTAAAAAAATTTTGTAAAATTTTGAATCCACCTCTCACGGGTCAAATGGACTCCAGATAAATACTGCAAATCAACAGTCTGTTTCTGCAACAGTCTGATCCATTTACTCCGGAGGATGGAGTCACACTCCCTGTTTTCCCTGGACTTGAGACTCCCCTCCCCCAACTACCAGGTGCAGGCATGAGCCTAACCAGCTCCAGGTATTCCTTCAAAATCTACTTCCTTGAAATCAGTCTGGTGGTTCCTCAGAAAATTAAACATAGTATTACCCAAGAACACAGCTATACCACTCCTGGGCATATACCCAGAAGATGCTCCAACATGTAATAAGGACACATGCTCTGCTGTGTTCATAGCAGCCATATTTATAGTAGGCAGAAGCTGGTAACAACCCAGATGTATCTCAACAGAGTAATAGATACAGAAAACATGATACACTTACACGATGGAATACTATTCAGCTGTTAAAAACAATGACTTTATGAAATTTGCAGGCAAATGGATAGATCTAGAAAATATCCTGAATGAGGTAACTCAATCATAAAAGAACACACATGGTATATACTCACTGAGAAGTGGGTATTAGGCAAAGAGTATGGAATACCTATGAGCAGAGACTGAAGGAAAAGGCCATCTAGAGACTGCCTCACCTGGGGATCCATCCCACATGTAGACACCAAACCCAGACACTATTGTGGATGCCGAGAAGTAGTTGCTGACAGGAGCCTGATACAGTTGTTTCCTGAGAGGCTTGACTAATACAGATGCAGATTCTCACAGCCAACCATCTGACTGAGCACAGGGACCAATGGAGGAGTTAGGGGAAGGACTGAAGGATCTGAAGAGGCCCTATCTGGCATCAGTAGGGGGGGGGGCTTGGTCCTATGAAGGCTTGATACCCCAGTGCAGAGGAATGCTAGGGCAGTGAGGCAGGAGTGGGTGGGTGGGTGGGTTAGCACCCTCATTGAAGCAGGGTAAGGGGACTGGGATAGGGGCTTTGCAGAGGGGAAACTGGGAAAGGGGACAACATTTGAAATGTAAATAAATAAAATAACCAATTAGAAATATCGAATAAAATTCATTTTATTTATTTAAAAAAATCTACTTCCTGGACAGCTTCAAAGTGGCTAGCTGCGGGTGGTCCAACTGTTGCCTTCCTGTCCCTAGCCCAGATGGTCCTACAGAGACTGGACAGTGGGTGAAATAGTCTGTTCTTCTAGGACTTGGCAGGCATTTCAGCTTTTTTGGGGTCCCCAAAGATGTTGGTGTCCCAGACAACAAAAAGAAGTCTAAGAACATGGCACCCCCTTCCTTCCTTAATATCACCTCTTCTTATTATCTCACTTTTTTGTAATAAACAGAAGAGGGGAATGTTAGCCAGAGCCTGCCTTCCATGACTCAGCACCAGCAGCCACATTATTACCACCAGACTAAAAGTGACAAGCATACCCTTTAAAAGATCCCTGGCATCGTGGCCTGCTCTCCATCTCCTGGTCTCTCTGTTCATCTTTATCTTTCCCTATATGTGTCTCTCTATGTCTTTGTGTCTCTGTGTCTGTCTCTGTGTCTGTCTGTTTCTGTCAGTGTCTGTCTCTGTCTCTGTCTGTCTGTCTGTCTCTGTCTGTCTCTGTCTCTCTGTCTCTCTCTCCCTCTCCCCTTCTGTCATGGCCTCCCCACCAATAAATTTCTTGTATGAGATCTATTGCATGGTGTGATTTCTGAAGCATTCCTTAGCTCTAATCCAAGACACCTCGTTCTCACATAAACACTAACAGATACATATGTGTAAACAGTTGTCTTTGATATGTGGGTACCATTTTTATGGATTATATGTTTGGATGTAAGGTAGCTGGACCACATAGAAGGTCTATTTTCCATGTTTTTAGGGAATTTCTGTGCTGTTCTCCATTGTGTCTGGACTAATTCACAGACACAACTAATAAAGATGTGGGCTGAAGGAAATTCATATGCATTATTCCTTGTCTTTTTAATGATAGTCTTTCTAATTAGGGCCAGGTGATAACTCACTGTGGTTTTTATTTGAATGGAAGTTAAACATTATATCACAATGGAGCTGTTATTATTCATAATAACCTAGCCAACATATGAATGATTTGAAAAGATTATCTTAGAGTAGAAGAGAGAAGTTTGAAATGACTAAATACCAAGTATCAATAAAGTAAAGTAGCTAAATACCAAGTAGCAATAAAGAGATAAAGTTAATTACTGTGATTTTATTAGTATATATTATATACATGTATCAAGACCACACTTGACTTCAAAAAAGTACACAATTATTTCATTTCTTGACATTTTACATGTTTAAGAAGTATAAGTATTAACAATTTGATTTAGCCATTACTCACTTCACAGAAATATCAAATTTCCATGCTGTTAAACTAATAAAAAAAAAAAAAGTTACAGTGTACTTACACTGGTTGTAGATATATGCCATACTCTAAATCTTTTAAGCTGCTAGCTTGAAAGGAGATATCATATATACAATAGATGTGGTTAAGGCAACAGAAATAGAGGAAAACAAAACTAATAAATGGCAGTGAGTACCCAAAGGCTCTGTACACAGTAGGTACTATTCAAAGGAGAGCAATTACTTTAAATATGAATGGCCTGGATATCTCAGTTGAAAGACAAAGGATGCTACAGGAATTTAAAGATATATAATCTATTTGTAGATAATCAGTCTCTTTTAAATACAGAGCACAAATAAAACAAAAACTAATGGATAGAGGAAGTCATCCTAATACACTAATCAAAAGATGTCTGCTCGATCTCAATTCACACAGTCAAGTCACACTTTGGTTTTATTTTGGTTTCTCTCACTAGAGATCAAACCTAGAGTCATAGGCATGCTAGGCAAGCACTCTACCACTGATCTATAGTCCCACACCTCTTTCCACTCTTATTTTGAGACAGTCTAAGGTGCCCAAGTTGGTTTGAACTCACTCTGTAGCTCAGACTGACACTGAACTTGTGATCCTCCTGACTCAGCCTCTTACAGACCCAGCCCCAAATGAGAGTTTAGTGCAGAAAAAAAAATTGTTAAAGGTAAGAATTTGATGTAAGTTGAGATTCCTCCAAGGAGATGTAGCAGATTTTACACACATCTAAGAAGGCAGGGGTGGAGAAGACTCAAAAGAGAAACTGGAGATGCCAACACCCACTGACAGTGTGGTGGTTTGAAAAGCTTGATCCACAGGAAATAGCACTATTAGGAAGCGTAGCCTTGTTGGAGTAGATGTGACCTTGTTGGAGGAAGTAAGTCACTGTACATAGACTTTGAGGACTCCTATGCTTTGTCTCTGCCCAGTGCAGAAGAGACCCTCCACCTGGCTGCCTTTGGATCAAGATATAGAACTCTTAGCTCCTTCAGCACCATGTCTGCCTGCACACTGCCATGCTTCCTGCCATGATGATAATGGGCTGAACCTCTGAAACTGTAAGACAGTCCCAAGTAAATGCTGTCTTTTATAAGAGTTGGTTTGGTCATAGAGTCTCTTCGCAGCAGTAAAACCCAAATGAAGACAGTCAGTAACTGACAGAATCACTGGGCAGGAGATCGGTGAGGATGGAACTGTGTTGTTACACACTGAGCTAACTGGAGATGATTAAAATTCGTTGGCTTTCTCATCCAAATATCAGAATGAGAATGCTTCTTTAGATCACATGAAGAGTAACCAAATACATGACATTATGAGGAAGGAAAAAAATAAACCCTCTATACTCATAAGCCTAGAGTAGAGATCAGGTGGGGTAGTCTCCCAAGTATCAAAGGAATTTAACCAGAAATCCGTAATAGAAAGCTGAGAAAAAAATTGAAAAACAAAAACAAAATGCAAAACAAGTTTTAAAAAAAAGTAGGGATCAAACATAAAGGTTCTCTCCTGCACACGGGCCAAAGAAAAAGTCTCTAGAAAGAAATTAAAAATATCTTAAACTAAAAGAACAGAAATAGAGAACTAATGTACCAGAAACACAGTGGAGGGATTGGTGAGACGGGTTGAAAAATGCAGGAAATTGCAGCTTAAGGCTACTGGCCAGGGTTTGATCCCTGGGACCCACATGAAGGTTGAAGGAGAGAACCAACGCCACGGAGTTGTCCTCCATGTGAGCTCTGTGGCACACTCCAGTTCTCACTTAACATTATGCATGCACACACACACATTCAAGCACACACTCATACACGCACACACACAAATAATAATAACAATAAATTAAAATTTGTAAGTGTTTTAAAAATACACATTGGGATACAGTGAAAATTGGCTTCAGAAGAAAACATATAGCATCAAATACAAACTTTAGGAAATAAATTGTGTTATTGTCATTTATTGTAGTCTTACATATATTATAAATTCTACATTACCTTATTGTCTTGTTTAAGCCATGATATTTTAAAGAGGCTTAAAATACAGTTTCTTGAAAAATACTAACAAAGTTTATACAAAACACTGATCATTTAAATAGTTGTATATCCATTAAAATATCACATTTATTGTCAATAACTCTCATTAAAAATGAAAGAGTTGGATAGAAATGGTTTCAATAGTGAATTCTACCAAATGCCTAAGGAAGAAATCATGCAACGTCTTTGTAGAGACTTCTGGAAGATATTAACAGAAAAACAGGTATCAATTCTAAACCCACTCTATGAAGTACTTAATACCTCAAGAGCAAACAGTTTTAAGGCATCAGAAGAAAGGAAATATGTACTAATATCTCCTCTAAGTATAAGTATAAAAACAACACACCAGAAACAGAATTCAAAAGGATGTAAAAATCATTCTGTGGAGCTGGCCATATAAGTCAGAGAGACTAAGTTCTTGATGTTCAGGTGAGCTCAAAGTTCTGAGTCTGGCTACACTCATAGATATGCTTAGCAACATGTTGGATATATGATTGCAATCCTCCATTCAACAGGTTAAGGAGGGAAAGTCAGAGATGATTGAATCTACAGATAAAAGCATTTGGCAAAATACAACATCTATTCATAATGTTAAACTCTCAGAAAGCAAGGATAATAGAAAAACCTTCAGACTTCTTCAATCCAAATTTAAAAAGTCTACAGAAATATAGGCCTGATGTCATATTGGTTGATGAGAATCGAGAAGCTTCTTCCCAGAATCTGAAATAAAGCCCTGATGTCACCACATCATTTCTACTCAGTACCATGCTGGAGCATGTGGCTAAAGCTATAACACAAGAATGTTCAACAAAATTTTACATAATCAGAAAGGAGTGTAAAGCTGCCTTTGAAGATCCCATGATTGGATATAAAATGCTAAAGCCTGCCAAAAATATCCATAGGTAATAAATAATCCATAGGTAAATCACAGAATATAAAATTAATGAACAATGTTAATTTATGCTCTCCATATCAACAAAGTAACAAGTGCAAATGAAATTAAGAAGACAATTATTATTTGCATCAGTACCAAGAATCCTAGAGGAAACAGTTTAATAAAATATTCATTAAGGCCTAAAGTGAGGAAAACTAGAACACTGTTAAGTAAATCAAAGAAGGACAAGTGCATGAAAAACTAAATGGTCCATATTCACAAAGTAATATAGTCAAGTCTGTGAGCATATCTGTTCTTTCCAACCTGCCCTACAGAGTCAATACAATCACAGTCAAAATCTTCTTACAAGGTCAATACAATTACAATCAAAACCTTCCCAGTCTATTCTGTGAATGATGACACTGCATGTGCGGCTGACATGGGAAGGCAATGTCACAGATTACATTGCTTACACCTGTAAGTAAGCTCACAGGTGAAGCCTGCTGGAGAAGAAAAGCAGAGGCAGAGGTCTGGCTGCCCGACTGCAACACTGTAACAATCCCAGTGGCATGATGTTGGTACCAGAACTGACAAGTTAAGTTTGTGGGAGATTGGATACTCTGTTCTCTTTTTAAATTGGTGAATCATAATTAGTAGAAAAATAATGGGCTTAATTTAAAGAGATTTATATGTACATGCAATATGATTTTTATCTTTGTATGAGAAGGATGGAGGAGGAGGGGATGGGGTGCGAAAGAAGAAGGGAAGTAAGAGGAGGGGGAGGAGAGATGGGGTGGGAGGAGGAGAGGAGATGCAAGGAGTGGAGACACATAGGAGGAAGAGAGGGGGAAGGAGGAGGAGGAATAGTTTTCACAAAATTTAGCTCAAAATAGATCCTGAATATAAAATGTGGACATCTCAAAGACAGCAGGTGACGTCCTGTTTTGTAGTAAGTTTTAGAATTAAATAAATAGAATTATTAATTAGAATAAAGCTCGCTTTATTTAAACATGATTAGTTTTCCCCCACACCACCCTGAGAGACTGTTGATGGTTAATGGTGGCTGGGGAAAGGAGTGCCATTTCCTGCAGTGGTGAAGCCTGTGCTTCAGTACCCTGGCTCCAGTAGATAGCCTCCCTCCCATGCTCCTGAAGCCACACTAATTAAACTCAATTAGTCCCACACAGAAAAGGCATGAGAAGAGGACAGGGCTTGTCGTGAAGGGCTGCAGAGGAAGGAAGGGTGATGGTAGGAAGGAATTGGGGTCAGGGATTCCAAATAGATTGTATATTTATTATGTGTGAGTTGGTAAAGTATTTTTTTTATCGAAAGTACAGGTAGAACTCTTAAACCCAATAATCCAATAAGAACTCAATAATAAGAGAATATAAAGTTTTGCTGATTAAAAATGAGCAAAAGAGAGCTGGGAATTCATCCCAGTTGGCAGAGTGCTTGTCTAGCACTCATGGAGCCCAGATAGGGAACAAGGCAAGTGACTGACGCACCACCCACAATCCCTGCACCCAGGACCCGGAGCCCAGGAGATCACAAGTTCAAACTTGGGACTTATATTTTTTTTATAGACAAGGTCTCAGGCTGGCAAGTTTGAGGTCAGCCTGGGATACACATGATCCTGTGTGGAAAATAATACAAGCAAATTGGACAGACACTTCTCCCAAATAATATACTGAAAGAAAATAAACACAAATAATGCAGAGTGTCATATCATTAAGAAATTGAAAATTAAGACAGTAATATAAATAAATAAATAAATAAATAAATAAATAAAGACAAGATCAAATGCAGGCATGGTTTTATTGAGGGAAAAATGACTCTTGATGGGAATGGAGAGCAGAGCCTTAGAAGGCAGCTTAGGGAATTAGATAAAACGCTAAACATAACCTTGCTATGATACATCAGTTGTGCTTTTAGGTATTTACCAAAAATAGTTGAAAACTTATGTGTGACAAAGTGCTGACCCATTTATAGCAGCTTTATTTACATGAGCTGAGGTTAGGAAGCAAGCAAGGTTCTCTTCCATAGCTGGGAGACTAGTCTGAAGTAAAGCTATGCATTTGGCTATTATTCAAGGGTTTAAAAGAAACACTCTCCAGCCACGATAAGACAGGGAGAAAACTTAATAGCATTTGCTCAGCCAAAGAAGTCAGTGTAAAAACCCTGCATACTGCATTATTCCAATTGTATTACAATTCACAAAAGACAAAGCTGTGGACACAGTGAAAGGAAGAGAGTGATAAAGAGTGGATCCCATGACATTTCTGAATACTGGAACTACTCTATACAATTGTACGGGGAAGTTATGTGTGCAGTTTAGCATTTGTGAAAAAGAAATCATAAAATCGTATAATGCAAAGAAAGACCATGCTGTAACCTAAAGACTTTAGTTTATAATGATGTACAATAATTGCCACAACCATCATATTATGTGCCCTTGGGCAAGATGGGAGTAACAGTCAGTGCCTGGTGGGAAAGGGCATATGGGTGCCTGGAACTCTTTCTCTCTCATTGACTTTTCCTACATATTCAAAAGTATACTAACGGGGTGAATTTGGTTGACTTTTCTGCCAGTTTTCAGTGGTTGCCCAGGTGAACCAGCCATTCTTTCCCATAGCAGAAGCTAAGGAGAAGAAAGATTAAAGTTGCCTGGCAAGGTAACCTCCCTTCCCACTTCATTAGCATTTGGTCCCAGAAGTCTCCTTTGTATTATAATCATCTTTTCAGGTCTTTTCAACCTAGTGAAAAAGAGCTGCAACCACCATCCCTTCTGCTTAGTGCTCAGGGTCCAGCTCCTGATGGAGCCCCAGCCAGCTCTGCATTTCTGGGGTCTCTCCTGTCTTGGTGAGCTGCGAGCCTACATTCTGACAATACTAGAGAAGTGTCAATATTTACCTCCAAGACAGTGGTGAGGTTTAAGTAAACCAATCCCCAGCCCCTAGTGTCCAATAAATGTAAACTGTTGTGCTGTTATTGTTTATACACCTTCACACAATACTCACATCAAATGGAAGATAGACAGAAGATTCCACCTCAAATCACTTCTGGACTGTCAAAATGCTTAAAAGAAACAGGAAGGTGGTATGCTTAGAGCATCTGCCCAGAGGCAGAGGAATGGAGCGAAATGCATGTCAAAATGTTGAAATCTCCTCTGCCCTTTATCTGGGTGTCCAATGTAGCTCACCCCAAATCCCTTTAATAATCCACTTCTGTGAACTTCACCCTAACCTTGTGCCCTCCCTCTGGACAGGAAACTGCTGAAACATTAACACTGTCCCCAAGTGCTCCACACCCTCTGGCTGGAGCCATCCCCATCTTCAACGGGAACCCAGAAGGGTCAGAGACCCCAGCGTGTCTCTTCTTCTTTTATTCCCTCTACTATTTATTTTACTCCATATGCCTGAAGCCCATCACAGGGAAAGAAACATGTTCAGAAAATAAACAGCACTGCCGCCCAACGCTGTGCTTGCTAGAAGCTGTTAGTATAATCTTGTTTCTTCACTTTAGGGAACTTAAAGCACAGAAATTGCTTTCCCTCAAGTCTTAATATCAAAGGACTCAAAGGGATTCAAAGAAAGTTTACAGCAGCACAATCCACTGCACAGATGAGTTGCTACATATTTTCTTGACACCCCCCCCCACCCGCATGTTTGAAACTTGCACTTCTTCGTCCTGTCCTAAGAGCATCTTCAGGCATCAAGGCATACTGGCCCTGCTTAATTCGCTCCTCTCTCTAATCCCAAGAGGCTGTCTGCAGAAGCTCTGGTACTTTCATGACATCTTCCTGAAAGGAGAGAATTAGCACTCTGATTCTTCTTGCTATTGTGTCGAAAATCCTGGGTAAACCCACTTTCCCTGTTGAATTTGAAACTCACACGTTAGACACTGTCACCTCCCTAGATTGTAGTTTTTTTTTTTTTTTTTTTTTTTTTTTTTAAGAATTAACAAAAAAAGAATCTGCTTAAATTGACATTTCCCACTGACTTGAGGGTGGCAGGCTGTAATTTGCCAACAGGTTCATATCCAAACACGTGGGGTCGTGCTGACATCATGTGGTTTTCCTACCTTTTCCAGCCCCAGCATCCGACCCAGGTGGACTTGCTTAGGTCAATAGATGTTGTGGGGGAAAAAAAGAGACTATAGAACAATAGTTCTTCACTCCCCTAAGATAATTCATGAGCCAGATGTAAAGATGTTTCTAGGTCTATCAGATGGATTGGATTAGACATTGGATACTACCTACACAGGGGAAGGAAATCCTGTTTTTCTTTTCTTTCTTTCTTTCTTTCTTTTTTTTTTTTTTACATCTATTCCAGTGCAGACATATGGCTCCCTTGAAGTGTGAATGAATGCACTTTATAACTGAAAACCTGACTCAGCTTCTGACTCCATAGATTGAAAGCTATTCATCAAGGGTGAGCAAGGAAATCACTGAGCTAACAGCTCCCTCCTGCATCTGGCTGAACTCCTCTTTGCTTTTGGTGGTGCTCTACCCTCTCCCAGAGGTACACGGTCTCTCTGTCCTGTTAGGAGCTTCCTTGAGCTGCTGTGGGCTTGCTGACTTGTGTGCTGAAAGGCTATGCTTTCTGAGTTCCCCCATCACTCCTGTTGCTTTGTCCCTTGGTGCTTCTTGAATATCAACCCCTTCAGCCCCCTCCTCCTGCACTAGCATTCAATTTCCTTCTTGCTGGGTTGTAGCCCTTGGAGGTTCTTTAATTTGCTGAGAGTAAATGTGGTAGTAAATTACTTCAGTTTTTTGCATAATTTTAATATAACTTATAACTTAATAACTTATTTTGTCAATTTTGCTGTGAGCTCACAGTCAGCAGGAATCTGTCCTCTGAGGAGTCTACTGCAGGCCCAGGTTTGAGAGAGATTCCTAACATCTGCTTTGGGGGTTGAAGTAAGAGAATTCTTTACTTCCCCAGCAGGTTTACAGCTTAGAGTCTCTATTCTGTGTGGGAAGTGAGAACTCAGATTAATCAGCTACAACTCATGTAGGTCCAAGGCAAAAAAATTTTACTCAGATATCTATAATGACCCCCTTTCTGTCATCATACACTCAGGGAAATGTGTTAAGAGTTAGGTCACCAGCCTGTACTACCATAGCATGGTGTTGAGACTGGGGGGAGGGTGGGTGTAGTGGAAAGAAATGAGTCACTAGAGATACTACTGGAAACCGCCTCCTCCCCCTCTGTCTCATTTGCTTCTGAACTTCCTTGAGTTGAATAACAATCTAGACCATAAAGTTCTGTCTACCACAGGCCCAAAGCAGAGCCATGTGACCCGTGGAGCACAGCAATCTTCCCCCCTCTATAAGCTAATTATCCCTGATACTTTTCCACTGTCGATGGAAAGCAGACTGACCAGGTTATGAAAGAAGGAGGCTCAGATCTAGCATCTCTTTCCTAGTTCTATAATTTATTCAGGACCCCCTGTCATTACTGCTCCTTACTATCCCTTAGAGGCCATATTTCTGATAGTAGCTTTTCTCTGAGAGAATCAGAGTCCCAGCCCCAGATGGTCTGATCTCTGCTCAGCCTGGGAGTTGCTATTGTCCCTAGATTTCCCAAGGCTCATCCTTTCTTGCTTGAGCCTCAGAATGACTTTTATTTAATTGAAATGATTTTATCTAGTCATCCCGTGCTTGAGAGCAAAGAGAGGATTTGGCACGAAGTTTTATTTCAGGCATCTGTTCCTAATTCGTGCAGTGTTCTATAGGTTTCTGTGGTGCTTTACTGCTCTGGGGCCCATATCAGATAGGCAACTACAGCCATCTATGGACTGATGCCCTCAGCATCCAGGGGTCCAACCAGCTTTGGCTTCAGACCTGAAGCACATGGATGTTACATAGTCAGAAGCCCGAGACATTCTGCACATTACTCAGCTAGGGAGTCAAAATCTGTGGGCAGAGCTCAATCAATATAGTTGAGCTCTGAACCTTCATGGGTCAATTCTGGAATTTAGGGTAGCTGCTAAGAAGTAGAAGAAAGAACAAGACGAGGGAGGGCTACCCATAACTCAAGTGGGTGTCCTGTGCCTGTACTTCACCATGCTTGCCCTACATCACATGTCTATGGGAGTGTGCTGTTTCTTTCTTGAAAAATGAGTGTACAAATGTGGCCATTTTTCTACTTCTGGGCTACACTGGCACTGGGCTTGGCCAGTCAGATTTCTGTGACTGTAAAACTTACTTGAGCTAATAACCATGTAGAGACTAAAGATTTATTTTGACTTACACGTTGAGTTCAATCTATGATCCAATGCTCTTGTCAATGGCTGGCCCTTACTGAGGCAGTACAGCATGGAAAGAGCAGCTAGCAAAGAGTGTTAGGAAGGGGAAGGAGAGAGAGAGAAAGAGAGAGAGGGGGGGGAGAAAGAAAGAGTTGTAAAGGGGGAAAGGAGGGAGTGAAGCAGGAGCAGAAGGAGAAGGGAAAAGAGGAAAGGGGAGGAAAGAGTAGAAGTCTGGTCCCCTCTTAGCTATGCCTATAAGGAACTGTAACCTCCCACTAAAGCCCACTTCTTAAAGACTCCACACTCTGAGAAACTTAAGTTGCAAGTTATACCAGGCTACAATGGGGGAACACTTGGGCTACAAACACTTGCTCCATAAGGTCTTGTTAGCTGACTTACAGAAGCTTCTTGCTCGGACTTTCAGACTATTTTTATTAAGTAACCCCCACCACTTAAGTTACTTCTACCACATCAGTGATAGCTAGCTTCCTGGGAAAGGCCACAACTGCCAACAAACTGTTTTTAAAAACAGCTTGGGCAAGTTTTCAGCAAATCCTACTGGCATGTGCCACCACAACCAGCTTGGGCAAGTTTTCAAACAAAACCTCCCCTCTCTCTTGCTCTTTGGGCACAAAGGAGGCTATGTTTTTTGAGGTCCTGGCTTGCAGTTTTAAGTTGTGTCTACTCCTCATTTAAGCCTTTTGCTTGGAAATTAAAGTCTATGTTTGAATTGGGGTTTTCTGACACCTGCTCAATGCAATTCTTCCCTTTCTTTGTAGAAAAGAAACTTTTTCATCATTGTCAACCAAAAAGATGAATCAGTTTTCATAGTCCAAAGGGGATAAAATCAAGGAACGGGTAAGGGGATTAGGAATTGGTATCTTGGCAGCAAACCTAAGCATGACTGGGTTGTAGGCTGTAGATGACTTATTGGCCAGTGGATACAGCATTGCCAGGTGATTTGGCCACTTGGAGGTTTGTAAACATTGCCCTGGAAGGACATCCTGTCTCAGGTGACATTATAAGACTGGCACCAGAGTGGGCAGGGTATTGGAGCTGTAATCAAAGCTCAGCACTCGCTTTGGGATGGCCTCAGAGGGGACTGTGGAACTCTGGGTTCTCTCTCTCTCTCTCTCTCTCTCTCTCTCTCTCTCTCTCTCTCTCTCTGGTCATAACACTTTAGCTGGAGGATTATAACCTCAAGCTCACCCTGGGATACACAGTGAGAACTTTTCTCGAAAACCCAAGCCGCATTGTTAAGTTGAGCACTCTATAAAGTCAGGGTGCACTGGAAGCAGGGCTGCTGCAGTAAGGTAGAGCTTGGCAAATGGAACACATCTTGAGCTCTCAGAGGCATTCTGTCTATGGGGGAAGTCAAGCTAAGCCTCAAATTCTTGAGTTATTTTCCCCCGTGGGAGGCCTGTGTATCTCAGATTGCTGGGAGAAAGGGGACTCTGGGTGAAACACTTCAACCTGTATGCCACACCCTGATCTTTCCTCAGAGTCTCTCCCATTGTGGAGAGTAAATTTTTTTTTACTTCATATCCAGTCACTGTGAAGTAGAAGTTTCAGCCCCGAAAATGCATATGCAAGTATTATTACAAATGGAGCATTTATATACATATACACATGGAACAGCAATTAATGAAAAAAAGAGGCTATGAATCTGAAAAGGAGCAGGGAGGGTATATGAAAGGCTTTGGAGTGACAAAGCATATACAATTACAAAGTAAATTGTAATCTCTACAATAAACAAAAATGTACAATGAGACCACTCTATTCGCTTACCAACTGTTTTTCCTGCATTTCAAAAACCCCCAACATCTTGCCTTTATCCTTTACCTGAGGTCTGTTTTCTTGGCTACTCTATGATGCAGAGATCATCATGGCTGCTTGTCTTCTATATATTGGCATTTTTGAGTACATTTCTACCCCAGAACCTTGGTGTCTGCTGTGCCCGTGGGGAAGTTTCTCTCTTGCATTATCCTCTGGCTGACACTTTCTGATCATTTCACCTCAGTTCAAACTCTATTTATGTAAAGAAGCAGATACTGAGGTCTTCATCAGAAGCCTGTCACTAGCCATACGAGCTTA
Source organism: Apodemus sylvaticus (assembly GCF_947179515.1). Lineage (NCBI taxonomy): Eukaryota > Metazoa > Chordata > Mammalia > Rodentia > Muridae > Apodemus > Apodemus sylvaticus. The sequence continues at coordinate 81,136,012 of NC_067472.1, read as the reverse complement.
ACTTTCTTCAAGGATTTCACCCATGTTTTAGTCAGGGTTCACTTGTATAATCTATCTATCTATCTATCTATCTATCTATCTATCTATCTATCTATCTATCTCTCCATCTATCTATCTATCTATCTATCTATCTATCTATCTATAATTAAATACTCCAAAATATATTTATGTACACATACATATATATACATGTATAATATATGCATATGATGTATATGTGTGTATCTACATACATACTTTGGGGTCCAGGAATCGCCTCACAAACAACACAAACACTGATCTGTCAGACAGGCATAGTTTATTGAACATACACTCCAGGACTGGTCAACAGTTCATATTTGGGAATCAAACCATGGCCCTGAGCTATCCTACAAGGTTCTTAAGCCCCAAATTCACAAACCTTTGAGCCAAATTATTCCATTAACCAGGATTTAGGGATAGGGGATTTCCTTAGGTACATGTTTTTCTTGTACACTTACCCTGCGCCGATTGGTTGGGGTATTCAGCTGTGGCAGAGGATTTGCCTTGTCTAATATTCATGTCCTAACTTGTCTACAGGGATGGGACTTATCTAACATTCATATCTTAACTTGCCAACCAGGATGTCAGTTACCCACACACATGTCTCTTTCTGGCTAGTAGGATGTCAGTTCCCAGAGAGGTCTTGGGAACTTAAACTTTACTAGACCACCTCTCAAAATGAACGTCTTATTCCAAATAGTTTCTTGTATGAGTGCATGTATCTCTCCTCTGTTATGTTGTGGTCCATCCCAGGGGGAGCTTATAAAGGCAAATACCATAAAGCTTACATGTAGGTGTAAGAAATGTTATATGGCTGGCTCCCATACAAGCTTATTGTGGGTAACTATACAAAACAGTTCTACTGACTTCTATTGCGATTGGTTAGAATCTACAAAATCTGTAATCAATCTTGGCAATAGAAAGTTTCCTAGTAGTAGCAGAAACACATGAGAAAGTTTACTTATAATGGCAGGCTATCCAGGTAACATTTACCTAGGCCTTAATACTTTACCTAGGTCCTAACACACACACACACACACACACACACACACACACAGAGAGAGAGAGAGAGAGAGAGAGAGAGAGAGAGAGAGAGATCAAAGATCTAGATTAGAAACAGATCTACCCACTTCAAATTAAGAAAAAAAAAATCCCTCACAGGCCTGCCTTCCATTTTTGGATTTTAGTTAATTCCGGACACAATCAGGTTGACAACCAAGAATAGCCATCACAACCCACTATCTATAAATATTTTCTTCATTTGTTTACTCTCTTCCTACTATCATGTGAGTGTCACTGGAACAAAAGGTTTATTCACCATAGAATCTCTTGTGATTCAAACTATTCAGTTCCTGGAAACAATAAACAAGGCAGTTAAGACCAGCTTCTCTGGGTTCCAACTGTAGTTCTGTGCGACCTTTATTCGATGGGAACCCTCCCATGCTTCACTCAATAAATGTTGACAATCAATAATTCTAACATGACAGGTTGGTCTAAGGACTGAAGCACTATTGCATGCAACATGCTTTGAACAACACCAAATACAAAGTAAGCACTCACGGATATTTGTGGTTATTGATCATGAATGTGTTAATTGAATGGATATAGTGTCTATGTGTGTAGATGTCATTACCTTATTGTGGCAAATATGTTTCTGTGCATTTTATGAAAGAAAAATCACCTGTGTTGTCATAGTAATGACTTGAGTGTGTATCTGCCGCATTCTATATTACTGTAAGTCAGGGGTTTGATCCATTATTTGAAGTCCCTGTTATCACTAATCTCTGAGTGGAGTCCTCACCTTGTGCTGGGGTTAGTTTTCCTGAAACCTCTCTGCTCCATGCCTTACTGGCTGGTGTCTCTCTGGCAATGATGCCGATTCAGTCCCCCACTTGTCCCTTAGTGTGCTGTGTAGATTTTCCCTTTGGGGAGTCTGCCTCTCAGTCCCAGACTTTGCCCAGAGGCTCCTGATGACACTAAACAGGGAGCAGCAGGAGGAATGGGCAGTGAGAACAGCACCCAGTTCTTGTAGCTATTGCATAAAGTCACTTTAAAAAAGTACCAGTTATCTGCCCCAAATGGCTTTCCCTTCATACAAATAATTATTCTGCCCAGATGGTGGAAACAGCCCTGCTGTTTATTATAGACTAGATTTCCAAGTTCCCTTGCTGTGACTTCTATACTTAGAGGGCAGTGGGTAAAAGCAAAAATAAACTTTTCTCCAAGAGGGCTGAGACCATTAGATCAGATTAGATCAGATCAGAGCTGTGGATTGTGGTGCAAGGGTTTTACTTTAACCTGAGGCCTCAGCTAGGAACTTAGGCCTACAGTGCTGCACTGTTCACACTTCCTGGCTAATTTGAACCTGAATGTGTGGCCACTCCCTCTGTCCTGACTGCTCAGAGCATCTTTCTGTTCCCACCTATCTCCACAATTTTGGAATGACTGTTAACCAATATCCTAGTATTCCTGGATAACCTGAAAATAAATGTGTGGGTGGGGGGAGGGGCTCTTAGTGTGCGTAAGAAAACACGTATGAATAGTTGTGTGTTCTTATAGAAATTACTTGTACATGTTCCCAGGTGGAGAGAAGTCTATGTGTGTCTGTGTGCCTGAATGCGAGGGTATAATATGCAATTTTCTATATAGAGGCATGCCTATATGCCTCTGTATCTACATATGACTAAGAATATGTGTTCAAAAAGATTTGTCCCTCCTTCCATCCATGGGGTGGGGGTTTCTGAGCCAATCTCTGGCCCCTCATATGCTTCAGGAACAATTCAAACATTCCAGGATTTTCTATTCACTTTCTATAAATGCTGCAGATTCTTCCCATGCTGCTTCTCTGTCTTGGCTCACCTTTCTGTATGATTCTTTGGCTACATTGGTTCAGGCTGAACGTTTCTCATCAGTAATGGGGACCTTTCTGCCAGCCAGTGCATTATGGCCAAGGATGCTGTCTGATCAGAGGTCAGACTGTCTCACCTGGTACCTGCAGTCAGTACGTGCTAACTTAGAACCTATGTCCTACTGCTCTGAATCACTGATGCATGGCTAAGGCTTTCTCTTTTCCTCACACCTAGTCAAACTCTTTTGGGCAGTGCTTTGATGTTGCTGGAACCGGAAATCAACAATGAGCCATTGTTCATTCTGAAGTTTCTGGAGTATGCTTAGATGTGCTCTGGAAAGGAAAGTCAACAGAAACCTGAAAGAAGAGACAGACGGTTCCAAAGCCTGGAGTTTCACAGGGAGGAACCATTGGGGATGCCAGGTGACAGTTAATAAAAAGCCGCTGAGGCTGAGGGATTGGGCAGGCTTGGAGCGCCATGCTTTGGTTAGGATACCAAAACACTGAGGTGGCAGACAGGCAGCTGGAAGCAATTCTGAGAATAGAAGTAACAGAAATTAAAAATAGCAATAAGTCATGCCCCAAAAGTGAGAAAAAGATGTTTATTCACAGAGTGGGAGGCAGCCACTGCAGGAAAATGATTGACACTCTTGTTTGTTTGTTTGTTTTCATTTCATTCCTTGTAGTGTATATAGGCCATAAAAACATAGCTGGTTAAACTTTTTTTTTTTTTTTTGGTTTTTTTCGAGACAGAGTTTCTCTGTATAGCCCTGGCTGTCCTGGAACTCACTCTGGAGACCAGGCTGGCCTCGAACTCAGAAATCCGCCTGCTTCTGCCTCCCAGAGTGCTGGGATTACAGGTGTGCGCCACCAAAACATAATCCACACATTAAATGAGGTACAAGAAGAAAGGAGGAGTGGCCCCTGGTTCTGGAAAGACTCAGTGAAACAGTATTCGGCAAAACCAGAACGGGGAAGTGGGAAGGGGTGGGTGGGAGGACAGGGGAAGAGAAGGGGACTTACAGGACTTTCGGGGAGTCGGGGGGCTAGAAAAGGGGAAATCATTTGAAATGTAAATAAATTATATAAAAAAAAACATAGCTGGAAATTAAAAATATCACTGTCCCTCACAATGCCTGCATGGAGGCCTCAGGTCAGAGCTCCACTCTGCTCCTTGAAGCAGCTCACCAGCCCTGGACATCTCTGTGGTGGGCCTGGCTGTAATATCCTCAGCATCCTTGGCATCCCGTTATCTCCTGGAGGATGATGGCCATGCCTCCACAACCCAGTCCATACAATGAATCCAATTCATTGTGGTGGGGTCATCCAACCTTTTCTACACTGCACAGGACACAGACCCAGAAGGCCAGGGAGACTTGGGTTGTTTGAATCTGTGTGAGCCACCAGGCAGGTGGCAGGATCTCCACCCATCCCTGAAGGAGAACCAGCCACCACCGTGGGACTGTATTCTCCCTCTCAGCGATATTGACATCTTAAACTGTCCTGACCCAATCCCATTAGCCTTGCCCAGGAATAGTTGCTTCTGGTTTCCCTGGCCATAATTTTTAGTCAAACCTAATCATCCATAAAAAATTCTATTTTACCAACAGGATGAGAACTACAAGTGATCTTCTCCCTTGATCTGTTCCCTTAAATCTGCCTCTCCATGCCCTCCTTCCATCTCCTTCTCATGCCCTTTCCCCATCCTCTTCCATCTCTTCCCTACTTGCCCTCTTCTCACATCTTTTTCCATCTCCTCTGACTTCTCTCTTGCCTCTTCCTGACCTTTTATTTTTTTAAATCTTACATATTCTTGTAGTATGGAATATTAAAAAAGCAACCGTGTTATCACCAGCGAGGCGTCAGTGGGTTGGTCTGCCAAGCACTGACGGGCATGGCTGGCCTCTTCTCATCTCGTGGAGATGCTCTGACTCAGAGCTCCAAAATCTCTTCACGCAGCCAGCGGGTTGCTACCATGCCAGCCCCACACTTCAAAATTCCCAGGGCCTTTTGAGGTGCACGTCTTGAAAACCCACACTTGCTGCCACACCTTTCTCTCTGGAACTCAGTTGAACTGCTCCATAAAGGAAAACACCACACAAACTTAGTTCAGAATCAATGGGAACTCAATCGCTGGCTACAACAGCTAGAATCCTAATCTTGTAAGTCATATTAAATATAAATCCTACAGCGATGAATCCACCAGTATTCACCATATCTCTTTCCTGCCTCTTCTCTTCCTCCCCCTGGCCTGGAAGTCCTGCCTACTAGTCCAGTGATTGGTTTCCTTATTCATTAGAAGGGTCACATGAGGTCCTGAGTACTTGATTCACTACTCATCCCAAGCAGCCCCTCTCAGGGAAGTTGAATTAGCATCAAAACATAAACAGTACCAGGCTATCCACAACATATTCTGTATAACCCTCAAGAGCAATCACTCTGCCATCTTCTAACCCAGATCTTCCAGGCTGCTTGCCTGTCTTGTGGAGCAAAACATGAAATGGAAGAAGTAGGATGCACTTGTCTACCCCACAAATCCACAGTGCAAGGTATCCTCTAGTCATCCAGGGCGTGCTGATCATTGTTAGTTGACATGGCCTTGGTTATTTCTGTCTTATGTGTCTTGATTAATGGTTCAAACTTTAGCTAGCTGCCTCCAAAGTTACCTATAAGCATCCTCTCCCCAACCTTTCTCAAGGCATTGCTTTGTCTCTTTGTAAAACTCTCAAACATGAAGTGAAAACTTTCTGGACATCTTCTTGTCCTACGGACTGTGGTAATGCAGAGATGAGTCAAGAAAAGAGCCCATCAGTGCTCCAGCCTAGCACCCACAGGTATGCATGACTGTACTGGACAATGGTTCTACCTTGTTCACTTGTCTAGGGGATGCTTTGTTCTTTCCATTTATCATAGTTGTCATTGTTAGTATAATGAGTAAGTAATGACTTAATTCATCATGAAATCAGCTACTTTATTAATTATTTAAAACAAATGTTTATTGAACTACTATGAAGTATTCCTTCCAGTGTAGACAGTGTCACGTGGGTCTTCTAAAGCACAGGGTAGGCCGAATGGAATCCAAATCCATGTGCAGTGAATGTTTGCAGAGTGCAGCTCCACTGGGCTCTAACCTGCTCACATGTACACAAGCACAGCACAGAACCACTGCGCAATGACACCCTGCACAGATGTACACACACACACAGAGAGAGAGAGAGAGATAGAGAGAGACAGAGACAGAGACAGACAGACACACACACACACACACACACACACACACACGCACAGAGAGAGAGAGAGAGAGAGAGAGAGAGAGAGAGAGAGAGAACACTATGGTTTGCTTTTATTGTCCAAGAAATAACCCCTCCTCCATTGATGGCTGCTGCACAGTGCTTAACAGGCCCATTAATTTATCAGGCACTCACTTAAGACAGTTGCCTCACATTAGAGCAAATGTGTTCTGGGGGCTCTGTGAGGGCTATGTTTATTTTCTAAGAGTTGCCATTAGGTCTAGATGATGGGAAGGGTGCCAGAGGCCACATTATGGGGGCCCTGGTCAGTCTCCTGTGCCATGTGGCTGTAGAATTAGTGTGCTACTTATTGATGGGCAATCTATCCCTTAACAGGGTCCCAATTTGGCTCCTGGGATAATGAGATGAGCCTTGAGGGACCATCCATCTCTCTCCCACAGCTGAGGGCAGTTCTGAGGAACATGGTCCCTTAACTGGCTCATGATGGAGTGCAGCTGAGCTGAGGTTAGTACAGCCCATTTATTTCTCAGGGGCCGAAATGAAATTCTCAGTAGAAGCTCCTCCCCCCTCCCCTGAGACCCTGCCTGGACTGCCACATCTGAAAGGTCAGAAGGGCTATGCATTAGGTAGTGAAGGGGTTGGTCCATATACCAGAGCTCTGGACAACCCTAGACAGGCAACTTATTCTTTCTAAGCCCTAATTTTCTGCTTAATGAGACAGAGATACACATGAGAAAACAATATTAATTGAGAACCCACTCCAACAGATTCATGTGAAGTCTATTCTCAGGAACATTGACCTATAAACTCAAGTGATCACTTTGAATGAAGGCATATTTAGGCTAATTTAGATGCCGGGAAAGCATGAAACAGGGGCTGTGCCTTGTTGGGCATCTGGGAGAGTGACAGCTGAGTTGAGCTCTGACAGATGGCCAGGTGTTAATCGGTTAAGTAGGGTGATGGTGGTGATGATGGCGGTGGTAGCCGTGGTGGAGGTGGCGGATGGGGAAGAGCTATGCCAGACGGAGAGAACAGCTTGTGTAAAGGCCTGGAGACTGGAGGGAACACGGTGTGTTTAGAAACCGAAATCGAGCCAGAAGGCCTGGCACATAGACAAGGAAGGGCTGTAAGGTGGGCGGGAAGAGGCTCCTTAGGGAATCTAACTAGGATGCTGAGGACACCTTGTTCAGAACTGGGGCTGCATCTTAAGGAAAACAGAACCTCTCGCCAAAGGTTGTAATCAGCCTCCGTGGTGTTTACATGTAGCCAGCACTCTGCCTATGGAATGGGCACAAAGCTGGAATGAGACCAGACAGCTACATGTAGAAAGATTGGAGGAAATGTGATTTTATATAAGTAACAAAGACTTGTGCTGAATCAGGGACACACAACTGGGGAAAACTATGCTACATGATACACCAAGCAGCACTGCATCAACCAGGAGAAGAGGCCCTAACCAGGACTCCCACTCTCCATGTTCACACTGCCCAAGACCACTTACTGCATGGTTAAGTGATCACTAGTGGCAAGCGATACCCCAGACACTCAATAGATATTCGTTGTGCCCATCTGTCCCCTTAAGATCTTTGCCAATTGAGTCCCACCAACTCTGTCAGGGTCTCAAGAATCTGGACTCAAATCCGTTTTACCTTCTCCCAGAAGCTTCCAGCCTTCCCACTTTCTAACTTGAAGCTCAAGTGCCAGCAGGCAGCCTTGGGCTGGCAGAGCTATGGGAAGAAGCTTGCACAGCTTAAGGCTGGGAACAGTTGTGCCAAGATGTCTCTTGGTTCTTCCTCCTAAAGTGTCTGACTCAGTGTGCTGCAACTGCAGAACAGTTAAATTATTATTTTTTAATTTATTATTTGAGAGTTTTGTGTATGAATACAATGTGTTTTGATCAACTCCACCCTCTACTAGCTCTGCTCCAACTCCTCCACTGCTTCGTCCTCTCAGCTTCTCCCTCCAAACTTCACACACTCATCTGTTAAAGCCATTGAGTGCACTAGTGCTGCCTGAATATGAAGGGTGTAGAGCACGCTCTGGAATGTGTGCAGTCGAAGATCAGGCTAGTACCGACTGCTCTTCGTAGAACCTGGCCAAATCCTGTTGCTTCTGCACTAAAAGGAGATGCTCAGTGAAAATTGAGCTACTCCCTTCAGGGCAGGAGAAGGGAGGAAACAAACCAATGGGAGGATAAGAAGGAGCTGAAACTGACAAACTATAGAAACAACTCCCGTAAGCTGTGTGAGGGAATCACAGAATCCCTCCACATTTAGGACTCTGGTTTTCTGATCTGTCAGTGAGAGCTAGTGGTGGGTCCTTCACTGGGGTTCTGCTGAGAGAGAAAGTGAAAGTCCATGGTGGAAAAATGACAGTCATCAAAGCACACGGTGGCAAGAAAATAATGAATGCATAAGTAGCCCAGCAGGATGCCTGTGAATTCAATCCAGCCTGGGCACAAATCCAACTTCTACCATTCCTGATCTAAGTTGGAGATAAGGAGGGAAGGCACCCACCTTAGCATCCCACCAGCACTAAAGGGGAAAACAGGTCAGGGCTCTAACCTCTCCAAGCTTATATTTCCAGAGAAAGAAGAAATTAAATAACCATGTACATCAACAAACATCTCGCAGTGTCAAGAAACTAAAACAGTGGGAAATGACAGAGTAACTGCCCAGAAGAGATGCACATAGGGCTGCTGTGTGCACATGACCTTCCAGATCAGAACTGACTCAGAAGAAACAGGTGATTCATGCACATAGGCAGGAGATTCTTAACCCTGATTTTTCATTAGAACCATCTAGAAATTGTATGATGTCCATTAAAATGGTATTGTTTGGGGGTAACTGTTAAACACTCAAAAGGAAGTCAGCCCTAGCTTTGTAAGAATCATGTATAGAATGACCTAGCCTGGTATCTGCATCATGAAGTACTTGATCAGGGCTAGTAGAGCAAGAATCATGAGCAGGTCATTGAAATGTGAGATATATTTTCCCATAGTTCCAGAGGCTGAAAGGTCAAGGTTAAGGTCTCAGGAGGTGTCTTAGTCAGGGTTTCTATTCCTGCACAAACATCATGACCAAGAAGCAAGTTGGGGAGGAAAGGGTTTATTGAGCTTACACTTCTACGTTGCAGTTCATCACTAAAAGAAGTCAGGACTGGAACTCAAGCAGGTCAGGAAGCAGGAGCTGATGCAGAGGCCATGGAGGGATGTTTCTTACTGGCTTGCTTGAGTTCCCGTCCTGACTTCTTTTAGTGATGAACTGCAATGTGTAAGTGTAAGCTCAATAAACCCTTTCCTCTCCAACTTGCTTCTTGGTCATGATGTTTGTGCAGGAATAGAAACCCTGACTAAGACAAATCAGTACCAGTGTAGTGGGGTATTCTTGTGACAACCTGACCATGTTTTGGGGAGGACTGTGGAAGGACTTTGGAACTTTGAGCTAGAAAAGCCATTAGAATATTAAGAGCTCGGTGGAAAATTCTGTAGGAGCTTGGAAGACAATGTTAAGAACAGTGCAAAAGATGGAGGCCTGGCTTGTGAAATTTCAGAGGGAAGATTAAAGACTCTTATCAGGGCCATGTTTCGATTGTGAAGATTCTGTGGTTTTGGTTAGCTGGGGCTGAAGAATCAGCTGTGATTAATAAGATACCAGAACCACTAAAGGGAACCTTTGTGTTACTGGGACTATTGATGCTGGTTAGCTGGAGCTAAGAAATTAGTGGTGATTAAGAAAAGACCAGCATCACTGAAGTGAAATCTTCTGGGAAGTGTTTTCTGAGAGCACCAGAGAGTGTGTTCCAGAAATAACCACAGTTATATTTTGTGCTGTGGCTGGACTTGGTACTGTGTAAGAGTCACCCAGATGGTACTGGTTTTGAAGGCATGAAGGGGTCATGAAGAGCAGCTGAGGCTCTTGTCACAGTGAGAGGCCACGGAAGGCCATTGGTGAAGGTGCAGCCTCAGTTGTAGTTGATGGCCCAGGACTTGAAGGGGTCATGCACAGGAGCAGAGGCTTGTCACCATGAAGAGAGCCTATAAGAGGCTATTGGTGAAGCCTAATTACAGTAGAAGATAGCAATGTTTTGGAGATGCCAGTACCATGTGATGACCACCAAGAACAGTAGCAGTAGTGGAGTACAGGCAGCTGGAGCCTAGAAGACAAGCTGTGTGCTACAAAGGGCAGGGCTGGAGAAGTGACCCAAGCCCTTGGAGGAGCCCAGTAGATCATGAGTTGGATCCCAAACATTGAGCCATTGGAGTTTAAGTTTTGCTTTTGGTTGTGACTGTGCCCTGATATGTTTCCCTCTTGAAGGAAGAAAGTATTTTAGTGGAGCCCACAGTTAAGAGATTGAATTTTTAAAATACTTAGAATTTTAAAGATATTGGACATTTTAAAGGGATTGAACTTTTAATATGTAAAGACTGTGGGACTTTTAAAGTAATTTAAATCTTGGGGATGAATAATAAAGTGAGGGTTGAGGCTTAATAGTGATGTGTTTGTGTGTCAAGTTGACAAGGGGTCAATTGTACTGGCTGGTTTTGTGTGTCTACTTGACACAGGTTGGAGTTATCACAGAGAAAGGAGCTTCAGTTGGGGAAGTGCCTCTATGAGAACCAGCTGTGGGGCATTTTCTCAATTAGTGATTAAGGAGGGAGGGCTCCTTGTGGGTGGTACCACCTCTACGATGATATTCTTGGGTTCTATAAGAGAGCAGGCTGAGCAAGCCAGGGGAAGCAAACCAGTAAGAAACATCCCTCCATGGCCTCTGCATCAGCTCCTGCTTCCTGACCTGCTTGAGTTCCAGTCCTTACTTCCTTTAGTGATGAACTGCAATGTGGAAGTGTAAGCTCAATAAACCCTTTCCTCCCCAACTTGTTTTTTGGTCATGATGTTGTGCAGGAATAGAAACCCTGACTAAGACAGGACGCAAATGTGCTTTTATATGCTGAGCCATTTTGCCTGTATGATGAGGTCACATTTTAACATACTAGAATCCGAACTTTAGCCCTAATGTGGGGCAGAGAACACAATTTATATGGCATCATAACTAATCCTCACCAGTTTCTCCCTGTTTCAAGCCTTCCTCCTGATTTTCTTATCTCCCCCATTTGGCTCTCCACCCCAGTGTGGGAAACATTTCTTGAAATGTAATTATAATGTCACTCCTTTCTGGAACTTTAAAGCAAAACTCTTCCTAATAAGTGCCTTGATTTATAATGGGAGAAAGAGAGAGGGAAACAGAGAGGGAGAGTGAGAGGGAGAGGGAGAGTGAGAGGGAGAGTGAGAGGGAGAGGGAGAGTGAGAGGGAGAGGGAGAGGGAGAGGGAGAGGGAGAGGGAGAGGGAGAGGGAGAGGGAGAGGGAGAGGGAAAGGGAGACTTGATGAAGTCTTCCCAGATGGCATGCCTGGTATTGTTACTCTCGCCATTTTGTTTTCTGATATTTAATCCACAGGAGTAAGGGGAAAAGGAGAATCCCCCATTACAGAATTGCCACTTCTTAGGGGACTAGTGCAATGTGGAGCCACAGCACTGGCTGTTAACTGTAAAAAGGAGGTAATATGGGCTGTAGAGATGGCTTGGTAGTTAGCACTGGCTACCCCACCTGAGGATCTAATTGAGTTTCCAGCACACACATGGTGGCTTCCAACATCTGTAACTCCAGTTTCATGGAATATGACATACTTTTCTGGTCTTCTTGGACACTACATGAAGATGATGCCCAGACATACACATGGCATATGGCAACCAATTAAACTGAGCACTTGTCATAGGCATGGTCACTGAGCTATGCTATGTAATGCTGACAGAGTTAGGGGCTTCTGACTTCAAAGGGTTTTCAAGACTGGATCCTTAGTGCTATGTGTGAACCCAATTCTGAATTGGAAAGAGAGCTATTTTCAGAACAGAAGGCAGAGAGGAGACTTGCTAGCAAGTGTCACAGTAGCCACCATCATCACACAGACAATGGCTAACAACTCTTACATAATTTTTCTTTTCTGGGCTCTTGTCAGAATCAGATTCCAGAGCCCACTGGAATTTACACAGGATCCTGTGGGGTTTCCCCTGACATTGAAGACAATGTATTCTCCCCAAGGAAGGAGACATCACGCCTCTGCCTTGTCTGCAGACAACTGGAGGATGGATAGAAAAAGGAGCTCATTTTGCTCAAAGGCCCAGTAGGTGAAGGTGACCTGCTTTGTATGCTTTTATGATAAAATGACAGGAAAACTTTTACATGCAATAAAATCATAAGCATGGGTTGGATTTTCTCAGGAGCATGGCCAAAGAGGAGAGAGTCATGTGATTTCTTCAAAGGCAATCCATTCTTCTTCCAAGTTAAGAAAAATATGAAACTTAATGCAAAGGGAAGAAGCAGCCACATTGGAGATCTTGTCTTAAGTTGCTTCCAGTTTTAATCACTGCCATTGAGAATCTCCTAGTCACCAGGGTCCTTCCTCCCCACTGATTATCATATATAGTTCCTGAGTCAGTTCTGACAAAAAGGAATTCAAGGGTTCTCCACCTCTAAAGGGAGATGGGCTGGAGTAAGGCTTGCTGCAGGGTGACAGCATCCGTGCTAGTCTCTGTATCCCTTCGAGTTCAACATCAACTAGACCTAAGTCTCAGACAGTCCCTCTTATCTACAGAACACTCTATCTTACATCTGCATACTGAATCCCTGAGGCTGCTTCCTGCTGCAAGTAGTAGGGAGCTTAACAGCAGTCTCAAGAATCCAGATACTTGTCCTTATGGCAAAGTTGAGAAGTAGGTAGTGTCAAAGACATCCAACTTAGATGTGCCCTCGAGGGTAGAAAGGACTACCATCTTGAGTCCACTTCCAGTCTTGTAAGTGCTTCTTTATGGTTATAAAATAGTACTGCTGCTCAAGCCATTGATTCTTCACAAGACAGTATCAGAATAGGAAGCAGGGGAAGGGGTAGTGGCCATAGGATACTCTATCAGCACACTCCTCCTAAATTTCAAATAATAATTTTCAGTGATGTACATTACATATTCAAATAGTACATAAACTAAAAATGCAAGTTGGCTGATTTTGCATAAAGTAAACCCAAGTGTGAAACAAATCTCATAAACCATGAGTTAGACTATCACATAGATGTATACTGGGCCACCTTCCAAACCCAGCTGTCCCCAAGGAAATCACTGGCCTGACTTCAAACCACTGGTGGAGATTCCTTTTTCCTTAACTTTATATAAGTGGAATTATATGGAATGCTTTTAGGCAATTGTCTTTGTCCATTTTGTGAGACTTAGTTACTCATTTAAGAATAGATATAATCATTGATGTTTTATTGCTGTGCAGTGGGCCGTTGCTCACACAAGCATCCCTCATTATCTATAGGAGACAGCTTCTAGGCTCTGCACCAGATGACAATGTTTGAGGAAATCCACATGTATTACACAATGCCACAGTGTTTATCTATAACATCCATACACTCTCCCTTTCATGTGTGTACAGGTACATACAAATTGTGTGTTTGTACATATGGCTGTGGAGGACAGAGATGAACCTTGGGTGTTGTTTCTCAAAAGCCATCCACTTTGTTTTCTGAGAGAGAAAGTCTCTCACTGGAAGACATCTGATTACTAAGACTACTCTCTGACTAGTGTCTGTCTTCCCATCACTGGGATACAATTGGAGGTACACAAAAGCATGCAACCATGCCCAACTTTTTTTATGAATGCTGGTAATGAAAATCAGGCCTTCATGTGTATACAGCAAGAACTGTACCAACTGAACAGTCTCCTCAGTGTCATATTATCTATTAGGTTTTCAAAAATAACCCTAGGTTACTTATTATGCGTAATGCAATGTAAAGGGTATATAGTTGTTTTACTGTATGATTTAAGGACCAATGAGAAAGGAGAAGGATAAACATGCTCAGTGCTGATAGCCACCACCTTAGAGTAAACAGGCAGATAAAATTCCTCCTGTCAAGTGAGACCAGGAAGCAAGAAGGCATTAGTATCCTAATATCTAACAAAGTAGACTTCAAACAAAGCCCAACCAAAAGAGATAAAGGTCACGTTATTCTAAGTGACATTATTATTCTAAACATATATGCTCCAAATCCAGGGTGTCCAGTTTTGTTAATAAATAAACAAACAAACAAGTACTGTTGGATTTAAAGATGCAGATTAACATCAACCCAGTAAAAGATTATTTCAATATACCACGTTTTCCAATAAAAAGGTCACCTGGGCAAAATAAATGGAGAAATGTTAAAATTAATTGGCACCAAGTGATCTTAAACAAATATCTATAGCATATTCCATCTGAACAACCAAGAATACAAATGGAAGATTTTCTAAACTAGACAACATTCTGGAACATAAAACAAATCTTTACAAATTTAAAAATGCTGAAATCCTATATGACTACAATATAATAAAGCTTTAAATTAACAGCAAATAAATCTCCAGTAAATATACAAACTCATGGAGATTAAATAATTCATTACTGAATGATGAATAGACCAAAGAAGAAATAAAGAATGAAATAAAAAATTCCTATAACTTAATGAAACTAAGAAATACAACAAAACCTGTAGGACTTATTGAAAGCAGTTATACAGTCCTACAAGGGAGTTTACACACTAAGTGCCCACATTAAAAAAATTACAATGAGCAAAAGTAAATAGCTTAATGATGCTACTAAAAAAGTTGGAAAAATAAGAACAAGCAAAACCTATATACAATATTCTGTAAGAAAATCAAATAAAATTCAGTGAACTATAAACAAAGAAAATAGCACCAATTTAACACATAGATAGATAGATTAAATAAATAAATAAATAAATGAATATCAATGACTCTAAGAGCTTGTTCTTTGAGAAGATTGACAAGTCTTTGGCCCAATTGAAAAAGAAAGAATGGACCACAATTAACAGAATCAGAACAGGGTAACATTACAATAAACACCAAAGAAATTCAGAATACTGTAATAGAATATTCTAATACCTGGGACCTGCAAGTGCCTGACAAATACAGAGATGGATGCTCTCAGCCAACCACTAGACTGAGCACAAGGTCCCCAATGGAGGAGCTAGAGAAAGGACCCAAGGTGATGAAGGGGTTTGCAGCCCCATAGGAGGAACAACAATATGAACCTACTAATACCCCCAGAGTCCCTGGGACTAAATAAACCACCAACCAAAGAGTACACATTGAGGGACCCAGGGCTCCAGCCACATATGTAGCAGAGGATGGTTTGTCAGAAATCAATAAGAGAAACCCTTGGTCCTGTGAAGGTTCTTTGCCCCAGTATAGGGGAATGCCAGGACAGGTAAGTGGGAGTGGGTGGGTTAGTAAGCAGAGTGAGGGGGGTGAAATAGAGGGTTTTCAGGGGGGAAACAAGAAAAGGGGATCATTTGAAATATAAATCAAGAAAATATCTAATAAAAAAAGAAAAATTGACAAAGATAGCAAAAACATATGCTGGAGAAAAGAAACCATCAACAAATGGTCCTAGGAAGACTGGGTGTCTACATACACAGAACAAAATTAAAACCATATTTATCACTTTACAGAAAACATAACTCAAAATGGATCAGACTTAAATGTAAAAATTGAAACACTGAAACCACTAGAAAAGCCAGGTAGTCCCTACATGATATGGGTGTAGGAAATGGCTTGTGAATAGGACTCCATTTGCCCATGAATTAAGCCCCCCAAAATTACAAGTTCTTCACAAAAGTGAAAGGCTTCTTATGCACATGTAAAGAAACATCCGACAGCTAAAGAAGCCCACAGAAGGGAGAAACATTGTCAGCTATGTACATCTGGAAGAGGATCAATATCCCAAATACACAAAGAAAAAAATTGCCCACTCATAAATGGACCTGGGACCTGAGAATTCTCAAAAAAAAAGAGAGAAGAAAATGGCTAAGAAATATCTCAAAAACATCATCATTCCTAGAAATTATGGAAATGAAAATCAAAACAATGTTGATATTTTAACCTACCACACTGGCATCCCATAAATGGAAGAACCAACAACAACTTCTGGAAGGGATGTGAAGAAAAGGGAACCTTTGATTGCTGTTGGTGAGATTGCAAACTGGACCCACTATGGAAAACTGTAGAGAACCCTCAAAAAGCTAAAAAGTAAATCTATCATAAATTCCAAGCAATTCCATCCCTGACATATGCCCCAAGGACTCAATCTTATTCCAACTCTTGCTTAGTCATGTTCATTGATATTCTATTCACAATAATTAGGAAATGAATACAACCTAATAAATTGTCCTACAACTGATAAAGGGATGATGAAAATGTTGTACATATATGTACTATGTACTATGGAATACTATTCAACTGTAAAAAATATGAAACCATAAACTTTACAGGTAACTCTATGGAATGAAGAAAGATCATATTGTGTAAGGTAAAAAAGACCCAGAAAGACAAATGCCATATTTCTTCTCTTATCTGAGGTTCCTTGCCCCCAAATCTTCAGGTGTTAGTATATATTCTGGAGTAACTGTAAATATCTGGAAAATAAAAAAGGAGGCATTCACAGGATAAGGGTGTTGAAAAGTATAAGAAAAATGACTAGAGGAGAATAAATGGAAGCAGGGAAATGGGAAGAGGAAGCCTCCAATAAGGGAGGTAAATACAGATGGGAAGAGAGGAAAATAACAATAATGATGTCTGAAAAACTCATAAGAAATCATACTTTTAACTATGTATCTAAAATCATATACTACATCTAATTCTTGGTATAACTATACAAACATAGTTTTTTTTTTTTTTTTTTTTTTTTATCTAGGCTGGCAATGCTTCCTTCAAGATCCAACAATAACTAAGAAAAACTCCAACATAAGACATGAGAAACCCCCCTTTTGTGTTGTTGGTTAAGGATGTCTAAAAGACTCCAAAAACATACAGCCTATTGATTTTTCCCTCAGATGTAAAAGCTAAGTCCCTATTTCTGAGGACACCATGCACTTCAGACAGGATTCAGAGACTGTGGATCTAGCATGGGTACTAATTTGCATGGCACCAGAAGACACCATGCACTTTCAAATGAGAGAAGCAATCATAGTCCTACCCAGCTATTATGCCTATGGACCACAACAGTCACAAGCATGGCACAATAACTCCAAGAGTACAGTAGTGCCACATATACCTTGGTGGTAACAAACAGAGCTATAATAAGACTTAAAAATACTCAATAAAATTCTTGCCAACTGAATTCAAGAACACATCAAAACGATCATTCGCCATGATCAAGTAGGTTTCATCCCAGGGATGCAGGGATGGTTCAATATACGGAAATCCATGAATGCAATCCACTACATATACAAACTCAAAGAAAAAAACCACATGGTCATTTCATTGGATGCTGAAAAGACATTTGACAAAATTCAGTATCCTTTCATGCTTAAAGTCTTGGAAAGAACAGGAATTCAAGGCCCATACCTAAACATAGTAAAAGGAATATACAGCAAGCTGTTAGCCAACATCAAACTAAATGGAGAGAAACTTGAAGCAATCCCACTAAAATCAGGGACTTCCCCCTTTCTCCTTATCTTTTTAATATCGTACTTGAGGTACTAGCTCGGGCATTTAGACAACATAAGGAGGTCAAAGGGATACAAATTGGAAAGGAAGAAGTCAAACTATCATTATTTGCAGATGATATGATAGTCTACCTAAGTGACCCAAAAAACTCCACTAGAGAACTCCTACAGCTGATAAACAGCTTCAGCAAAGTGGCAGGTTATAAAATCAACTCAAGCAAATCAGTAGCCTTCCTATACTCAAAGGATAAGCAGGCTGAGAAAGAAATTAGGGAAATGACATCCATCACAATAGCCACAAAAAATATAAAGTATCTTGGTGTGACTCTTACCAAACAAGTGAAAGATCTGTATGACAAGAACTTCAAGTCTGAAGAAGGAAATGGAAGAAGACCTCAGAAAATGGAAAAATCTTTCATGCTTGTGGATTGGCAGGATTAATATAGTTAAAATGGCCATCTTGCCAAAAGCAATATACAGATTCAACGCAATCCCCATCAAAATCCCAACTCAGTTCTTCCTAGAGTTAGAAAGAACAATTCTCAAATTCATCTGGAAAAACAAAAAAACCAGGATAGCTAAAACTATTCTCAACAACAAAAGAAATTCTGGGGGAATCAGTATCCTGGACCTCAAGCAATACTACAGAGCAATAGTGTTAAAAACTGCATGGTATTGGTACAGTGACAGGCAGGCAGATCAATGGAATAGGATTGAAGATCCAGAAATGAACCCACACACCTATGGCCACTTGATCTTGACAAAGGAGCTGAAAACATCCAGTGGAAAAAAGATAGCCTTTTCAACAAATGGTGCTGGTTCAACTGGAGGTCATCATGTAGAAGAATGCGAATTGACCCATCCTTGTCTCCTTGTACTAAGCTCAACTCCAAGTAGATCAAGGACCTCCACATAAAACCAGACACACTGAAACTAATAGAAAAGAAACTGGGAAAGACCCTGGAGGACATGGGCACAGGGGAAAAGTTCCTGAACAGAAATCTATAGTGTATGCTCTAAGATCAAGAATTGACAAATGGGACCTCATAAAATTACAAAGTTTCTGTAAGGCAAAGGACACCATCAAAAGGACAAATCGGCAACCAACAAATTGGGAAAAGCTCTTCAACAACCCTACATCTGACAGAGGGCTAATATCCAATATAGAGAAAGAACGCAAGAAGTTAGACCCCAGAAAACTAAATAACCCTATTAAAACGTGGGGTACAGAACTAAACAAAGAATTTGCACCTGAAGAACTTCAGATGGCTGAGAAGCATCTTAAAAAAATGTTCAACATCATTAGTCATTAAGGAAATGCAAATAAGAACAACTCTGAGATTTCACCTCACACCAGTCAGGCTAAGATTAAAAACTCAGGAGACAGCAGGTTTTGGCAAGGATGTGGAGAAAGAGGAACACTCCTCCACTGCTGGTGGGATTGGAAGCTGGTACAACCACTCTGGAAGTCAGTCTGGCAGTTCCTCAGAAAACTGGGCATGACACTTCCAGAAGATCCTGCTATACCACTCCTGGGCATATATCCAGAGGATTCCCCAGCATGTAATAAGGATACATGTTCCACTATGTTCATAGCAGCCCTATTTATAATAGCCAGAAGCTGGAAAGAACCCAGATATCCCTCAACAGAAGAGTGGATGCCAAAAATGTGGTATATATACACAATGGAGTACTATTCAGCATTAGAAACAATGAATTCATGAAATTCTTAGGCAAATGGATGGAGCTGGAGAACATCATACTAAGTGAGGTAACCCAGACTCAAAAGATGAATCATAGTATGCACTCACTAATAAGTGGGTGTTAACCTAGAAAACTGGAATACCCAAAACATAATCCACACATCAAATGAGGTACAAGAAGAATGGAGGCATGGCCCCTTGTTCTGTAAAGACTCAGTGAAGCAGTATAGGGCAAAACCAGAACAGGGAAGTGGGAAGGGTTGGGTGGGAAAACAGGGGGAGGGATGGGGGCTGATGGGACTTTTGGGGAGTGGGGATCCAGAAAAGGGGAAATCATTAGAAATGTAAATAAAAAATATATCAAATTAAAAAAAAAGAAATAGTTCTTTGGGGGCGAATCTAATCTGTATTGTCAGGATATCAGCAGTTCAGTCCACATGAATCAGCAGTGGTAGCTTGATCCACTTACAATCACCATTCATGAATCAGCAATGATAGTTCAATCCAGAAGAAACCGCAGGACCATTGGCCCAAGTCTGCAGAAGCAGCAAGAACCACTAGGCAATGGAATACCACCAGAAGTTGTTTCTCTCTACAAAGTCACGACAAATGATGATCAGCAAAAGAAGGCAGGTGAACCAATACCACAGCGTCATCTACTGTCTGTTGGGTTATACTTATACCCTTTCCAAAGATCTCTCAAGCATCCACTGTGGCAAAACACCACATGCCCTTTTCCCTAGGCAGTCTAGAAAAAATACCATATGTCTATTCTTAGCAAAACATCCTCTCATGAGACAGTTTCCAGAAAAACATCACACAACACAACCAAGTCTCCAAAAAAAACCCAAAGATTTCCACTTCAGCCCTGTGTGGGTGGATAATGCTACTACAAGAAACCATGAGTTGATAAACAAAATTTTAAGTCCACATGAGTTGTTGGTAAAGAAGCTCTGAGAGTCCTCCCAACAAAGAATATAGACTGTTGTCATTGCTTTTGGTTGTGCATGCCTCAGTGAATGTCTCATGTTCATGGACAGCTGTAGTAGGAGTCAGTGTATTGGGGGGGGGGAAGGGAAGAGAAGGAGGGAAGGAGAGAGGGGGGGAAGGAGAGAGGGAGGGAAGGAGAGAGGGAGGGAGGGAATAGGACAGAGTTAGGAGAGCGCTTGGAGTGAGAATGGAAATCAGTGGGGCATCTCTGGTGACTAGCTGGAAACCTGGGAAGTGGAGGATTTTGGGAGTCTATGGTGGTGACCCGGGTTGAGATTCCTACCAAAGGGGAACATAGAGACTGAACTGGCCACCTCCTGTAACCAGGCACGATTTCCAGTAGAGGGAGGGGGCATCAATCCACTCACAAAATCTTCCACCCAAAATCTGTCCTGCCTACAAGATCTGCATGAATGAGGATAGAACAGAGACTGAGGGAACAGCCAACCAATGACTGCCACAACTTGAGACTCATCCCATGTGGGAGAGCCAACCCCTGACATGATTAAATGATAATCTGCTATGTTTGTAGCATAACTGTCTCCTGAGAGGCTTCATCCAGCAGTGAATGGAGACAGATGAAGAGACTCAGATCCAAATATTAGGCAGAGCGCAGGGCATCTAGTGGAAGAGTTGGGGGACAGACGTGAGCAAGTCAAACACAGTACAAGAAGACCTGTAGGATTCGTGGGGCTCACAGAGCCTGGGCCACCAACCAGGGAGCAGCAAGGGCTGGACCTAAACTCCCTACACATGTTTAGCAAATGTGCAGCTTGGTCTTCATGTGGGTCCCCTAATAAGTGGAGAGGGGCTGTCTCAGACTCTGCTCCCTGTTGCTGGATACCTCTCCCTCTACCTGGACTTCCTGGTTGGGAGAGGATATGCTGAGCCCTGCTGGGACGAGATGTACCAGGGTAGAGTGATGCCTCAGAGGAGGACAGGAGGCAATTGCAAGGGAGGAACTGGGAAAGGAGGAGAGAGGGGACTGTGATCAGAATGTAAAGTAAATAAAAATAAATTATTTGGAAAAAATGTTCAACATCATTAGTCATTAGGGAAATGCAAATCAAAACAACC
Organism: Apodemus sylvaticus; assembly: GCF_947179515.1. Lineage (NCBI taxonomy): Eukaryota > Metazoa > Chordata > Mammalia > Rodentia > Muridae > Apodemus > Apodemus sylvaticus. Next base: position 81,114,571 of record NC_067472.1, on the reverse strand, counting down.
CTGAGATTTCACCTCATACCAGTCAGAATGGCTAAGATAAAAAACCCAGGAGAAAACAGGTCCTGGCGAGGATGTGGGGAAAGAGGAACACTCCTCCACTGCTGGTGGGGTTGCAAATTGGTACAACCACTCTGGAAATCAGTCTGGTGGGTTCCTCAGAAAACTGGGCACGACACTTCCGGAGGACCCTGCTATACCATTCTTGGGCATATACCCAGAGGATTCCCCAGCATGTAATAAAGATACATGTTCTACTATGTTCATAGCAGCCCTATTTATAATAGCCAGAAGCTGGAAAGAACCCAGTTGTCCCTCATCGGAGGAATGGATAAAAAAAAAATGTGGTATATATACACAGTGAAGTACTATTCAGCCATTAGAAATAATGAATTCATAACATTCTTAGACTAATGGATGGAACTGGAGAACATCATACTAAGTGAGGTAACCCAGTCTCAAAAGATCAATCATGGTATGCACTCACTGATAAGCAGATATTAGCCTAGAAACTTGGAATACCCAAGACATAATCCACATGACAAATGATGTCCAAGAAGAACGGAGGAGTGACGCTTGGTTCTGGAAAGGCTCAGTGCAGAAATATAGGGCAATACCAGAACAGGGAAGTGGGAAATGGTGGATGGGGGAACAGGGTGAGGGAAGAGGGCTTATAGGACTTTCGGGGAGTGGGGAGCCAGAAAAGAGGAAATCATTTGAAATGTAAATAAAAAATATATATCAAAATAAATAAATAAATAAATAAATAAAATATTTGTTCAACAATAGGGAATGCATACCCTATACTGGAACTCTCCCAACTATTTAATGCTTCTGAAGTCACGAATTTGGAGGAGAGCCCACAAACACCCCTTTATTAATGCATCATAATCCCTATCTCAATATTTGTTCTTATACCCAGATAAGTGAAGTCTTCACTCCTTCATCAAGGATATTTCTTTTTGAAAAAGACAGAGGTGACAGAAAACCACAAGTAATCAAAATTCATAGTTATGGAGTGTAGTTCCAGTGGATACATCTATGAAACAGTCCTGCACCTAAGAGGCAGAAACGTTGAAGGGCCAGGTGTTATAGAAATTTTTAATCCCATTCCAGGGGTTTCTATCCCACATTTGATTATATGGTTCTCAGATAAAAGGCACACTTTTATTATTTACAATAAACCTTAATCAGGACTAGAGCTGGACAGATCCTACCCTCTATATTATTAAAATCTATATGCTATTGATAGCCTGGAGTTATTGCTTACTATGTTTTGTCTGGACTGGTCTTAACTCCAATTGGCCATCCCTCAAGGTCATGTTTTCTTGACTCCTAACTCATGGCATCTTCTGCCTCATCCTTCCTCTTTATCTCCTCATGGTCTCCTCTGATCCCCAGGCCAGGAACACCAAGCACTGTCCATCTCAATTCTACCCAGTTATAGGCTATAGGCATCTTTATTTACCAGTCAGGGATAACTTGGTGGCAAAGTCACATAGTATCACTTGAGTCTGGGTGTCTCTGGGACAACTAAGTCTTGGGGACCCCACACTTAGCATTACAGTACAGAGCAAAAGACCAAAACTCAGCATCAGGGATAAATTGTAAAAGCCAGAAGGTCAGGAAATTTGCTCTTGAGACTGAATCTTCTACTAATGTCAGAAGCTATACCCATAAAGTCTCATCAGCATGACTGACTAAAAGTAAGACAAACAAGAAAGAAACCAAAAGATATCCCAAAGTAGATAGAAGAAAACCCAGGAAACCGTGAAGAGCACACCAACTAATTATCGACCAAATGATCAGCCCTAATATATATTTATATTCCTGAAGCAATAATTAATGAAAAGTGATCATAAATTTACAAAAGAACAAGGGGAAGTGTATGAACAATTTTGGAGAGGGAAAAATAATATAATTATAGTTGAATCTCAAAGATTAAAGAAAAATTAACAAACTTTATGAAAATAAAAAAGCAAAAGTTTCATATCTCATAGACAGATTTCCTGCAGTCCAAGGGTATATATATTTGGTAATAAATATACTGTGTGTATATGGATTGATTCCACTGACAAACGGAATGCCAGGATCAATGTCCTTCCTAGAAGACCCCAAGTAAATTCTTTCAGTCTCTCTAATTGGGTAGATACATTTGGTAAAATGGGCTGCCAATTGAAAATTGCCTCAGTGGGCTTAGGGATGTGATTTACTTCCTGGGGTTTGAGACTTAGCTATTTTATTAAAATCAAATATGGAAACAGTGGAGAAACAGGCATACTGAAAAGTGGCTACTGTCACCCTTCCTTTGGTCATTAGCTCAGGATTGTGAAGGGAAGGAAGGCTTGCATCAGGAGCCAACAGTGCCTCCCAGCTAGATAAATCCTGCTCAAGGGAATAGCCTCTCTCCTATCTTCAGCCTATTTCTGTGCACCCAGGTTTGTGTCTCATTTGCTGGAGCCATGTCTAGCTTGTCTTTGGCAGTTTATACTGATGATTGTAAGTCAGGGTTAAATCATAAATACAGACTAACATCCTTCCATATGCACCACATACTGAACCTTCTATCTATATTTCTGTCCCATCAGGCTCCCTTCCATTAGAGAATTTTCTATGAGCCTGTATTTCAAGATTCTGATGGGAATGATATTTTTAAGAGGCATAATCATCTTTTGATAGCATCTGGCTGAAAAGTCCTGACAGTCTCAGGCTGATTCTAGAAGTGTGAGTAGGTCATCATGGGATTTCCCCAGATCTTGAGTTCCATTTAGTATTTTGAAGTGAATCTTAATATTTCAATAAGGATGACTGACAGAGTACCAATTCCTATTCTTACTACAATAAAAGAATCACCATGGTCTTAGAATTTTACTACACAGTATGTTTGGTGACTGCAAGAAGATCTACTATGATGCCCTATACTGTATTCTGTTTTGATTGGCAGGTTTCTCTCTGTGTTTCTCAATTGACTGATAGAGCATTAGGCAGGAGATTGGCTTTCTTGGAAGCTAAGTAAGAAGCTGATCAGGCTAGTTTATAACTTGTGGCAATGGGTTCTAATGGAACGGCCCAGAGGGAGAGACATTTTAACAGTGTACAGGATGCCAAGGACTCGGGGGACAGATTATAGCCTACATGCCTGCCCTGTGGAGCAGGTCTCCTGGGGATCCACAACCAGAACTACCAGACAGAAAGGCTAATGGATGTCCTCCTGGGATGACATCATGGGGAGATAAAAATCCTGCCAATGTCTCTCAAAGGGATTCATATTTTCTTTACTGAATGTGGCTTCAGATTGTATTATAGCAGCACATATTGGACAGCGCCAGCTCTGCACTCCTCACATTCATTACTGCATCCATCCTTCCATACCCCTGCTGGGTATTCCACCTGCATTACCCTCCCTATCGTCAGTATCGTTTTAAATAAGGTTTCCTAGAAACAGGCTCTGCAAGGGAAAATTGCATGCTTCAGGCTTCCCTGGGATTTCTCTCTGGAGACATACCTGTCAGGAGTGAGAGAGATAGAACTGAGCAGACAGCAAAGCTGGCTTCCAATGTGACTGCCACTTGGAAGCTCCTTCAAGGGTCACTGGATCAGGGTAGTCTTTGAAGCTCTCCTAAGCTTTGATTCTTCAATCGGCATTCCATTGGCTGGTTACTTAGAGTCACCCCAAAGAAGGGAAATAACATTGAATGAATTAATATCTCACCTTAGAGAACAGCTCAGTAATAAGTGGTGAATACCCCCATACTCCACACAATTCTCAGCATCTGTTGCTTCTAGAGGGTGGACCCTAATAAAGAGATCTGGATAGGATTCCACATTGTCCATTGAAATCATCACCATATCTTCATCCCAAGGCTCATGACAAATATCTGGGTATGTGGCTCCATAGCAGAGCATTTTACTGTCATGTGCAAGTCCCTGAGTTCTAATCCCAGTGCTTTAAAAAGAAGATAATAAAATAGAAGTCTCCAAATCAAGAGAACAGCTGCTCTACTGGAAGGAAGGTAGGACCATTTTCTGACCAATGAACCAGAGCACCTACTGTGTGTTAGAGAGTATTCCATATGCCACAGACACAATAGCAAGGTAGGCAAAGATCCCAACCTATGGAGTGTTGATTATAGTTAGTTCATGTCGACCATGTTATGTTACATTGGGTAATGACAAAAGACACAACTAACACTGTTTGTGAATTTTTCTTCTGTTTGCAAATACTGGGCTCTTTTTTAAATTCTAATTTAATTTAATTTAATTTTTTTCTTATTCACTTTATATTTCACTTACTGCCCCTTCAGGTCACCCTCCCCAGAATTCTTCTCCCATTCCCTCCTCCCCTTCTCCTCTGAGGAGGGGGCCTCCCCTAGGGATACCCCACCACCACCCTGGCACTTCAAGTCTATGTGAGGTTAGGCACTTTCTCACTGAGGTCAGACAAGGCAGCCTAGCTAAAAGAATAAATCCCAAGTAGAGGCAATAGTTTTTGAGATAGCCTCCATTCCAGTTGTTCTGGAACCACATGAAGACCAAGCTGCACATCTGCTACATATGTGCAGGGAGGCCGAGGTCCAGCCTATATATTCAGGTTAGTTGACTCTGTTGATGTCCCTGTGGAGTTCCTATCCTTTTCAGGGCCTGTAATCCTTCCTCCTGTTCTTCCATAAGAGTTCCCAAACTCCATCCTCTGTTTAGCTGTGGGTGTCTGTACATGTCTGAGTCAGCTGCTGGGTGGAGCCTCTCAGAGGATAACATGACTACAAGCATAACAGCCTATCATTAATAGCGTCAGAGATTGGTGCTTGCCCATGGGATGGGTCTGAAGTTGGGCCAGTTATTGGTTGGCCATTCCCTCAGTCTCTGCTCCATCTCCTGTGCCTACATTTCCTGTAGCTAGGATAAATTTGGGGTTGAAAGTTTTGTGGGTGAGTTGGTGTCTCTATCACTCCACTGTGGTTCCCATCTGGCTATAGGAGGAGGTGGCCTCTTCAGGTTCCACATCCTCAATGTAGTGAATCACAGCTAAGGTCCCTCAATTGATTCTTGGGCACCTCCCTTATCCTGGGTTTCTATCTTGTCCTAGAAATGCCCTCCCACACCTTCTCAGCCCCATCAGATGCAGATTTCCATTCATTTTTATGGCCATCTAGCCAACTCTCCTGTCCTTCCCCATACCTGATCTGAACCCATACAGTCCCCTCCCCATTCTCCTTCCTCCCAGTTCCCTTCCTCCACATGTCTCATGACTATTTTATTCCCCCTTCTAAGTGAGATTCAAGCCTCTTCACTTGGCCTTTCTTTTTTGTTTAGCTTCACATATCATGCATGTCCTTTTGGAACTGGGTTAACTCACTCAGGGTGATATTCTCAAGTTCCATCTGTTTGCCTGAACAATTCATGATATCTTTATTTTTAATAGCTGAATATTATTCCATTGTGTAGATGTAGCACATTTTCTTTATCTGTTCCTTAGTTGAAAGACACCTAGGTTGTTTCCAGATTCTGGCTACTAAGAATAAAGCTGCTACAAATATGGTTGAGCAAGTGTCTTTGTAGGATGCTCGACCATCCTGGGATCCAGCCCAGGAGTGGTATAGCTGTGTCTGGAGGTAGAACTATTCCAAATTTTCTGAGAAACTGCTAAATTGATTTCCAAAGTGGTTGTACAAGTTTGCACTCTCACCAGCAATGAAACATCCCCCTGCCCCACCTCCTCACCAGCATGTACCATCTCTTGTGTTTTAGATCTTAGCTATTCTGATGGGAATAACATGGAACCTCAGAGTTGTTAAAGCATTTCTTTAAGTGCTTCAAGATTCCTCTGTGGAGAATTCTTTGTTTAGTTCTATACAGCATTTTTAATTGTTTTTGGGAGGGGGGTGTTGGTGTCTAATTTCTTGAGTTCTTTGTAAACTTTGGATATTAGCCCTCTGTCAGATGTATTGTTGGTGAAGATCCTTTCCTAATTTGTAGGCTGCTGATTGGTCCTATGGACAGTGTCCTTTGCCTTACAGAAGCTTTGCAGTTTCATGAGATGCCATTTATCAAGTGTTGATTTTAGAGCCTGAGCCATTAGTGTTCTGTTCAGGAAATTGACACGTGCACCAAGGGTGCTTTCCACTTTGTCTTCTATGAGATTTGGTATATCCATTTTATGTTGAGGTCCTTGACCCACTTGGTCTTGAGTTTAGTGCAGGGTGATAAATTTGGATCTATTTTCATTCTTAAACATGTAGATATCCAATTAATCTAACACCATTTTTTTTGAAGATTCTTTCATTTTTCCATTGCATGGTTTTGCCTTTTTTTTTCTTTTAATCAAAAATCAAGTAGGCATATGTACATGGGTTTATTTCTGGGTGTTTGATTTATTCCTTTGGTCAACATGTCTGTTTCTTTACCAATGCAGTTTTTATCATTATTTCTTTGTGGTATAGCTTCAGGCCAGGCATAATGATTCCTCTTAAAGTTCTTTTATTATTCTGGATTGTTTTCGCTATCATGTATTTTTTGATTTTTCAATACAAAGCGGAGAATTGCTCTTTTAAGGTCCATAAAATATTCTTAGAATTTTGGTGGCGATTGCATTGAATCTGTAGATTGCATCTGGTAAGATGGCCATTTTCACTATGTTAATCCTACCTATCCATGAGCATGGAAGATCTTACCATCTTCTGATATCTTCAATTTCTTTCTTCAGAGACTTAAAGTTCTTGTCATACAGATCTTTCATTTGTTTGGTTAGAGTTACTCCAAAATATTTTATATTATTAGTGTGCATTGTATTGTATTGTATTGTATTGTATTGGTGTTTCCCTAATTTCTTTCTTAGCCTATTTATCATTAGTATAGAGGAGGGCTACTGATTTATTTGAGTTAATTTTCTAAGCAGCCATATTGCTGAAAGTGTTTATCAACTGTAGAAATTTTCTGGTAGAATTTTTTGGGTTACTTTTGTATATTATCATATCATCCACAAGTAGAGATTCTTTGACCTCTTCCTTTCCAATAGGTATCTGCTTGATCTCCTTTAGTTGTCTTATTGTTCTGGCTAGAACTTCAAGTACTACATTGAATAGATAGGAAGAGAGTAGGCAGCCTTGTCACATCTTTAATTTTTGTGGAAATGCTTAAGTTTCTTCCATTTAGTTCAATATTGGCTTGCTGTATATTGTTTTGATTATGTTTAGGTATGTGCCTTGTATCCCTGTTTCTCTAATACCTTTAGCATGAAGGGGTTTTGGATTTCATCAAAGGCTTTTCCAGCATCTAATGAGATAATCATGTGACTTTCTTTCTTTCATTTTGTTTATATGGTAGATTACTGTCTTCTTCTTCTTCTTCTTCTTCTTCTTCTTCTTCTTCTTCTTCTTCTTCTTCTTCTTCTTCTCCTTCTCCTTCTCCTTCTCCTCCTCCTCCTCCTCCTCCTCCTCCTCCTCCTCCTCCTCCTCCTCCTCCTCCTCCTCCTCCTCCTCTTCCTCCTTCTTTTCTAGAGCTTTCGGGTATACTTTTAAATTACTAGTATAAGAACTTTCTTTTTTAATTTATTTTTTATTGAATATTGTCTTCATTTACATTGCCAATGGTAAAGCCTTTCCCGATATCCCCCCTCCCCTAAGACCCCCAACCCCTCCCCTTACTCCTTCCCCCTGCCTCCACATATATGCCTCTCCACCCAACACACTCCTTCCCCCCCCCCCCGCCCAGTTTCCCTTTGTTCGGGCCTCTGTTGAGCCATTACCTGACCAAGGACCATTCCTCCCACTGATACTCAACAAGGCCTTCCTCTGCCACATTTTTGGTTGGAACCATGTGTGCCCCTTGGTTGATGGTTCAGTTCCTGCGAGTCTTGGGGTGTCTGGGTGACCGAAATCATTGTTCTTCCCATGGGACTGTAAACCCCTTCAGCTCCTCTGGACCATCCTCCAGCTCCTCCATTGGGAACCCCATGCCCAGTCCAATAGTTGGTTGCTAGCATCTGCCTCTGTATTTGTAAGGCTCTGGCAGGGCCCCTCCAGAGACACCCATGGCATGCTCCTTTTGGTATACACTTCTTGTCCTCCATAGTAGTGTCAGGGTTTGTTGACTGTTTATAGGATGAATCCCCAGATAGGGCAGTCTCTGGGTGGCCTTTACTTCAGTCTCTGCTCCACACATTGTCTCCCTTATTGCTCCTGTGGCTATTTTGTTCCCTATCTTAGAGGAACCGAAGCACCCTCACTTAAGTCCTCCTCCTTCTTGAGCTTGGTGAATTGTAACTTGTTTATTTTGAGCTTTTGAGCTAACATCCACTTATTAGTAAGTGCATACCATGTGTGTTCTTTTGTGATTGGGTTGCCTCACTCAGGATGACACTCTCTGGTTCCACCCATTTGCCTAAGAATGTCATGAATTCATTGTTTTTAATAGCTGAATAGTACTCCATTGTGTACATATACCATAGTTTCTGTATCAATTCCTCTGTTGAGGGACATCTGGGTTCTTTCCATCTTCTGGATATTATAAATAAGGCAGCTATGAACATAGAGGAGCATGTGTCCTTATTATATGTAGAAGCATCTTCTGGGTATATGCCCAGGTGTGGTAGAGCTGGGTCCTCTGGTAGTACTATGTCTAATTTTTTGAGGAATCACCAAACTGATTTCCAGAGTGGTTTTACCAGCTTGCAATCCCACCAACAATGGAGAAGTGTTCCTTTCCCCCTACATCCTCTCCAGTAACTGCTGTACCCTAAGTTTTTCATCTTAGTCATTCTGATTGGTGTAAGGTGGAATCTCAGTGTTGTTTTGATTTGCATTTCCCTGATAACTAAGGATGCTGAACATTTCTTTAGGTGCTTTAGAACCATTTGAGTTTCCTAATAGGAAAGTTCATAGCATTTAATGTCTCCATAAAGAAATTAGAAACGTCTCTCCATCTTCTGGCTATTATAAATAAGGCAGCTATAAACATTGTGCCCCATAAGTTTGGGTGTCTTATGCTTTCATTTTCATTGAATTCTAGAAAGTCTCTAATTTCTTTATTTTTTGACACATAGGTCATTGAGTAGAGAATTGTTCAATTTCCATGATTGTATAGCTTTTAAGTGTTTCTATTGTTATTGAAGTCCAACTTCAAACCCTGCGCAAGCACTCTACACAACATTGTAGATGTGCAGATAGTATCTGCTCACCATTAGACTTTACACCATAGCAGCAGGGCCTCAGTTCATCAGTTATGGCTCTCAGGCCGGGACCCTGATGCTCCAGGTATATATAAGTTTCCATTGGCCTATAAATCCTAAGTAAAATGAAAAGCAAACCAAATGGAAAGTTCTATAAGTGCTTCTATTGGGTAGCATCAGAATGTTGATATCCTTAGAGGCTGAGCCTTGACAGTACCATTCCCAGATGTATGAAGGCTAGCCAGTGGCTGAATATTTGGACTCTGTAGCATTATTTTAACTGAATGGGATCATTCTGTAGCCATTGTACCCAACTGCTGCAAAACCCATTTTATTTTCCCTTTAGTAGACTCCTATGGGGTACCAGGAACCAGTCCATTGTTCTTTATCCCCAGACTGCAGGCCTTTGTTTGACTTCACACTGGGTTTGAATATGACCCAGGGAATATTATCATCACCCTATAAAATAAAGTTTGCATATAGGAGCTCTTGGGTTGCAGTAGCTTCTAGAGTACATCATCAAACACGTCCTTTCTGACCTCTGGTCTAATATTATCAGTTAACTCCTTCATGGAGAGAAAATGACTGCATTCATTATCAGGGTAGTAAGCAACTAAAATAACAAAACTTGAAACTTGGAGTGGTGCAACAAAACACAGTTTCAAGGAAAGATAACATTTTTTTTCCATCTGTGTCAAAAATCTAATGTGGATTGTTAGGAGGAGCCTGGGGAGGAAGCTCTGTCACTCAAGTGCACAGACTCCTCTATCTTCTGGCTCCAGGCTCCTCTGGGGCCTCTGAGTTCTCTCAGCCACTAGTAGAGAAATGGAGAGAGAACAAGAATGGAGAGACGAGAATGCAATCAAGGTGAAGGTAAGAAATGCTGTAGGGTGCATGTATTCCCTGGGCAGAAGGAAACCCAGACACCAAGTGTCATCATTCAAGGCCCCACAGCATTACTCAGCAGAGGTCCCAGGCTCTCCTTGTTTCTCTCTATTTATTGTAGAGAAGCCTCACTGAACTGCTTTTGTCTACTTGGCATTGAACTATTCTTAATTGCAAGGACTTCAGGGAGAGAGAGAAACTGGTATGTCATTTTCTAAGATGAGAAATAGATTCTGCCAGCCAAAGGAGGTGAGGCAAAGAATGGGTCCATTGCATCAATACGAAATCTGTGATTAAGCTACATCAATGCAAAGTCTGTAATTAGACTACAGTGCTCTATCCCAGGTAAAAAGGATGTGGGAAAAGACAGCACCAACTATGGCATTAATGATTCACTCGAGGCTAGCATTAAACCCAGTCCCTAAGGGGCTTCTGTAGAAAAAGCCTGACCCATTCATTGCACAGAGATGCCCTGTGGTAAGGGTCACACCCCATCTACTTGTATGCAGGTGTGTGTAGACACCAGCAGTAAGCGTTGGGTGTGTTCATCTATAGCTCTACTCCTTATGTTTTGAGACATGATCTCTTACTAAACCCAGAGATCACTGAATGATGTGCAGATATCCACCTATTTTTGGCCCCTTTACAGGTAAGCCTTCATGCTGGGCCTTTTAACTTGGGAAAAGGATGGTACTTCTTTAATGCCTCTTGATCTTCACAGCAACCCACTAAAGAGTGCCATCCATCTCTCCATTTGCATCTGAATTCAGAGGTTGCACAGCTACCGCAGCCCTGCTGGCTCGCTCACCTGCTTTGCCTGCCTGCTGGGGCCATATTCCTCACCACTTCCCTAGGAGAAGGCAACATCTCCAGAAAGCAGGCTGTTTTGCCTGACAGCTGGGATGAGTTTGCAGTAGGCTTTGCCTGGCAACACCCAAGATTGCTCCCAAACGGTGTTCCCCTGGCTTTGTCTGGGGAAACCTAATTGCTGCAATTGTGTTATAAAATTATCACTTTACCCATGCAAATGGGCCAGAGCGGGCTGGTTGTCTATTCCTGTGGTTGTCCCAGATTATTAAATGAGCAGCTGGTTCCAAACACGTTTGCAGCAGGCTAATTCAATGGCTGCGTGTGCTTGCATATTCATGGCGTAGAGTTCCCAGCCAGGCTTGCAGGACCACTCCAATGGGGCTCTAAAAGTTAATTTATCTTGACAATTTAAACAAATATACTTCTCCGGCTTTAGTGACTCCACCAGATTTCAGTGAGTATCTTGGCAGGAAGAGGAAGTCAGGGATGGGCGGGTGGGTGGGTGAGGGTGATGTTTGCTCTGGGACTCAGGTTCATGTTCAGCATGAGGAAGACAGTAGGGAAACTGTGGCAGACACGAGAGCTCCTCATGGGTTAGGCTGATCCCAGTTGCTGATTTCAAATTTTGTGATCGTGGGCAAACTACTCTTAAAATTTATTTTATTAGCATAGGGGCACTCAACGCAAGATCAATTCTCTTCACGAATAAGTGTCCAAGGTATTATTGTTGATTGCCAACAGTGTCCCAGAGGAGCTCTCCAGCATTTTGGCTTCCTAATTTGAAACCCTGCTGTTGATTGGCACTTCCCCCTGACCTCCCAGCCCCTGACCCCACAGCTTCAGTTCTATGGGTCTGACCTTTTGAGGGTCTTAGAAATCATATACTTTCCATCCCTGTAACATGTTTGTTTCATTTATCCTATGGTGTTCAAGGCTTATCTGCATTATCTCCTATTGTGGAATTTCATTCTTCTTGAAGACTGACTAGTATTCCAATGCAAGTATCTATCAGAGTTCCTTTACCTAGCCACATAATGATGTGAGCCGGTTATGTCTATGATTGGTTACTATGGGTGTTGCTGCACTGAGCACAGGAACACAGGCTGCTCCCTGAAGCTTGATTGCTTTCCTTCATGGTTAAATCTACAGAGGTAGAATTGCTGGGCAGTACACTAGCTTCATTTTTAGCTCTTTGGGACATGTGCAGGCTGCTTTCCATAGACACCTTTTTTGGGTTCTTGAGCGAGTACTATGATAGGTTTCCTTTAGTGTTTCTTATCTATAAATCAAGTAGTTCCACTGTGCTGGCTTGCATGAAGCAATGCTGTATCTCAGATCCTCTCATTCTGGTTGTGTTTAAATAAATGTGTACCTCCAGGGCTCCTGGCTGCCTAATGTTTTCCCCTTTACTCTGACTCTCTTCTATTTTTAACCTGAATATTATTTCTAAATGACCATATTAATAGCACTTACCAATTCACAAGAGCATCATCCTTTTCTAAAACACATTAGATTACTGTAAAAGCAGAACTGAACCCTCCCTATGATACCTTGCTGGTAAACAGACTTGGGGAAAGATCATAATTAAGTCAGGAGACATAAAGTGAAGGGATTGATATTGGGTCAGGACCTTGAGGACCAAGTCCAAGCCTTTGTCCTCCTTTCAATGCCAGCCTCATATGTAACCAAAAACTTAATTTGATTAAATCAGTGGTATGTGGATCCCATGTACCTAGTCTGGTGCACCCTGTCCAACTTAGCTACCATGATGGTTAAGAAGCAGCACATATCAAGAAACCTGCATGTGGCTGCTGTGTGCTCCTCTGAAGACCACCAGTTTATTAACATACAGATCCTGAAGCCTAATTGTGTTAAATACTAAAAAAAGAAAACCTTAGCAGTTATCTAACCTGGCTGTGCCTCAGTTTCCTTATCTGCAGGACAGAGACTATATTAACTATGTCCTAGAGTCTGTGAAAATTATATGCTGTGCACACATTTCACTTTAAATAGGTTTTCTCTGGCACAGAGAAGGGGGACTTTCTAAACCCTGAGATAGACTGACAACCAGGGTTGGTTTCTCTTCTCTTTCCCTCCATCTCCCACCATCCCTCCTTTCAATTTCCTCTCTTCCTTCTTCTTTGGTTTCTTCCTCTTCCTTTTCTTCTCCCTCTCTTCATTTCCTCCCATGTCTTTTCCTCCCTCTGAGAGGCCAAACCTACTCCATCTTGGGACCAGCCTCCAATTTAAAACAAGCAAACATATAACAAACAAACAAATGAACAAACAAACAACAACAACAACAACAAAAACAGCCTGAGAACTTGACCTGCAGCTGAACCCAAGCTGCATCTAAGTTCCAGGAAGAACCACCTAGTTTGCTCTGGCCCATGCTCTAAAGTTCCTCCCTAATTACTCCCTCCCTAGCATCAGCCAATCAAGATTAGTCTGATAGTTCCAGATGGACTTTCAGACTGTTTGTGTTTGTGATGGTTCATGGTTTTGCACGAGAGCACCCACCTGTCAGCTTACAATAGTCATCAGTTAGATGGTTTCCAGGCTGAAAACTCCTGCTCTTGCTTGTCATTTCCTATAAAATCTACCAAGGTTTCCGGATTTCACCCTCCCATCCTACTGCATCAGGGTCAGCGGTGGGCGGGCCTGAGTGCAAGCTTGAATAAAAAGACCCCTGTGCATTTGCATCAGAATCCACTCCTTGGTGGTCTTTGGGGGTTCACAAGTGCTTTTTGAATGGGCACAACACCTCCTTTTCTTTGTCCTCCCCCCCCCCCCCGTTCCTTCATTCCTTCCCTGTCTCCTCTTCCCTCTCTCATTCTCTTCCTTTCTTTTCCTCTCCTGTGTCTCCCTCCCAGTTCCTGTCTTCCTGTGGTATTCCTAAGGGACTTCTCTGCCTCTGCCACTTGTAAAGACAATGACACTTTGCTATAGGTTGTGGGTTTGTTTTCCTACTTCCTAGCTCAAAATGGAGTGGCCGAGGAACACGTTGATATCTTTTCCCTACAAAAGATCAACAGAAGAAACATATGTGTGAAAATTAAGACAACTCTCTCACACATCACACATAACAATCTCAGGACATGCTGTGCTCTTTGAGAAGTTCTGGGACACTGCTTGTAAAGAACCAGGTTCTACTGATATCATAGGGTCAGCCTCAGCTGCAGTCCGCATGGGGAGCAACTGCAACGGTTGGCATTGTGACAAACAGAACCAGATGACCAGGAAACATCTCTCTGTGTTCCTCATGCTCAGTTTTTGTATCAACAATGTGGGGATAAGGATATGTCTTACATCCTAAGGTGGCTAAGAGAAATGAGCTCACACAAAGGAAGGGCTCAGTACAACACCCAAGCTATCAGACAAAGTTAGTCCATTCCACCAACATGCAAAGCATCATAGAAAGCATCAGAGTAGCTTTTCAAACATGAGAAGTGTCCAGCACCTACAAGATCCAGCCGCTGTCCTCTAACACTGGTCTGTCTACAGTCAAATGTTTCTGCCAACAACAGATTGTGTCATCTCCTTGAGCAAAGTCATCAACTCTTTGAGCCTGTCTGAGTTTCTTGTTTGTAGCAGGATATTCATGGTAGGAGTTACTTGGGGAAGGTGCTATGAAGAGTGGAGGAAGTTATATGGACTCATTCAGGCAAAGGCTGACATGAGAGCCAATCAGAAAGGCGAGCTTCCATCATTGCTATACTGTACTCTACATACTTCTGCTGTGGGCATATCACATGGGGAATTGACATCCAGTTTTTCTTTAAGAATACCCCTACTTCCTCACCTATTTCAGGATGCTCCTCTTCTCTTCAAATCAACATATCTGGGGATGTTCCAGATGTCTGTTCAAAGCAGAATCCATGCTTGCCTGGCTCCCCCAGCTCCAGCTCCAGCTCCAGCACCAGCTGGGCTCTGCACAGACTCAGAGAACGACTTGCCCCAAGGACACAGAGCAGACAGAGTCCAGGAAAGCAGAGTAGGAGTGGAGCAAGGAGCATAAGAAAGAATCGGCCCTCGGTGTCTGGCCTGCTTTCTGCTTTCCCTCAGGAGAATCATAAATCACCTCCTGTTACTCAGGGACCACGGCTGCAATACAAATTAAATTCACAGCCTGTATTTTAGATCCTATATTGTTTGGCTTAAGCTGGGATTTTTTTCACTCTGATAAATAGACCATTTTAATAACATTCCCAGCACGACCAAGAGTTGGGAGAAAATACACATGGCTCTGCAGGTGCAGGAGTCCCCAGGCTCTGGTGAAGAGCCAGTTTGGCACAGCTTTCTCCCTCCCAAGAGTGACTCATACTTACGTAGGAAGGAGTGTAAGAAAGAAAGAGTGCGTGGGGATCCAGATATCTGAGTGTGGGGAACTTCTGGATTTACACCCAAAGGAAGGGGGGTGGAGGGAGGCAGGGCAAGGACAACCCTAGCAATACTTCTGCTGGCAGGTGCCCCCCCGGGGGGAGGGGAGCATTCAGACCTATGCTTTTCTTCCCCATTCTCTTGGGGACTTCACATAGACACTGTCACAGATATCAGAGAGGAGGAACTACCTCTGACTCTGGGATAAGCCTGACACAATCATCCAAGAAGTTATTTCCCCTATTTATTTTTATTTTCTTCATTTTTCTTCCCTAATGACTGTGGATGTCTTTGACATTAACACATATAGGTTGGCTACTGCTCTGTACTGTGCTCTGGAGGGGATACAGACACGAATAAGACTAAAGCCTCTGCTCTCCAACAGCTCACAAGCCAGCAGGGAAGGCCAAGGAGAGATGCAGAAAGCAGAGTTCAAAACTAAAACTAAGGATGGTGCATGCACCGCTCACCTGGAACCTGGGTCCAGGCGCTGTGTGGAGGCTCAGTCAGCTACTCAATAATTATTAGTCAAGTGCCCAGGATGTGCCAAGAACCTTTGTTTCTGGTGCCTGGGATAAAAATAATGAGCGGTGTGAGTGCCCTCTAGATCTGCAAAATTTATTCTGTAAGATAGTAGCTGTGAGCAGGGAACCAGACAATAAATAAATAAACAAAGAAACCTAACATCTCTGCAGGTGATGACTAGCAATGCAAAGAAAGCCAGGAGGACAGGAGTGGCTTGTTTTGGCAGGCAGATCTAGCTGGGAAAGAGTCTGCTATGAATGAGTGAGAGGATATTTTGGGAAGAGACTTCCAAGCTGAGCTCAGAGCAAGTCAGAGCACTGAGCATATGGAGACTCTCCGGGAAGCAAAGCGAGAGGCCAGAGGAACTGGGTGACAAAGAGGAGATGATAAGGAGATCATGCCTTTTGTAAATTAGTGGAAGAATTAAGTTATGAGTATTCCAATTTACTAGAGGGTCACAAAGCAGGGGACTAATGTCTGATTTGAGTTTGAAAAGAATTGTCAAGGCCCAGAATGGGTGGAGACAGATGAGGACAGAAATTGAAGTAGAGAGTAATCAAAGGTCCTAAGGACCATGGGAAAGATGAGTCAGGCTGAATCTGGCAGCAACCGTTTTACTTTAACCTTCATGGGTAGGGAAATGTTTCCAAGGCCAGGCTCCAGAACTGCCAATCAGCCTTGTGATCCACCATCTTCCTGTTAACTGGAGTAATCATCACCTGAAAGTGATCCACATTGCAAGTGACACGAGCAGTTTACTCTAGAGGTCCAAAGAGAGAAGCCAGCTACTGCTGCTCAGGAGCTCCATGGTGGACATGACTAGCAGCCTGTGAAAGAAGAGAAGCAGTTGAACAAACAAGGAGAGAAGAGGAAGCGTGCTACATGCACGTGTTAAGGCAAAGGCCTGAAGCCAGGGAAAGCTGATTTGGGATACTGGGATGTTAGGGAGAGCTCATGGGGTATGAGCAAAGAGGTGTACCGGGAAACTAGATTGTAATGGTTGTAGGGCTCTAAGCCATAGAAATGTTGACAGAGGCAAGAAATGGTTGCAGCCTTTAAGAGGTGGAAGTATGCTGATTGCTTTAAAGAGATAAGCCTATTCAACACAATCTCCATCAGAATCCCAACTCAGTTCTTCCTAGAGTTAGAAAGAACAATTCTCAAATTCATCTGGAATAACAAAAAACAAAAAAAAAAACCCAAGTAAACAAAAAACAAACAAACAAACAAACAAACAAAAACAGGATAGCTAAAACTATTCTCAACAGTAAAAGAACTTCTAGGGGAATCAGTATCCCAGACCTCTAGCAATACTACAGAGCAATAGTGTTAAAAGCTGCATGGTATTGGTACACTGACAGACCGGTGGATCAATGGAATAGGATTGAAGACCCAGAAATGAACCGACACACCTATGGCCACTTGATCCTCGACAAAGGAGCTGAAAACATCCAGTAGAAAAAAGATAGCCTTTTCAACAAATGGTGCTGATTCAATTGGAGGTCAGCATGCAGAAGAATGCAAATTGATCCATTCTTATCTCCTTGTACTAAGCTCAACTCCAAGTGGATCAAGGACCTCCATATAAAGCCAGACACACTGAAACTAATAGAAAAGAAACTGGGGAAAACCCTTGAGGACATGGGCACAGGGGAAATTTCCTGAACAGAACAGCAATAGCTTTTGTTCTAAGATCAAGAATTGACAAATGGAACCTCATAAAATTACAAAGTTTCTGTAAGGCAAAGGACACCATCAAAAGGACAAATCGGCAACCAACAAATGGAGAAAAGATCTTCACCAACCCTACATCTGACAGAGGGCTAATATCCAATATATACAAAGAACTCAAGAAGTTAGACCCCAGAAAACCAAATAACCCTATTAAAAAATGAGGTACAGAGCTAAACAAAGAATTTTCACCTGAAGAACTTCCAATGGCTGAGAAGCACCTTAAGGAATGTTCAACATCATTAGTCATTAAGGAAATGCAAATAAGAACAACTCTGAGATTTCACCTCACACCAGTCAGGCTAAGATTAAAAACTCAGGAGACAGCAGGTGTTGGCAAGGATGTGGAGAAAGAGGAACACTCCTCCACTGCTGGTGGGATTGCATGCTGGTACAACCACTCTGGAAGTCAGTCTGGCAGTTCCTCAGAAAACTGGGCATGACACTTCCAGAGGACCCTGCTATACCACTCCTGGGCATATACCCAGAGGATTCCCCAGCATGTAATAAGGATGCATGCTCCACTATGTTCATAGCAGCCCTATTTATAATAGCCAGAAGCTGGAAAGAACCCAGATGTCCCTCAAGGGAGGAATAGATACAAAAATTGTGGTATATATATATATATATATATATATATATATATATATATATACACACACACACACAATGGAGTACTATTCAGCCATTAGAAACAATGAATTCATGAAATTCTTAGACAAATGGATGGAGCAGGAGAACATCATCCTAAATGAGGTAACCCAGTCTCAAAAGAACACTCATGCTATGCACCCACTGATAAGCTAAGTGGATATTAGCCTAGAAGCTTGGAATACCCAAGACACAATCCACATACCAAATGATGTCTAAGAAGAAGGAAGGAGTGGCCCCTGGTTCTGGAAAGGCTCAGTGCAGCAGTGTAGGGGAATACCAGAACAGGGAAGTGGAAAGTGGTGGATAGGAGAACAGGGGAAGGGAAGAGGGCTTATGGGACTTGCCGGGAGGGGGGAATCAAGGAAAGGGGAAATCATTTGAAATGTAAATAAAGAATATATCGAATAAAAAAAAAGAAAATAAAAAATCTCAAAGCAGAAAAAAATAAAATCAAAATTAAAGTGCTAAAAAAAACCAAACCAAATGAGAGAGAGAGAGAGAGAGAGAGAGAGAGAGAGAGAGAGAGAGAGAGAGAGAGAGAGAGAGAAGCCTAGGGAGGCTTGAGGGTGTTCAGCTGAGACATGTGTTTGCCAGCTATAGGTCCTAAAATTCTGAGTGGACCCAGACTGAATACATCTAACATTGCCCATTCTGTATGTACTTGACCATCAAAGCAAAAGGCCCAAAAAAAGTTATTTGAGCTGGAAAGAGGGTTCACCAACTAAGAGCCCTCTTCCAAAGAAGGGGGTTCAATTCCCATCATCCATGTCAGGCATCTCTCATCTGCCAGTAACTCTAGGGGGACCCAACACCCACTTCTGGCCTCTCTAGACGCATGCAATCATGTGGCATATATTATATATATATAGGTGTGTGTGTGTGTGTACATACATAAATGTATGCATAATAGTTTAAATACTTAATTATTAAAGAAAGGACCCATTTGGTTTCAGACATACTAAAATAAAAAGTGTTTGCAAACACTATTAAAGCATCTAAAATCATCATAGGAAAAATTTAATACTTGAGAACTCAAGTAAATATTAAATATTCACAATCAGAAGAAGAGAGGGGGCTCCTGCTGTGGCTCTTGATTTTCAATAGAGAACTAGGCCCCACAAATGGGAAATGACCAGCTCATGTTCCACATTAATAAGTTCTAGAGGCTGGGTCTGAATTAAGGGATTTTGGCTCCAGAATCCAGTCCACAGTCATCATGCTATGACCTCATCTTGTGTTAGCATCAAGGTGGTCCTCCACCAGGGACTGAATTCTAGGATTTATCGAAACTTGGTTTTTTCCCCAATCAGTCACTAAGTTTAGGGTAGTGCTAGCACATCCCAAATTTCCTAGCTCTATGTGCTGCTAATCACCTGCACATTTGCACTAGATCTTTTTCCTTCCATAATGAAGAGAACCTTTCTATGTGTACTGCCCAGCATGATCTTCTGCCTGAGCTGGCACAGTCTTGACCTAAGTTTTGGACCCTGTGTTGTTTTCTTTAAAAATTATTTTGTGTGTGTGTGTGTGTGAATCTTACATCATGCACCCAAATCGCACTCATGTCTCTGACCATTCTTACCCACCCACTGCCCTTGCAACCTCCCCACCAAAAGAAAAAAAATGTCATTGTGGAAGCTGTAGTGTGTCACAGTATGTCCCACAGTATACTCTTGTCCACACATCTTCACTTGTAGATGTTAATTGCAATGAGTACATTGGTCTGGTTTGAGGCCTCTGGCTTCTGCTACAGTATCCATACTGGATCCTCAGGGGAGCTCCTCTTGGGTATCCTGTTGTTGCCCTGTTTCATGATAATCCTGAAGTTTTGGGTCTGTAGGACCAACCCCTTCATGTGCTCCAATAGTTGATAGAAAGGGTAGATGTTGGGCTGGCCAATTCAAAGCCCTGGATCTAGGCCTGGGTGGTAGCTAAATTGATCAGCTCTCCAGCTCTCCTGTACACACACCACTAGGGTGAGATCTCCAGCACTGCCTGTTCTTACAATATTATGTGGTGGTTGTCAGCCCAGAGTCTGGGCTCTTATGTCCTGGGATTTAATCCTAGCCTAGCCACTTACTTGTTATGTGATCTAAATAAATTTCCTAATTTCTCTGGACTTCACTTTTTCTACACATAGGATATAGGTGTCAGTGGTAACTACCTCATCCTGATTCTGAAGATAAAATGAGTTAACTCAGTTAAAGTGCTTTCACTAGTTTTAGCACACAGCACCAGGTCAGAAAATCACTGCTGCTCAGGGAAGTTATTACTCTTACAGTCACAGCTACTATAATGTAGATTACTTCAAGCCTTAAAGGCTCTTCACAAACCCACATCCTCTCTAGCACTCCATGATCAGGTCTCAGTTGATCTCAAGCCTGAAGCTAACCTTGTCTTCCTTTTCTACAGAGCCTGTTGATGAGACACACATCCCTCCTGCTCCTGGTGAAAGTCTTGTCATGAGCATTGTACCCTCTGCCCTTCCTGCTGGCACTGGAGCATATATACACAGATTTGGTTGAAGAAGAAAGAATTCCATCCTTAGTGGTTTCTGCCCTGATTCCAGAAGCCCAAACTAGGCACATGTCCTCAGCCCCTTGACATGCTAAGGCCCAATTGAAAACCCTGGACTACCAAGTGTTCAAGAGGCTCCTGGGCTTCTGTGGATGACAGTTAGAACTAAAGCTGCTGTCTGTTACCTCCAATCCCTTGAACTAGGGAGAAGTATTCACTGAAGACACAAGCCAAAATGTACTTGATGGAGAGTGTTCATGTTCCAGGTCTGGAGGTGTTGAACATCGATGCTGCATTTTTATTTCTATGTTTCTGCCCTGCCAGCTGAGGCCATATGGTTACTGGATCAAACCCTAATGTAAGGGCTGCTGGAAAGGGACTTTGAAGATGTTACGATCTATAGTCATCTCATAGTAAGTGGAGACCTTGTCCTGGACAAGGTGGGTAGGTTGAAATATCAAAATCAAAGTTTTCAAGAAAAGAGAAAATTCTGCCTTCCAAGAGCAACATCCTTGCCTGAGCAAGTCTCCAGCAGGCCCTGCAAATTCAGCCATCAGCCCAACCACCATAGGACCCTTTGCCTTAAAAGTTAATCTCCTAAGAATTTCATGAATTCATTGTTTCTAATGGCTGAATAGTACTCCATTGTGTAGATATACCACATTTTTTGTACATCATACTAAGTGAGGTAACCCAGACTCAAAAGGTGAATCATGGTATGCACTCACTAATAAGTGGTTATTAACCTAGAAAACTGGAATACCCAAAACATAATCCACACATCAAATGAGATACAAGAAGAAAGCAGGAGTGGTCCCTGGTTCTGGAAAGACTCAGTGAAACAGTATTTGGCAAAACCAGAACGGGGAACTGGGAAGGGGTGGGAGGGAGGACAGGGGAAGAGAAGGGGGCTTACGGGACTTTCGGGGAGTGGGGGGGGGGCTAGAAAAGGGGAAATCATTTGAAATGTAAATAAATTATATCGAATAAAAAAAAAAGTTAATCTCCTCCCTCCCCCTTTCTCCTCTCTTTCCCATGCCCTTGATTCCCATCAAGGTTCTCCTCTCTTTGATCCTCTCCCTCTCCTCTGTTCTTTCTTATGCTTTCTCCTCCTAACCCTAGTGAGTGATATTCTCCACCCTCCTAGTCCACTAGAAACCTATTTCTTTAAAGGGATTGGCTTCCAGGAGTGGAATGAGGCTAGCATATAATTATCAGATAATGAAAAGAGAATCAAATGGAAAAGGAAGAGCGGGAGGGAGGAAAGAAAAGAAGGGGGGAGGGAGGAGGAATGAAAAGAGGGAAGGAGAGAAGGAGTGAAAGAGAAAGGGAGTGAGGGAGGGAGAGAAGGAGGAAGAAAGAGAGGGAGAGAAGGGGAAGGGACAAGATTAAGGAAGGATGAGATGGAGGGAAGAAACCTAGAAGGAAGAGACAATAATAGAGAGGAGGACAGGAAAAAGAAAGGGAAAGGGGAGGAGAAGAAAAGTTGAGGGGGGAGGAAATAAATGGGAAAAGAAAACAAGCTCATTTTGGTTCAAAGCCTATAGTATAGACATTTTTTTTTCCACAGACCAATTCTGTTCCTTGCTGAGTTACATGAAAATTGCATATAATTAGAGAACTCAGCCATTTGGCCAGGCTGTCAGACTGGTGGCCTGTGGATTTACTGAGCAATTGGCAGGTCATAGCCTGGATAAACATAATCCCTACTTGATAATCACAGCCTCAGAATAGCTGGTTCTGCTTCCTTTACAAATGCTGAGTCCGCGCCCTAAGCTGCAGATCAAAGATCGAGAGCGACTTGGCCAATATCACCCTGGAAGGACGTCAAAGCTGTATGTGTAACTCGGGATTCCCCAAATTTTCTTTGTAACACAATGTAGAAAGAACAAGAGATACCTTCTCCTTGATTCCCATCAGTCACTTCTAGTTTTCCAAATAAAGAAGACAATACCGTGTGCCCTTGAGGGCTCTGAGCCATCAGTATGGACAGGTAGAACCCCTAGCATTTCAAAGGAGTTTTGGTGAACCCAGCCACTCAGGATTTAGAAGTTGAGATCAACTTAGCCATTCATAACTGATCTGAATCCCAATAACAGTGACTAAGAACCTCCCTTCACTTTGTGAAGACAGTAGCTTACAATACTCAGTGAAAATTGGAAATGTTAATCCAAGATAGTAGTGTGAAAAGCTCAGTGTGCTACTGGGAATTTTGCAATCAGCAAACAGAGGAAATACATTTTGAGGCATGGGATCTAAGGTTATAACAACAAAGACCAAGGTCAAATCTACCATTCTTAGAAAAAAATCTGTTTGCTTTCTATATAGACTTTTCTATTGCCAAATTGTAAACTGAAGACAGAGCATGTCATTATTTACATAGAAAGTTCTGACAATGCTATAGCCTATAATAGAGCAAGCCCAGTGAGCTCTGATCCCCAGCACACTTAGTGATACTTGAATTGTATCAGTAAGTATGGAATTCTCAGTAAATTATGTTGAGAGTAAGTTCATTAATTTAGTCAGAAGGAAAGAGAAACAATGAGGATTTGTACAAACACAGAATTGATAATGTCAACTAGCCATGATGGATCTTATTAGAACACTCTGAGTGCTACGGTTGATATGGGCTTAATTAATCATGCATTGACACTTGTCAGTGTCTAACAGGCTTTGTTCATGAGAATCAGAAGTATAAGAGACAAGGGAGAATGAGTTAGGCAAGAGAATTCTTGGTATGTTAAACGAACTGAAAGATTTTGCAAGTGGTTAAAGTATAGTGGGGCTATACTTTATAGTGATCAAAGACAAGTCAGAGAGGGAACGATGGTTAGATAATCAAGAATCATGAGTTAAATAAAGGATTGGGATAAAGATCATAGAAGGGTTCTAGATGGGGAGCGCCAAGGACTTGTTGGCATTTAAAGAGCTGATTCTAGCCGCTGGCCTAAAATGCAAGTTTCTAGAAGAATGCGTGAAAATGAGAGCAAAGA
The DNA here is from genome assembly GCF_947179515.1 of Apodemus sylvaticus. Lineage (NCBI taxonomy): Eukaryota > Metazoa > Chordata > Mammalia > Rodentia > Muridae > Apodemus > Apodemus sylvaticus. The sequence continues at coordinate 81,090,913 of NC_067472.1, read as the reverse complement.
AAGCAAAGAAGCATGGGAAAAGTGTATCATGAAGATAATGGCCTTGGCTAGAGTGCTAGAAGTGGAAATTAAAAGGTGTGGATGGGTAGATTGATAGATTTGTTTGATGGGTGGAAGGATGGATACATGGATTTGTAGATTGATGTGAGTATATAGATGGGTAGATGATTGAATGCAAGTATGGAATGGTCAATGAGTAGATACATGAGTTGATTTGGGGTTGATGTATGGATAGAAGGATATATGAACCAGTAGATGGATTGATTGCATTGATAGATGGATTATGGGTAGTAGGATGGATGATTAGATGTATGGGTGATTGGATAGCTGGGTGAATGGATGAATAGAAGAGCAAGTTAGTAGATTGATTGTTTGGGTAGATGGGTAGATATATGTGGATGGACAGATGGATTAGTAGATTCATTTGTTGCATTAATAGACGAATGAGTAGGTAGATGGTGGATGGGTGTTTACATACATGGGTGGCTGAATGGATGGGTGAATGGTGAATAGAAGACTAGATGGATGAGTGGGTTGGTGAGTGGGTGGACAGGAAAATGTGTAGATTGTATGGATGGAAAGATGGATGGGTAAAGTGTATTAATTGCAAACAGATATGTGAATTAGTGGATGGATGTGTGGGTTTGTGTGTGGATGGATAAGTGGGTAGATGAGGAAATGGATGCATGGGTGACTAACTCAATGAAGTGTGTGCACTTTATACTGTTTTCCCTATTGTTTTGCTCCTCAGAACTAGAAAGGTATTTATTTGTATTCTGCAAGCTATCCATTTACTCTGTAAGATTTTCTTAGTCTATGAAGCATGAGTGAAAATCCAAACAAAGGGCCTATGTTGTATACAGAGAATAAATACTGTGCCACATGATTTCTAGATGAAGAGACCCACATTCTTGAAGGAAAGTAGATGAATGTGCAGCAAGAATCCAGCTGTCTTTGCCTCAGTTTTTAGGTGCCTTGCCCTTCTGCACAGAGCTGTGGCTATACTCCTTTGAACCCTATCCCACTAAGTAAAAGATGACAAAAGGCAAAAAAGGACAAAACAAAACAAAAAACAAAACCAAATCTATCTATTATATTTATCAATCATAATGACAAATTTCAAAGAGTAAAATGGAAGTCAAAACTGAGAATTGTAGCCCCAAGGGACCAGCCACAGAGAAAAGAACATGTATTAAGCTTTGTTCTATACAGTTGTGGGGTAAATAGCATGATCTCACAAGTATGTGAAGATCAAAGATGAAATAAGTGTTATGGTTTGGAACTTAAATGCCCCCAAAAGCCATGTACTAAAGGTTTGCTTTCTAAAGGAAGTGTAGTGCCGAAGAAGGGAATGAGGTCACTGGGCATGAACAGGTAGGTAGATTAATTCACTCTCCCCCTCATCCAACTACACACATGTCATTTATGCACCCATCCATTTATCTTCCCATCCATATATTCATCTGCCAACCCAAACATTCACTCACTTTCTCATCTACCCATCCTGTCCTCACTCTTTTCTCCTAGGTTACTGTGAAGTGAGCAGCTGTGCTCTGCTATGTACCTCAGTTATGATGATTCACTATTCCATTGTCCCACAAACAGCAGAGCCAACTGACTATGGACCAAACCCTCTTAAACCAAAACAAGTTAAACCTTTCATCTTCTAAAGTTTTTTACCTTGGGTGTTTTGCAACAGTGATGGAAAACTGATCAACACAAATAGATACATGTGCAGTCAGAGACAGGGAGAGGCCAACACATTCACAAGAAGATTCCAAGTTTTGCCATTTCAGAAAGCCTAGGTATATTAATGGGGGGAAACAGAGATAAAAAAAGAGAGTGAATAAATTATAGAGCTTGTTCCTCTAAATGAGTAGAGGTAGGTAGGGGAAGGCAAATGTATTGATTTATATTTTTATTTGCATCTGTGCACAAAAGAGAATGAATTGGGAAGATCCCTGGGAGTTTCATTCCAGAGATGCACCTGTCCTAGAGGAGACATTTTTCCTATCATTTTAGACGACAGGTCTACATGCTCTTGCAGTAGGAGTAATGAGGACAAGAAAAGTGAAAGAAATAGAGATAGACAAGGAGAAACTGAGACATAGAGTCAGACAAGACAGAGGTAGAGAGAGACAAAAAGGTGTTTCTCAGCACAGAACTGCCACCTATGCCCACCCTGCCTGCCTAGGGAATCTTTGCCTGCCATTCCAAATTGGTTGTAATCCCTGTGTGCTGTGGCTATGTTGGCTGTTTTATGGTGTCAATTCCTTATGGCACTAGAACTTGCTTGGGGGAGGACTTGTTTTTTCAGAGCACTCAGAGCAGCCTTTTTGGTTTCTGCTTCAGATCAAGCACTAGAGGACGGCTCCTTAGCATGCAGTCTTAGCACTGTGGTCCCATAACAAGGCCTTGCAGTTACCTGGGCAGGAGGGGGCACAACGGGAGGTGCAGAAAAAGATTCCATTAACTCCTGCCCCAGGGTATCCATGTGAAAAATGGATAAAATAATAGCAATACCTTTCTTGCCCTCACAGGTGACTCTGGAAGGGAGAGTAAATCTCTCTTTCCCAGGAGTACCCTGGAAGGCAGATTTTATAGATGCTGTAGAAAAGGGGTTTGTTCTCAGGGAATGGAGGCAGATTTGAACTGAAAAGTTAATGAATGTTTCTAGGAGACTCAGAAGGATTCATGAGAAAACAGAGCTGCCAAAGTGTGGGTTCAGGCTGCTCTTTGCCAGGGATTTATTTAAGACCTGCATTGACTCTGTGATAAGCCAAAATAAAAGGCTGTGTGGACACAACTATGGGCTGCACGAGACCAGAGGCAGATCAGTTATCTAATACTACAGGAAGTTTGTAATGTGCCTAGTACTGTGCTGTAAGCACAGGGAGTGACATAGCGCCAAAAACTTTAGGTCTAAGCTTTTGCAGCTAAGTGGTAAAGGCAGCTCACAGATGAACCAACGAGTGAAATGATGCAGATGATGATTAGAAGTGTGGAGAAAACAAGCTAATAGGCTGGCTATAGGGAATGGACAGGAAGAACATTTCAGTTGGGTGGTCAGGAAAGACCTGCTGAGGAGGCATTGATTAGGCTCTAGTCTGAATGTTGAGAAGAAAGATGTAGAGAGTCATTCTAAGTACACAGATTTATGCCTGAGTAAAACCAAAAGGTAGTACAGAGCTCTAGTAGGGATGTGATGCACTCAGATGCTGAATGAAGAGTAGATTGAAGTTGGTTAGCCAAGAGCAGGGCAAAGACACCGGGTTTTAGTTCACTGTAGTTGTTGAAGTAGCAGATAGTGGTATCTTAACATAGCAGGAAGTGGCTGCTATCTTAGCACCTAGAGTGGCTAAGACAAGAAAAGACTAAACCTCATGAAGTTGAGGCAGTATGAGCTGAAGCTGGCCTGAGGCACATAACAAGACCCTGCCTCAAAAGCCCAACTTAATGACTGGTCATATCAAGTGGTGTGAAAGAAATAACTCAGGTAAAACTCTCCCAGGAGACTGATGGAATTATACATTGGAATAAGTAAACTTTTGTGTAGCTATTTCCTCTAAATTGAAACATTCCCTCCTGGAAGAAAGTTCTCTAAGACTCAGGAATTAAAATATGCAAGGCCTACCTAGGAAGTAAATAAATATTATAGGATTCACAAAGTAATGCAAGATGGTACAGCTGCTGAGAATAGGGCACTCTGGGAGCTCTAGGGATGGAAATTTCATGAGTCATAGGGGTAGGATTTTCTAAGATGTCTGTCTTTGAGTCATCCATGCCCCTATAAGAACCTCCCCCAATAATCTTGAATTGGCCCTAATAAAATCACTAGTTTAATGAGAGTTGGGCCAGATTGAGACTGTCAGTTCTCCTATCTCTGGCTCTTATCTTGCCTTTACTTAAGAGTGGAATGTGCAGACAGTGAAGAGTGAACAAGCAAAGGGAAATATTTGCACTGCCCCATAACAGTTCAAAGGAAAGTAGAGACTTGAATGAAAAGATAAAAACTGAGACCCTTGATGGCATCAGGATTCTAACAGAGGCTGTGGTGTTAGAGCTGCATGGTCTTGGCAGAGCAAAGCTCCTAGCATAGCAAACCTACAGAAATAGGGCAAGGGAAAGTGTGGGGGGTTGCAGGTCTCCAGCGTCTGGCAGTTTTCAAAGGCTGGGACTTCCCCCCCCCACACACACACACACAGGAGTTTGCACATAAAGCAGAACGTCTTGAAAGCCAGGCAGGAACAGTAGCTCTCAGAGTATGAGCTGAGTGGAGCAGGATGAGCAGGCCTCAGAGCATGTTTTTCTACTTATGGTTCATTTCCTGCAGGACAGTCTGCAGGAGGGTCTTAAGAGCAATCTTCTTTTTCCAAACAATGCTTAGGAGGTAAGGTCTTTGTCAAAGCCTGGGAGCAGTTGAACACCTGATTGTCAATAAAACTATGTGCATTCAGTTATATAGAGCTCAGAGAGCTCTGATTGGCTGAATGTGTGTACATGCAGATGATGTTTACAATGAGATCAAGCAGGAAGTAGCTGTCAAACCTGAAGGGGATTGGGAAAGACTGAGACTGTCAAAAGAGTTCCCAGTCAGGTCAGTGGGTCAGCTTCCCTCTTTGCTTTTGCATTGGTCTGATCCCTTTTGCAGTTATCTCCATCTGGAGCTGACCCATTATTGTCACAGACACCTGTAATAGACCATTGCAGACAGTGGGTGCCGTCTGATCTTCAGTGTCGGTGCAGGCAATTAAACACAGTCTGTTCCTTACCTCAGTTGTCCTGGGAATTTTTGCATTAGTTTCCAGCCAGCTTCATTCTCAGCTGTGGTTTGTTTGAGAGCCAGAACCCCTCATATCACTCACAGATGAAACAGTAGCCCCTGGGTGCTCAGTCAGCTCTGCCCCCAGTGGTTCTTAAGGGCTAAAGCAGTTTCTTCCCTCTTCAATAGAAGTCTGAATAGTTTGACTGAATCTTCAGCCTGAAGAATGCTTGTGAGCTAGGCCCTCAGGCTTTGAGAGCTTGACTAGGGAAAATAAAGTGTACAAGATTTATAGAGGTGTAGATGAGTTCTGTCTCTGACTCTGTCTCTGTCTCTCTGTCTCTATCTCTCTCTGTCTCTGTCTCTCTCTGTCTGTCTCTCTGTCTCTGTCTCTGTCTCTGTCTCTCTCTCTCTCTCTCTCTCTCTCTCTCTTTCTCTCTCTCTCTCTCTCACACACACACACACACACACACACACACACACGCACACACACACCAAGTTTACACATGAAGCAGACAGTCTTGAAAGTCAAGCAGGAACAGTAGATCTCAACGTATGAGCTGTGTGGAGCAGGAAGAGCAGGATTCAGAGCATGTTTTTCTACCGTGTGTGTGTGTGTATGTGTGTGTGTGTGTGTGTGTGTGTGTAAATAAACCATAGAATAAGGACTAATTAAGAGAGGGAACTAGAAATTGTAAGAAAAGGGTGTGGCCTTACAAAAGGTTTAGGAGAAGCAGAAACATAACAGATTCATAGCCTCTGAACTACCACAATTATGTACTAAATATAAGGAACTCTGGCCCAGGAATCATTTTATGTCACCATGAATGGTGTGGCCCACTCTGGAAGAGAACAGAAGAAAGTTCTGAATCAACACATTTAATAAAAAATAAAATAAAGGTCTGTGAGCTCATCCCAGGATTTTACCTACTAGTCATGAAGATGGTAGTTCTGATACAGAGGGTGGCAGTGAAGTTATTTATAGAGACTAAAGAGAGTCCAAGCAAGCTTTGGCTCTTGATTCATGACATTTCATCTCTGGACAACGTCTAAATTCTTTCAGCCCAGGCCAAATAACTGACTCCCTTCAATATAAATTGACTTCTTAAGAGAACTTCAGACAAGCCCCCCAACCTCATTTCTGTGGCCTAACTGTTGCCTCCCTCACTGGGAGGCAAAAATGGGATCACACAATGGGCCAGACACATGAAATGTCTCTAAATAAATTGTTCACCAGGTTTAAACCTAGACCCTTCTCACTCAGTAGATCTTGATCTAATCTTCTTATTCATAACTTAAGTGAGTAACTTTAGAGTATAAAACATGAGGTTGAGCCACAAGATGGAAGGAAAGTAGGTTGCTGTATCATTGCATGGGAGTCTGCTGGCATGGTGACAGGTTGGACTGAGGCACAAGTAAGGTGAGTGCCATGAAACTGGGAATTTAGTTTTAGAGTTGTTGCAATTGGAGGATATGTATGTTCAGAATGTAAGTATGGGAGAATGGAGTTTCCAAAGACCCTTAGATCTAGTTAGTAATGGGAAGTAAGGGCTGGTATCAGCCACTTAGGTGGAAATAGATAGGACTGAGCCAGAAAATGACTGATCTGTTAAACCTCAGACTGTAGAAGAAAAGGCTGGAAAGTAGGCTTTGGCTGTCTAGGGTGATATTAAAGATACATAGAAATATATCCATCAACCACTTACACATCCATCCACCCAACTATATAGCCACAGATGCATTCATCTATCTATTTTTCATCCATCTACCCACTCAGCCACGCCTATTCACTCATTCCTTATTTCACACAGCTAAATACCCACTCATTTAACCCCTATATTCATCCATTCTTTCTCGTATCTATCCATCTCACCATGCACCATCCATCCACTCATTCACTCATCCATCCATCTAGGATGTACAGGTACTTGCTACATGCTGAGCACTGTAGGGGCAGATATCAACTAAACAGATGTGAGTACAGTCTTCTCTGAGTTCAAAGGCTGATGAAATGCGGAAGAATGGCTAGCACCTTATTCTTGGACGAATTCTTCTTGAGAAAAATGCAGATAGTCATGTCTTACCATGAACCCCTTACATATTTTCCACTTTACAATGAAATGAAAGCGTACAACACACCAATTCTGCTTTTATACATTCAGTACAGAACTGAATAAATTACATGAGGTATTCAGTGAATTATTATAAAATAGGCTTTGTGCTAGACAATCTTGCTTACCTGCAGGCTACTGTAAGTGTTCTGAGTATTTTTTCAGGAAGGCCAGGCTCTGCTGTTTGGTATATCAGGTGTAATAAGTGTATTTTTTAACTTACAATGGATTTACCAGAGGGAATCCCATCAGAAACCAAGAGACATCTGTAGGCACCTGGCTCCTTTGTCTGGAAAAATCAACCTTTGTGTACAGTCAGCTGAACTGCCCTTAGCATCCACATAAAGAAGCAGGTCCAACCTTCCTGGCAGGTGGACACTGTCAGAGCATCCAGCCTCCGGCAGTGTGATAGCCTGGGGGACTGCTCTTGCCTAAATTTTTCCCAATTGCTCTAAGGAGATTCAGTAATCACACCCAGCGGGCTCATGATAGTCTAGCCTGTGTGAGCTTTCTTGGCTTGGGGCTTGTATAAGATGCCTTTGTAGTGCCTGTCTGAGTCAGGTCAAGGAAGGGGCAGAAGTCTTCAAAAGACAATTAGCAGCTCATTATGGAAACTGATTCTGAACAAAGGACACATGTAAATGGTGACAGCCCTCTGGGGCAGGCCAGCTTTCTCTCTCAGAGTTAGCTCTTCTTGGCCTCTCTCCTCTCTCCACCAAGAGTACATCCCAGTACTATTACTAGCAGTAATACCAGTACTAATGATAACAATAAAACCAGATTATCTCTCAGTCAAGATGAACCATCCAGGCATGACAAAGCCAAAGATAGCATTGACATTTGTGGGAGACTGCAGAACAGATTCTACTTGTATGGAGCATCCTGTGTAGGACAGGGGTTTTTCACCCCCACTCATGTTACACTTGTCCTAAGGTCAAGCTTAGCATGGGGGGGGGGGCTCATCTCAGCCAGTGATACCATGGAGTCTGAGAAATGGGAGTGCCCAGGTAATAAACAGTACTGAGCATTCAGTGTTTGCCATGTGGCCTCTGCTGACTAACGGCTTTTGTTTGCCTGATCTCAATGTAAAGTTCGGCTGCTCTCAGTAACTACACTGATGTGGAAAATGAGTTTCAAAGTTAAGTTAGATGCTACAGGTCACAGAGCTGGAACATGGCAAAGCAATTAATGAGCTTAGCAGCAAGGCCTCAGTGCCTATGCCTCTAATACTGTACTGCACTACCAGAATAGAGAGTCTGGAACAGTGGTTCTCAACCTTCCTATGGTGGGACTCCTCAAAATAGTTCCTCTCATTGTGATGACCCCCAAACATCAAATTAGTTTGCTGCTTTGTAACTAATTTTGCTGCCGTTATGAAGTGTATGGATTGTATTGTAAGTATGTGATATTCAGAATATCTGATATATGACTCCTGAGGGTGTCACATGTGTTGAGAACCACTGGTCTAGAACATTTTGCAGAAGAATGAGCATGATGTATTAGTCAATGTTCTCTAAGGAACAGAGCCAACAGACTGTGCTCCTATAACTATTTATCTCCCTATCTCTCCCTCCCTCCCTCCCTCCCTCCCTTTCTATCTATCTATCTATCTATCTATCTATCTATCTATCTATCATCTATCTATCTAATCTATACATACATACATCTGTGAATTGGATTGGCTTAAGAGGAAGCTGGTCATCCAATAAGCATCCATACATACACCCAGAGAGATAGAGAACCTTAACTTTCTTAAGGTAGCTGCTTAATTTAAGAAGCTAGAAATCTCAGAACAAGGGTATTGATGTAGTGGTCACTATCTAAAGGTCTGGAATCTTCCAGGAGATCTTCTAGAAAGTGAAGAAACCAGAGTCTGATATCCTTGGGAGATGGGAACCACTCAGGTAGATGATATTTACATATGTGTGCTGCCTTCCACTCTCAAGGTTTTTCCCATGTGGGCTTCCAACCTATTTGATCATGCCATCAACATTTGGGGTGGGCCTGACCTCTCAACTACTACCACACATAACTGTGCTCTCAGGAAACACTCCACAGGTCCACATCACTAATGCAGATATCTGCCGATCCAAATCAACTATCACACATGCCAAAGCCAGAGATAGCGTTAACTTTTATGCTTGACAGCAGAGCTGGGATTCTGCTGAGCCATGACAGAACATCCTATATGGACTAGGTTCCTGGGGGGGGGGGTGCTGAGGTTCTAGTTCACTGCCTTTATGGGAGACAGAAGTTAGTGGATCACTGAAAAGAGAACTCAGTGGCCCAAGCCCCCTTCCTTGCCAGCCCACCACCTCCAGGAAATGAAGGTTATGCTGGAGTTGGGCAAAGGGAAAGCAAAGGACTGAACACTGGCTGCCAAGGAAACCTAGGAGGGATTGCCTGTGCTATGCACTGGGCTTAGTGTAATATTGGCCATTGCTGGATCTGGCACGTTTCTTTCAGAAAAGGACACCCACTCATTTTCCTATGACAGCACATGAAATGGGTTTGTATCTATTAGTCTCCTGAATTTGAACCTCAAATAAAAAATCCCAGCAGGCAAAACAAGCAAAAGCTGTACACATCCAACTCAGGTAGGGAGATACTGTGTCCATGTTGTAGGAAAGGAAATTAAGTGGTTTTGCTCTGAGATCACTGGCTTCAGATCACCAAGTCACATAATGCTGAACAACTGCACCCCCTCTAGTCCCAAGTCTAAATCATACTAACCACTAGACCCCTGGGGGGCTCCCAGCAACAAATGTCTTTCATAGAGGACACCTCAACTGTTTGTATCTGCTCCATCGTGGTGTTCATGCACAAATGGAGGGTAAATGGGTACCTCTGCTGCCCCAAAATACAACTGACGTTGAATGTAGTGACATGTGCCTATTATCCCTGTACTTAGGAAACTGATGCTAGAATATTTTTAGTTCATAGCCTCCCTGGGCTGTGTAACAAGGTTCTGTGTCAAAAAAACAACAGAAGGAGATAGTATAGTTATGGCTGAACTGGTCCAATGAAGCAGTGGGACTATTTCTACTTTAACTAGGATCCAAGCCTTTCAGCAACAGCTCTCAACAGCTCCTTTGTACAGCTGTCCAGCACCATCTACTGCACTGGCAGGACAGGCAAGGTAAGTGGCTCAGTGTGCAATGCACCTGTTCCACAAGCACAAGAACATGACTTTGGAACCTTCCTGCCCATGTAAACAAACAAACGGCAGGTCTGATCATGTGTGCCAGTAACCCTATCACTAGGGGTTAGAGAAAGGAGGATCCTGGGAGCTCACTGACCACCCAGACTAGCTAAATTAGCAACCCACAGGTTCAGTGGGAGATTCTGTCTCCAAAAGTAAGATGGTAAGTGATAGGGAAAGCATCCACTGGCTTCTATGTGTATATGCATGCCACAATCACACCCACACAGCACAGATACAAGGAACTTAAGGTAATAAATGCACTGGCTTCTCCAAGGACTCTCTAAAGCCCCATTCTTCATTAGTAGCATTACCCTGCTTTGAGAACCACCTGTAAGCTAGCTGATTTGATTTCCATGACAACCAGAGGCAGCACTTACCACCACCTTCATTTTACAGATGAGATGCTTGAGGTGTAGAGAGGATAAGTAACTTGACCATAGTCATGCCTGTCCTGAGTGACAGAGGAAGGCCCCTATTTTGACCTGTTGCTTGCTAGAACCCACACTCCTGATAATGAATTTTGGACAATGAAAGGTAGTTCTATCCTACTGAAGCCGTTTAGAAGAGTCTGAAGGTGTCTGCAGCTACACAGAGCCGAGCCACATAAAGCTCACCTCTTAGAAGAAATGTTTGCAATTTTCGGCGTGTCTACCTTCCCCCACCCGGATGAGGCTCTGAATGGCAAGCAGAGATCTGGCTGTGCATGTCAAGAACTCCGTATTAGAAAGCTAGTCAGCAATTCATCTAAAAGCAGCCAAGTATTCCAACCATATCCAAATTAATATTTATAAAGGCAGTGCTTGCTCAAACCCAATTATTCCTGGGGCCAGGAAGCCAGTCTCAAGTAGTGGTAGAATAGAGGGAGGGAGAACTCCTGGGAGAAGTGGACCGTGAGGATCACATCCAGGACATTCCGAAAGGTGGAGCCTGAGTGCTGAGGGGGTCTTGCACAAGCGATCAGCAGCAGTCCACCTTCCAGACCCCTCATGTGCAAGTAAGCTCTGAACCTAAAAGGGCAAGCTCTCCTCATGCAGAGGAGAAAATGTATACATGGGCCGCTTGAGGGCCCTAGCAATCCCTGGAGATCAGGAACCGCCGCCTCTCATCCATGGTGCATGGGAAGGAGGCTTGGTTTGGCCAGCCAGAGTGTTTGTACAGGAAAATTCAAGTGTGAATGTGAGATTGCCATGGCAACTAATTCATGTTTTTAAATATATAGAGGGTCGAACAAAAACGTGTTTGCATCGTTTGGGGCCCACGAGCTGAGTGCAGAATCAGGTGAGTATCTACCATTCTCTCCAGTGGCTCTGATGAAATTCTACCATTTTTGCCTAATGGAATTCTACCTGCCAGCCTCATGTGAAGTGTTTCTCAGCAGGCTCCACCAGTTCATCCCAGTGCAACACTACAATCTATACTCTGGATTAGTAGCTCCCATACAGGACTAGATGAACAAAATGTAGTTCTAATCTTAGTTGATTTTTCTAAAGAACTTAATGCCATGAGGCAGGCGCCTTTCCTATAGCACTTATTTCTGGGGTTTCAAATGTGCCTTCCTTACCTTTCACAAGGACCAGGGCAAGCTTTGGATAATGCAAATCTGATAGAGTCATTCCCTGCTTTAAACGTACTCTAGAGACCCCCTACTGTCTCTGTGGGGAAGCCTATACTTCTTAGAATGGCAGTTAAAGCCTTACATGATCTGGCCATTAATATTTCTCTGCCTCATTTCCTGCTGTGTTTGGTTTGTTGTCAGGAACATTGTGGAGCTTTAGTTAATATGACTACGAAGTAGCACTAAATGGCCAAAGAGGAATAAAGAGCCTCTGTCACCTGGCTCGAAGGTACCACAATGGCCATTTTCCAGGACCTTAGATTTTCCACTTCAGCAGTTCAGACTGTGCTCCATAACATAGTCATCATCTTAGCCTTGAACCAGTTCCCATCTCTCTCAGCATTCTCCAAGGACAGCTTACTTCACAGCGAGTAAAACCAAATATTCATCACAATTACAGCTAACATGTCTTGTGTGTTTACATACCAGGCTTCCTTGTGCTTCCTGTCAGACAACGCTGTGGGGTGAATTGTACATGGCCAACATTTGGCAGGTGGATGCTGCGGCAGAGAGGCTGTGCAGTACACTGATGGCACATGGCTGGAGAGCAGGGAGTTTGAAAAGATAGGATAATTCCAGAACATCCATTGAGCTGCACTGCTGCCTGTGCTCTCCTCATGCCCAGCTCTCCTAATCTCCCAGACTGCCCCTCTCAGTCTGCCTCATCTCCCTGCACACAGGGTCCCTCTCCTGAAAGGTCCTGTTTCTTCCTCCAGGTTTTGCCAGGGTGCTCCTTGCCTGCCATCCTTCCTGCTGACTCTGTGTGGCTATTGGGAGCAGCTCTACCCAGAGGCTTGTCCAGAACCTCTCAGAAACCAAAACACTCCAGGTGCCATAGATCCTTCTTCAGACCACACCAGCTCTAGTCAAAATATAGAATCAATGTTTATTTAGGTGGGAAGCTTTGAAAAGGTCAGGAAATAACTAAGAAGTTTGGAGGTCCCTAGAGCGAGAGCTGGTAGCCTTGCTTCAGGGCACTTGGGTGAACCAACCTCTGCACAATTCACACATGAAGCTCAAGGAGAGAGAGCTTCTTCTCACCACTCCCATGACCCATTAGTGACTCATAGAGAGTAACTCAACTCCACTGACACTTAGGAACACTGGCATGTTTGTACAAATTGGAAAAAATGCCCTTACTTTGAACCAGGTACATCTATCCAGTGGTACAAAGCTTACAAACAAAATCAGAGACCCCAAAGCCCCAAATTTGCCTTGACTCAGAGCCCTTGTATAGTTCCGAACCCCAAGTGGCTGATTACCCAAGGCTTCTTTCATACAGAGAAGCAGACATCCTCCCAAGGGTAATTAAGAACTGCTGGTAAAGAAATGTGTTGCACAGCCACAAACAAACACATGAAAGCCTCGAATTCCTGATGTTAAACAGTTACTCACCCCCAGAAGGTCTTAGTTCACACTATTCATCATAGTACCCGACGGGCTTCATAAATATTCAATTCTAATATCCTACATCAAGCCAATTAAATCTGAATCACTAGAGGTGGCACCAGAACACCAGTACAGCACCACTCCTTGTCTGCTTTGTTCCATTGCACAGTCTCAGGTACTTACTCTTAACTTCATTCTGAAGACCTTAAGTGGAAATCATAAGATTAACAATCCAAGAGTTTAATCTTATGCACTCTTCTAAATAGAATGTCAAAAATGTGTCATCATCTTCCACCATCCCATTCAACATATCAGCAACCCCTCTGTCCAAAGGTTCCACACAGTATGTGCTACCCATTATTACATGGGAGCCTTATCAGTCTTCATATCCACCATGAAAATCATGTTCATATCAACCCTGAAGAAGCCTAATGTTCAAGCACACCTATGTTACTTAATGGTGGGGAAAGAGGCACCAGCTTGTAAGGTGCAGAAGCACAGATTACCTTTGGTTCTATGTGGCACTACTTGAGGATGAAGTGGGAAGAGGTGGGACTTTTGTATCCATGAACACTATTGTTTCAGAGATCTTGAAATGTTTCCTCCAGAGATAAGGATCTAACTATATTTTAAAAAATATTTTGGTAACCAAATACAATGGGTTCACAGATTTGAATCTTGGTGAGTCCAAAGCCAAAATCAGACATTGTCAAGAAATAAAAGTCTAGAGAAAGCTTTGTTATCTGCGGTAAGTGAAAGGAATACTGAGGTCATTTCTAGACAGATGGCTATCCTCAGGAGAAGAGTGGGGATTTTACTAAGTGAGCCTATCATACTCTTATAGGAGTGTACTTTAGGGACAAGAATGATCCTGAGCATGCTCAGTTAACTAAGTACAACCCTGCAAAAAAGGCTAGCTTCTCTTATTAATATATATTTGAGCATATTTATCTCATGTGCATATGGTCGTGGTCATAACCAAAGGTTAATATGGTGGACTGGAACACCTCTGGGCACGCTAATCTATCCAAAGAAAGCAGGTAGCTTCATAATACACTGGTGTAATAGTGGCAGAAATGTTGTGGGAGTAACTAACCATTGCTGACTTTTGTCTCAGACTGCATTGTTTCGGTATTTTTTAAACCTCATTAGTCTTTTGCTTATAGATAATTGCTTCCAGTGGTGTTTTTTTTTTTATCCTTTTGTGTGTGTGTCTTTCTGTGTGTAAATGTTTCTTGCTTTTTATTTTTTGTTGGTTTTTGTTCTATTTATTTTCTAAAGAGAGAGAAAAAAGGCATGCAATTGGGTTGATGGAGAGAAGGTGAGGATCTGGGAGGAGATGAGGATGGTAAAACCATTATCAGAGTTCATCATATAAAATGATTTTTTAAAATGACAATTAGGACAACTGTAGGCATGCTCTGTTTTCTCAAAGATGTTTTAGCTGAAACAGAAAAACAAAACCTATGAATTTTGAAGAGGCCTTGATACACAAGTCTTCTTGGAAGATGCTTGGCTTGTTTAGTAACTGACCATTTCCAGTGGTTCTAATTGCTTTCAGATTTCAAAACCAATTTTACACAAACTTGCTTATCCAGATGTAGTGTGTTTCTCCAGAAACCTAACCTATATTATTTCAAACTCATTATTTTAGTTGTCGCCTTTCCCTGGAACATGCATGTACATGTACACACACACACACACACACACACACACACACACACACTTCACTACTGGAACTTCTCAGATCCTCAAAGATCTCACCTAAGTTGCACTGTTCAAGCTATATGTTTTTGCTTGTTGAGTATTATATAACACTTGTCTGCTCACGTACCTGTATCTTCATCTAACTAGACTGTGGGAACTTGACGAGGACTAGGCTCACTGCATAAAAGACCTAAAAGTCTGTCTTTACAGACCCACCCTGAAATCTGGGGATAGCACTTGTTTGTCCTTCCATCTCTCTATTTACCATAATCTCAAACCTGAGCTGAATTAAGAGAGGAGGGGTTATATTAACATGTGTCCTCAACCCCTAGATGCACGTTTCTTCTTGATTCTGAAATTTTCTTTGACTAAGAAGTTGGATGGTTCAGACTCTGAGTATTTATTTCAGCTCCCCATTGAGCTACTTTTAAAGAAAATGTCTCCTGCTCTTCTGACAAGTCAGCTTGGAACAGTGCTTCTGTGGAGCCGTCTGCCCAATTCCAGCTGAAATTCAGGGTCACCTCCTCATTCCCTTTGTTTGCTCAGGGTTTCCTAACTGTTTGTGAAGCCTAAGTTATGTCCTTAAACATAAAATCCCCAGATATTGTCCCTGTCTTCCACCCCTCTAAGAAGTAAGAACGAGTGCTATTCTCCAGCCTCATTCTTCTAACTCCAGGAAAAGCAGCTAGATTTCAAATTTGGAGGTTGGTGCTGGGAAGCTTTTGCCTGATTTCTGCGTGCAGTGCTTCAGTGATGAGCTGGAGACAAATGAGAGAGGGATTTCACAGACAGCACCCATCTCCGCTCGGTGTCAGCAGCTGCTCCTAAGTCAACAGAGCAATGGTGTGTGTCTGGGCTGAAGAGAACAGAAGTTGCTTAAATTGTTTTCCATCCCCTCTGAAACCAATAAGTGCTACTCCAGTGCCCAGCACAACTGTGTTCCTGAACGGAGCCCAGTGTGGTGTCAAATCAAACCTTAATCCTGTCAAATGCTGGTTCTATGAGCTTCTCAGAACAGGCATAGAGCCAAGCAGGGAGAGGTTAGGTGTCCTCTTCCAACTGGCCTGTTGCAGGGACCACAGGGAACGAGCAGTGAGAAGCTTCACTTTGTCTCCAGGGATACAGCCACAAGCACCTGAATTCATGATAGATTCATAAAAAGACCTGCAAACAAGAGTGAGGAGGTGTAGAGTTGATGCAACAGTGGATAGATGGATGGATGGATGGATGGATGGATGGATGGATGGATGGATGGATGGATGGATAGATGGATGGATGACTTATTCAGTAACTAATCAGACTGGATCTTGGAGAGCTGCTGATAAATAAGACAGAAGGGGGGTCTCAGCTATCCCACTCTGGGAAAATACAGCTCTAGTGAGATAAAGAGCTTTGAAGGCATACCATAAGGGCATAAAACTTTTTCTCTCAGGCATCTTGCAAAATGCAGCCTTCTTTTTAGAATGTGCATTCTGACACAATACATTTGCATTGATAGAAGTCAGTTTCAGGAGCAAGAGGCTTTTAGAACAAAAGAATTTCCTTTTTCTCTTCTCTCTACCTTTATGCATGGCAGGGACAGAGTCTTTGATTCTCAGCATTCGCTCAGTATTTCACCCCCAAGTGTCTTAGAGGTCATGAAATTGTGCCCAAGTCCAGTGTCCTTGGTGGTTTAAAACACTAAGAGCGTAAGCAGATGGTCAGGTTGGAGTCTTGCTAGCTCTCTTAGTCAGCTTTCCTTTGCTGTGATAAAACACTTGAGACAATTAATGGAAGCCAGGGAAGGTCAGTCCTGTTGCTCTGGGCCTGTGGTGAGGTAGAAGGTCATGGAAGGATCGGGTAAGTAGAGCAAAGCTTCTCACTTCACACTAGTTAGGAAGCAGAGGGAGAGAGCAAGACGCCAGGAAACCAATATAAATCTTCAGTGCCCCCAGTGACCTTTTCATCCATCAAGGTTCTTTCTCCTAAATTTTTCACCTCCAACAACACAGAGGCATCAATTCAGCTGAAGCCGATGTTACTGGCTGTGTGAGCCACCTGACCTGGGTGCTGGGAACTAAACTCAGGTTGTCAGTGAGAGGAGCATGCACTCTGAACCCCTAAACATTTCTCTAGAGTTTCTTCCCAATGACATACTTTATATACAAGTGCCCAGATGCCAAGTGTTTCATTTGATGTCACCCATCTAACTGCTAGAAGAACAGCAATAATGATAGCCAGTCTAGAAATTTCTCTCAGACCCCTTTCCAGTAAGGTCCCCTCCCTTGAAGGTAACCATCTTCTGGATTGTAACATCTTGAAGGTGAAATAAACGTAATGATGGACATTCTTGAGTGTGTTTCTTCTATTTCTAAGCATACTTGTGAGATTTATAAACATTGGCTGCGTCCATGTTGTAGGCAGGAGCAATTGGTTCTTTTCTGCTGCCAAATGCAGCCTCCCAATGCAGTGATTTCCCTATAGCCTGCATCTCTGTGCAGTTGGACCCATGTCATGTCATTTTACATGCCAACAGCAAGGATAATCTCAGCAGTCATCACTCAAGCTTCCGTACTGAGTTATGGGGGATGCTTTAGTTTGCACCTCTTGAGGCCGCAGAAAGACAATACATTAAAAAAAACACATTTACAGTGGAGCCCAAGTGTGCTCACCTCCCTCACGGTTCAGTAGTGTCAGGACTTTCCAAAGCAGAGAAGAGAAATCACTGTGGAGTTTGTGGCCTCAACTCAAGTTACTAGCTGTGGATTACTTATGCTTCTCTGGAAGACACCAGAAATTCTAAAGGGAGGTTCCTTATGGCTCTGGAAATAAACAACTCTCAGAAACTCCCTGAAACTTACTAGATGTACAAGGCTCCTCCTGACTCAAGTTTATATAAGCTGAATGGATTGCTGACAAGAAGGAGACTCTCCCACGTTGATCTTTTCTACAATGAACTCAGAAATCTTCGGAGGTCCAGCTTCCATGAGTTGTCACACAGACTGCAGTGGGCTTTTGGTAAAGCAAATGCCCTTGACTCATCCCTCCTCTTGTAAGCCCCTAAAACCTAATTGATTCAATAAGTTAGACTGTGGTGATAGCAGCGTTACTCCTGTCTGTAGTGGAGTCTGTGTGTGGGATGAGTAGAACTTTCTAAACCTTTGTTCAAGAACTGGGAACACACACACACACACACACACACACATACACCAGTGATGTATCCTTTACTACTCTAGCTTTACCTCAAGTCTTGAAATCAGTTGGTAGAAGCTTTGCCTTTCTAAATAACTTTTTAAAGACTTTGCTCATTTTATTTTATACACCTGTAGACCACATGTACTCAGTTCCCATGGAGTCCAGAAGAGGGTGTTGGATCCCCTGGAACTGGAGTTATGGATGGTAGTGAACCATCATATGAGTGCTAGAAACTGAACCCAGGTCTTCTGATAGAGCAGCCAGTGGTTTTAACCATTAAGCCATCTCCAAGCCCCTCTAGAAAATGCTCAATTAGCATATCAATAAATTTAAAAGGGCTGCTTAGATTCTGAATAGAGTGTGAAGAGAATAGTCAGTTACTTAGCAAAATGGAGTTTCATATCCATGACATATTTTATCTTCCCATTTTTATGTTTTTAAAAATGCATCTTGTCAACTTTATTCTATTAGAACCACCACCATGTATTGCTATTTATGTTTTCTATCATCTTCTATTAGTACATAAGAATGTAGCTGATTTTGGTGCAGTGCCTTTACATCATCACCCTGAGATGGTCTGATAGTTCTGGATCCTCCTGGAATCTTCATTTCTGGTTTTCAATTTACCAACCATGCTCTCAGCCCTGTTATTGGCTCCTTGGTGGAATATTGGGTCCTGCTTTTTAGGTCTGCACCTGGAAGGAACAGGCTGATCTCTAAACTACAGGCAGCCTTTACCACTCACTGCCCAAGACACACTGAAATCCACATGTCCTTCTAAGAGAAATCAGCATATCTGTTACAGGTAAGTTGGTTTAGGCCAACTTCTGACCATACCCTGATCACTTATACAATTCAGACCTCCCAGACAGCTAAGATGCATAGTTTGTAAATCTCTAGCTCTTTTCAGAATAAGAGAAACACTGGGAGGAGACTATCTGTAGAACTATCCCCACACTATCTGTAGAAACAGTAGTGAGAGACTGTCTTAAAATAACATAAATTATAGAAGCAACAAATCACAGATCATTCAATACTAAACATATTTAGTTAGAAATGAAAGTGGGAGGAGGGGAGGTCCATTCACAAGAGTTGTAAAAACTATAAAATATCTATGAATAAATTTAGCAAGCATGGTACTTATCTGAATAAAACTATAAAATTTTACTGAGAAGCATAAAACATGATCTGAATTAATGGAGAGAGGCATAGCAGGGTCCTGACAGGGATGACTTAATGCCATCAATATCTGCCCTGTCCAGATTCATGAAATCATTTACCAATTTCTGTCAGAATTTCCATGTTTTCTATTCAGTCTTTTCACCTCAGATGTGACTGCTTTGGGTAGCATGGGACAAAGTAAGAAAAGTGAGGGATAGATTTGGAGTTGTGAAAAACAGCAACGGTGAGGAGAGCTGCGCTCCCCCTTCTGTGGATGCAGGCTCTAAGCATGCTCTAGTCTGCGCAGCACTGATCTGATTGGCAGACATCATGGTAGGAAGCCTCTGGGCATGCAGAACTACTGCCTTGAACACACACAAACATAATATATGGCATCAGCAGCATTTTCAGTCACATGAGAAAATCCAGAGCACTTAACAAAGGGTCTGGTGTGTAGTATCTGCCTGGGAGGATGCAGACCAGGAACCATTCTATGAACAACACATGGCATAAATATTTACTGAATTTTAATCTTAAATCAGTGTGCCAGAAAATGCCACATCCACTGAATGATAATATTCTTAAGTTTTTATAGTAAAGAACATTTTCTAAATGGCATAGTAGTTAGAAACCACAGATGTGACCATTGGGTGGGGGGCAAGGAATCAACCAAATATACAATAAGCAAAATAAAAAAATCAACAAATTGGGAAGACAGACATTTAAGGCAGATTAATACTTACATGTAGGTGGCTTGGAAGTGTCAAGAAAAAGTACTGAGAACATAAAACAATATACAGCAAACCGGTAGCCAATATCAAACTAAATGGAGAGAAACTTGAAGCAATCCCACTAAAATCAGAGACTAGACAAGGCTGACCTCTTTCTCCATATCTTTTCAATATAGTACTTGAAGTTTTAGCTAGAGCAATTAGACAACATAAGGAAGTCAAAGGGATACAAATTGGAAAGGAAGAAGTAAAATTATCACTATTTGAAGATGACATGATAGTATACTTAAGTGACCCAAAAAACTCCACCAGAGAACTCCTACAGCATATAAACAACTTCAGCAAAGTGGCTGGTTATAAAATTAACTCAAGCAAATCAGTTGCCTTCCTATACTCAAAGAATAAGCAGGCTGAGAAAGAAGTTAGGGAAATGACACCCTTCACAATCGCCACAAACAATATAAAGTATCTTGGTGTGACTCTAACAAAACAAGTGAAAGATCTATACGACAAAAACTTCAGGTCTCTGAAGAAGGAAATGGAAGAAGACCTCAGAAAATGGAAAAATCTTCCATGCTCATGGATTGGCAGGATTAATATAGTTAAAATGGCCATCTTGCCAAAAGCGATCTACAGATTCAATGCAATCCCCATCAAAATCCCAACTCAGTTCTTCACAGAGTTAGAAAAATCAATTCTCAAATTTATCTGGAATAACAAAAAACCCAGGATAGCTAAAACTATTCTCAACAGTAAAAGAACTTCTGGGGGAATTAGTATCTCAGACCTTAAGCAGAGCAATAGTGTTAAAAACTGCATGGTATTGGCACAGGGACAGGCAAGTGGACCAATGGAATAGAATTGAAGACCCAGAAATGAATCCATGCACCTATGGTCACTTGATCTTTGACAAAGCAGCAGAAAACATCCAGTGGAAAAAAGATAGCCTTTTCAACAAATGGTGCTGGTTGAACTGGAGGTCAGCATGCAGGAGAATGCGAATTGATCCATTCTTATCTCCTTGTACTAAGCTCAACTCCAGGTGGATCAAGGACCTCCACATAAAACCAGACACTGAAACTAATAGAAAACAAACTGGGGAAAACCCTTGAGGACATGGGCACAGGGGTAAATTCTGGATTTTTCTGTTTTTCTTCTTTCTTTCTTTCTTCCTTCCTTTCTTCCTTTCTTCCTTCCTTTCTTCCTTCCTTTCTTCCTTCCTTCCTTCCTTTCTTCTTTCCTTTCTTTCTTTCTTTCTTTCTTTCTTTCTTCCTTTGTTTTTTAGAAATAATTGATGTGTAATATACAACTCTCCATAAATTAACATGACTGAAAATTCTCCTTCCTGCCCAGGGAGCTGCAGAAGGAGAGAAGCCCCGCGACCAAATTTGCTGCCTGCCGGGACAGAAAAGGATCACTAGCTACTGCATCACCCTGAGCTTTAGATTTCTGGTGGTGCAAACCAGCAGGGGTCTGCCTGCACTCAGGAACTGAGCACATAGGCAGTTCAACTGCAAGCCAGCCCATCGCAGGACCTGTGTCCTATGTGAGAATCAACAGAGGGAGTGACCCCCACCACAACATCTTCGCTCCATAATAGAGCAGACAGAGAACACCTGGTTGACCTTGACAACCTAAGTATAACATTGCTTGAGGCAAGACTGAGAAGAGCTCCAAAGGCACAAAAGAGGAAGCCAGCATACCAGTAATCTGTGCCAGAAGAAACCCAGTCATCCAGTGTTGCAGAGATAACCTTAAAGATCCACAGTAGGTTGAAGCACCAGCCAGTGACAATAAGACCATCTAACACCTGGGAGAACTAGATGGCTAAAGGCAAATGTAGGAATGTTACTAACAGAAACCAAGGCATTATGGCAGCATCTGAACCCAATTCTCCAACATTAGGAAGTCCTGGATACCCGAAAACACCAGAAAAACAAGATTTGGATTTAAAATCACTGGTCATGATGCTGGTACAGGAACACATGAAGGACATAAAAAATAAAGAAATTCAGGAGAAAATGGATCAAAAATTAGAAGCCCTTACAAGGGAAACACAAAAATCATTGAAAGAAATTCAGGAGAATACAAAAGCCAATAAGGAGGAAAAACAAAAATCACTTAAAGAAATACAGGAGAACTTTGATCAACAGGCAGAAGACATGAAAAAAGGAAACACAAAAATCTCTTAAAGAATTAGAGGAAAACACAAACAAGCAAATGACAGAACTGAGCAAAAACTATCGGGATCTAAAAATAGAAGTAGAAACAACTAAGAAAGCACAAAGGGAGACAACTTTGGAGATAGAAAACCTTGGGAAGAAATCAGGGACCATAGATGCAAATATCAACAACAGAATACAAGAGATAGAAGAAAGAACCTCAGATGCCGAAGAAAATCATAGAAACCATGGACTCAACAGTTAAAGAAAATGCATGATGCAAAAAGCTTGTAACCCAAAATATCCAGGAAATCCAGGACACAATGAGAAAGCCAAATCTAAGGATTATAGGCATTGATGAGAGTGAAGATTTACAACTTAAAGGGCCAGCAAATATCTTCAACAAAATTATGGAAGAAAACTTCCCTAACCTAAAGAGAGAGATGCCCATGAATATACAAGAAGCCTACAGAACTCCAATCAGACTGGACCAGAACAGAAATACCTCCCGTCACATAATAATCAAAACCCCAAATGTACTAAACAAAGAAAGAATACTTAGGGCAAGTAACATATAAAGGAAGACCTATCAGAATTACACCAGATTTCTCACCAGAGACCATGAAAGCTAGAAGATCCTGGGCGGAGCTCATGCAGACTCTAAGAGAACACAAATGCCAGCCGAGACTACTATGCCCAGCGAAACTCTCAATTACTATAGATGGAGAAACCAAGATATTCCATGACAAAACCAAATTTACACAATATCTTTCTACAAACCCAGCCCTACAAAGGATAATAGGGGGAAAGCACCATTACAACGAGGGAAACTATCCCCTGGAAAGAACAGGATATTAAGCTTCTTTCATCAAACCCAAAGAAGATAACCACACACATATAAAATTAAAATAAAAAATGATAGGAAGCAATAACCACTACTCGTTGATATCTCTTAACATCAATGGACCCAATTCCCCAATAAAAAGATGTAGACTAACAGACTGGTTATGTAAACAGGACCCTACATTTTGCTGCATACAGGAAACACACCTCAGTGTCAAAGACAAAAACTACCTTAGAGTAAAAGGCTGGAAGACAATTCTACAAGCAAATGGTCCCAGGAAAGAAGCCGGAGTTGCCATTCTAATTTCAGATAAAATTGCCTTTCAACCTAATGTAATCAAAAGGGACATGGAAGGTCACTACTTGCTGGTCAAAGGAAAAATCCAACAAGAAGAACTCTCAATCCTGAACATCTATGCCCCAAATACAAGGGCACCCTCATTTGTGAAAGAAACTTTACTAAAGCTCAAAGTACACATTGCACCTAACACAATAATTGTGGGTGACTTCAACACTCCACTCTCACCAATGGACCAATCAGGAAAACAGAAACTAAACAGGGAGACAATGAAACTAATTGAAGCTTTGAACCAATTGGAGTTAACAGATAGATATAGAACTTTTCATCCCAAAGCAAAAGAATATACCTTTTTCTCAGCACCTCATGGTACCTTCTCCAAAATAGATCATATAGTTGGTCACAAGACAGACCTCAACAAATAAAAGAAGACTGAAATAACCCCATGCCTCCTATCAGATCACTATGGAATAAAAGTGGTCTTTAGTAACAGTAAAAACAACAGAAAGCCCACATACACATGGAAACTGAGCAATACTCTACTCAATGATACTTTGGTCAAGGAAGAAATAAAGAAAGAAATCAAAGATTTCTTAGAATTTAATAAAAATGAAGGCACAACATACACAAATCTATGGGACACAATGAAAGCAGTGCTAAGAGGAAACCTCATAGCTTTGCGTGCCTCCAAAAAGAAATTCGAGAGAGCATACACTAGAAGATTAATGGAACAACTGAAAGTCCTGGAACAAGAAGAAGCTAATTCACCCAGGAGGAGAAGAAGACAGGAAATTATCAAACTCAGGGCTGAAATCAATCAAGTAGAAACCAAGAGAACCATACAAAGAATCAACAAGACCAAAAGCTGGTTCTTTGAAAAAATCAACAAGATAGATAAACCCTTAGCCAGACTAACTGAAGGGCACAGAGAAAATATCCAAATTAACAAAATTAGAAATGAAAACAGAGATATTACAACAGAAACTGAGGAAATTCAAAAAATCATCAGATCCTACTACAAAAATCTGTACTCAACACAACTGGAGAATCTGGAGGAAATGGACATTTTCTTAGACAGATACCAATTACCAAAATTAAACCAGGATCAAATAGACCATCTAAACAGACCCATAACCCCTAAAGAAATAGAGAGGTCATAGATAGGCTTCCGACGAAAAAAAGCACAGGACCAGATGGTTTCAGTGCAGAATTCTATCAGACCTTCAAAGAAGACTTAACACCAATACTCTTCAAACTTTTCCACCAAATAGAAACAGAAGGAACACTACCCAACTCCTTCTTCGAAGCCACTATTATGCTGATACCAAAACCACACAAAGATCCAATTAAGAAAGAGAATTTCAGGCCAATTTCCCTCATGAATATCGATGCAAAAATACTAAATAAAATTCTTACCTACCGAATCCAAGAACACATCAAAACGATCATCCACCATGATCAAATAGGCTTCATCCCAGGGATGCAGGGATGGTACAATATAAGGAAATCCATAAATGCTATCCACTACATAAACAAACTCAAAGAAAAAAAAACCACATGATCATTTCATTAGATGCTGAAAAAGCATTTGACAAAATTCAGCATCCTTTCATGCTAAAAGTCTTGGAAAGGACAGGAATTCAAGGCCCATATCTAAACATAGTAAAAGCAATATACAGCAAACCGGTAGACAACATCAAACTAAATGGAGAGAAACTTGAAGCAATCCCACTAAAATCAGGGACTAGACAAGGCTGCCCCCTCTCTCCATATCTTTTCAATATAGTTCTTGAAGTCCTAGCTAGAGCAATTAGACAACATAAGGAAGTCAAAGGGATACAAATTGGAAAGGAAGAAGTCAAACTATCACTATTTGCAGATGATATGATCGTATACTTAAGTGACCCTAAAAACTCTACTAGAGAACTCCTACAGCTGATAAACAACTTCAGCAAAGTGGCTGGCTATAAAATCAACGCAAGCAAATCAGTAGCCTTTATATATTCAAAGCATAGGCCGACTGAGAAAGAAATTAGGGAAATGACCTCCTTCACAATAGCTACAAACAGCATAAAGTATCTTGGGGTGACTCTAACCAAACAAGCTAAAGACCTATATGACAAGAACTTCAGATCTCTGAAGAAGGAAATTGAAGAAGATCTCAGAAAATGGAAATCTTCCATGCTCGTGGATTGGCAGTATTAATATAGTTAAAATGGCCATCATGCCAAAGGCAATCTACAGATTCAATGCATCCCCATAAAAATCCCAACCCAGTTCTTCATAGAGCTAGAAGGAGCAATTCTCAAATTCAACTGGAATAACAAAAAACCCAGGATAGCTAAAACTATTCTCAACAGTAAAAGAACTTCAGGGGGATTCAGTATCCCAGACTTTAAACTCTACTACAGAGCAATAGTGATAAAAACTGCATGGTATTGGTACAATATCAGGCAAGCAGATCAATGGAATAGGATTGAAGACACAGAAATGAACCAACACACCTATGGTCACTTGATCTTCGACAAAGGAGCTGAAAGCATCCAGTGGAAAAAAAGATAGCCTTTTCAACAAATGGTGCTGGTTCAATTGGAGGTCAGCATGCAGAAGAATGCGCATTGATCCATTCTTATCTCCTTGTACCAAGCTCAACTCCAAATGGATCAAGGACCTCCACATAAAACCTGACACACTGAAACCAATCGAAAAGAAACTGGGGAAGACCCTGGAGGACATGGGCACAGGGGGAAAGTTCCTGAATAGAACACCAATAGCTTATGCTCTAAGATCAAGAATTGACAACTGGGACCTCATAAAACTATAAAGTTTCTGTAAGGCAAAGGACACCGTCAAAAGGACAAAATGTCAACCAACAGACTGGGAAAGGATCTTCACCAACCCTAAATCCGACAGAGGGCTAATATCTAATATATACAAAGAACTCAAGAAAGTAGAACCCAGAGAACCAAATAACCCCATTAAAAAGTTGGGTACGGAGCTAAACAAAGAATTTTCACATGAAGAACTTTGGAGAGCTGAGAAACACCTTAAGAAATGTTCAACATCATTAATCATTAGGGAAATGCAAATCAAAACAACCCTGAGATTTCACCTCACACCAGTCAGAATGGGTAAGGTCAAAAACTCAGGAGACAGCAGGTGTTGGCGAGGATGTGTAGAAAGAGGAACACTCCTCCACTGCTGGTGGGATTGCAAGATGGTGCAACCACTTTGGAAATCAGTCTGGTGGTTCCTCAGAAAACTGGGCATGACACTTCCTGAGGACCCTGTTATACCACTCCTGAGCATATATCCAGAGGATTCTTCAGCATGCAATAAGGACACATGCTCCACTAGGTTCATAGCAGCCCTATTTGTAGTAGCTAGAAGCTGGAAAGAACCTAGGTGTCCCTCAACAGAGGAATGGATAAAAAAAAATGTGGTATATTTACACAATGGAGTACTATTCAGCCACTAGAAACAATGAATTCATGAAATTCTTAGACAAATGGATGGAGCTGGAGAACATCATACTAAGTAAGTTAACCCAGTCTCAAAAGATCAATCATAGTATGCACTCACTGATAAGTGGATATTAGCCTAGAAACTTTGAATACCCAGGACATAATCCACAAATTAAATGACGTCCAAAAAAAATGGAGGAGTGGCCCCTGGTTCTGGAAAGACTCAGTGCAAGAGTATAGAGGAATTCCGGAACAGGGAAGTGGGAAGGGGTGGATGGAAGAACAGGGGGACGGAAGAGGGCTTATGGGACTTGCGGGGAGTGGGGACCCAGAAAAGGGGAAATCATTTGAAATGTAAATAAAAAATATATCAATTAAAAAAAAGAGAGAATAATCACTTGAGAATGTATTTGGTATGTGGATCACTAAAGAACACAAATTGAGAGTCTGGTTAAAATTAAATTATTTAAATGGCAAACTAGATGTGTTGAAAGTGTCTTGTGAGTAGGTATTTTGTTGGTAATAAAATAAATAAATTATAAAAAAAAAAAAAGAAAGAAAGAAAATTCTCTATTAGCCATCAGAGCCTGAAATGAGTCCTCCTATGCAGTAGAGGGCACTAATATATGACTTTGCCCTCAAGGTCATTAAATATCTTGATGTTGTTCTTCCCTAGGATATTCCTGTCCACTCTGTGAGGGTGATGTCTGGGAGATAAGAATAAGGAATCATAGATGAGGGGATTTCAAGAAAAAAGAATGCTACTAATACTAATGTTTGCATTCCATTGGTTTTAAATTGTTCACATGATCATACTGAGCTGCAAAGAACCTGGGAAGTCTGGTCACTGTGCTCAGGAGGAAGGAGGTATGTTTTTGGAGGATCAGCTGTCGAACTATCACAATTTGATCCTTCACAGCAGTACGAACCAGTGAGAAAGAAAAGAGTAACAATGAGCTTAAACTTGTTAGTATATAGAAAAGCAAATTGGAACATCTTTCCTTATTCAACAGACCATAAAAAAATTTAAAATGTTAACATGAATCTTTGGCAGGGATATAAAGGAAAGGTCTACTTTTTTTTTTTTCTTTTTTTTTTATTATTCGATATAATTTATTTACATTTCAAATGATTTCCCCTCTTCTAGCCCCCCCCACTCCCCGAAAGTCCCGCAAGCCCCCTTCTCTTCCCCTGTCCTCCCACCCACCCCTTTCCACTTCCCCGTTCTAGTTTTGCTGAATACTGTTTCACTGAGTCTTTCCAGAACCAGGGGTCACTCCTCCTTTCTTCTTGTACCTCATTTGATGTGTGGATTATGTTTTGGGTATTCCAGTTTTCTAGGTTAATATCCACTTATTAGTGAGTGCATACCATGATTCACCTTTTGAGTCTGGGTTACCTCACTTAGTATGATATTCTCTAGCTCCATCCATTTGCCTAAGAATTTCATGAATTCATTGATGATGATGATGATGATGATGATGATGATGTGTGTGTGTGTGTGTGTGTGTGTGTGTGTGTGTGTGTGTGTGTGTGTGATCTTGATAGAACCTAGTGGCAGAGTGGTGACTTAGACAAATGGAATCGTATTTTCTGGTTGCTTGCAGCCTAATGTATGTAAGTAGGCAAGTGGTCCAAGACAGCAGTGTGATAAATGATACCACAGGAGAGTTACAGAGGAAGGACAGTAGCCCCATCTTCGTGGACATGAAGAGTAAACATTTGTGTTCATACTCTCACCCAGCCAGTGTCTAGATGAATGGTTTTATCCAGTCATCGCTATTGCTAAATTCAGTTCCCATCTTTAACCAGTACTGCTAATGCACCCTAAATGTAGTAAGATCTGTGATTGAAACAAGTAAGGGGCTGTCACCTACAACCCCTGAGGGATAGTGGGAGGTTAGTGGAAGGATTCTGTGGCTCATTCTCCTTCAGTCAGTGTTCCACACCCACTTTGCATATCACAATTTTAATCCTTGCTAGCCAGCAGCTTCAGCCAACAGGTACATCCAAGTGGATTGTGTGTGTCCTTACTGGGGCGAAGAGCCTTGTCTAGGGCATGAAAATGCTTAAAATGGCCTGAGGTGCCTAGTGGTGTTTAGTATGAGAATATTGGTAACATCCATGTCTAGAGACCTTCCAGAGTCAGATGGATACAATTATCGGATGCCCTGCTTTGACTTGCTCATCTTGTTTTAGAAGTAAATGACTACTTCCAAAGTGGTTTATTAAGACTTAGAGTGAAGTTCTGTTTTTACAACACCCACTTCCACTCTTACTACAATGGTGCTGTGTGTGTGTGTGTGTGTGTGTGTGTGTGTGTGTGTGTGAGAGAGAGAGAGAGAGAGAGAGAGAGAGAGAGAGAGAACTATAATTCTCAATCTCTCTGTGTGTGTGCATGTGTGTGTGTCTGTTCTGTCTCTCTCTCTGTCTCTCTCTGTCTGTCTGTCGGTCTCTCTCTCTGTGTGTGTGTGTGTATGTGTGTGTGTGTAAGAGAGAGAGAGAGAGGGAGAGAGAGAGAGCTTCTCAATGAGCATATGATTCACTGGCTGAAATGGGCTTGGTCAGTGAATCCCAATGATTCTCCAAAAGTCTGGTTTTAGAGATGTGTGCCAAGGTACCCAGCTTTTGACATGGATACTGAGGATCAGACTCAGGCACTTACACTTATATGGCAAATAGTCTATGAGTTGAGGCAACTTCCCAGTTCTTTTTTTTTTTAATGTTTTTATTTATTTATTTACATTTTTCATTTATGCAGAGTGACCCCCCCCAATCCCACTTGTTTTTCAGTGTATTGATCACAGTCCTAGAAATGGGTCTGTCAGAATGTTTGCTCAGATCTTGGCTCTGGGACAGACAGGACAGGCAGCGCCAGGTATACAGAGATATCCCCAGTCTAACATCACTAAGGACGCAGCCCGCCAGGCTTCTGCCTGTGCCCAGGACCTGGGCATCTCTGCAGGCTGTCTGTGTGCCAGCCCTGTCCTGCACTGTTTGTCCCACAGAGTGTTTGGCACTTGAAAAAGCCCCCCTTCCATCCCACAGCATCCACCATCTTCGCTCCTGGATGGAGCAGACAGGCAGCACTAGTTTCACAGAGATATCCTGAGTTTGACATCACTCAGGACACAGCCTGCAAGACTTCTGCTTGTGCCCAGCACCAGGGCAGCTCGGCAGGCCATCTGTGTGCCAGCCCTGTTGGGGGACCTTTGCCCTGCAGAGTGATCAGCATTTGGAGGGGGTCTCTGCCATCTTGGCTCTCAGACAGACCAGAAGGGCAGCACCAGGTACACAGAGACAACCTGAGTATAACATTGCTTGGGGCAAGGCACACCAGGGCTCCAATGGCACCCAAGAGTAGGGCAGCACATCAGCAATCTGTGCCAGGGGAAACCCAGTCATCCAGAGGTGTGGAAATAGCCTTACAGGCTCACAGGAGGTTCAAACACCAGTCAGTGACAACAAGACCAACTAGCACCAGAGATAACCAGATGGCAAAAGGCAAACTCAGGAACATGCCTAGCAGAAATCAAGGCAGTATGGCAGCATCTGAACCCAATTCTCCAACAACAGCAAGTCCTGGATACCCCAACACCCCAGAAAAACAAGGTTTGGATTTAAAATCACTGGTCATGATGCTGTTAGAGGAACATAAAAAGGACATAAATAGATCTCTTAAAGAAATACAGGGGAACATAAATAAGTTAGAAGCCCTTACAATGCCTTACAATGGAAACACAAAAATCACTTGAAGAAATTCAGGAAAATATGGGTCACCAGATAGAAGCCAATGAAGAGGAAATGCAAAAATCACTTAAAGAAATGCAGGAGAAATTGAGTCAACAGACAGAAGTCATGAAAGAGGAAACACAAAAATCTCTTAAAGAAATACAGGAAAACACATACAAACAAGTAAAGGAACTGAGCAAAACCATCCAGGATCTAAAAGTAGAAGTAGAAACAACTAATAAATCACAAAAGGAGACAACTTTGGAGGTAGAAAACCTTGGAAAGAAATCAGGGCCATAGATGCAAATATCAGCAACAGAATACAAGAGATAGAAGAAAGAATCTCAGATGTCGAAGATACCATAGAAAGCATTGACCCAACAGTCAAAGAAAATGCAAACTGGAAAAAAGCTTGTAACCCAAAACATCCAGGAAATCTAGGACACAATGAAAAGACCAAACCTAAGAATTATAGGTATAGATGAGAGTGAAGATTTACAACTTAAAGGGCCAGCAAATATCTTCAATAAAATTGTGGAAGAAAACTTCCCTAACCTAAACAGAGAGATGCCCATGAATATACAAGAAGCCTACAGAACACTAACAAACTGGATATATAAACAGGACCCTACATTTTGCTGCATACAGGAAACACACCTCAGTGTCAAAGACAAACACTACGTCAGAGTAAAAGGCTAGAAAACAATTTTACAAGCAAATGGTCTCAGGAAACAAGTCAGATATCAGATAAAATTGACTTTCAATGTAAAGTCATCAAAAGAGACACAGAAGGACATTTCTTACTGGTCAAAGGAAAATACTGGTCAAAGGAAAAGCCCACCAAAAGGAACTCTCAATTCTGAACATCTATGCTCCAAATGCAAGGGCATTTTTAAAATGCCCTCATTTGTAAAAGAAACTTTACTAAAGCTCAAAGCACACATTGCACCTAACACAATAATTGTGGGTGACTTCAACACTCCACTCGCCTCAATGGACCAATCAGGAAAACAGAAACTAAACAGGGAAACGGAGAAACTAATTGAAGCATTGGACCATTTGGATTTTATATATATATATATATATATATATATATATATATATATATATATATATATATATATATATATATATATAATTTCATCTTAAAGCAAAAGAATATACCTTTTTCTCAGCACCTCATGGTACCTTCTCCAAAATTAAGGATATAATTGGTCACAAGACAGACCTCAGCAAATATAGGAAGATCAAACTAATCCCATGCCTCCTATCAGATCACTATGGAGTAAGAGTAGTCTTCAATAGCCACAAAAACAACAGAAAGCCCACATACACATGGAAACTGAACAATACTCTACTCAATGATACCTTGGTCAAGGAAGAAATAAAGAAATAAATCAAAGGTATGTAGGCACAACATACCCAAATCTATGTGACACAATGAAAGCAGTGCTAAGAGAGAAACTAATAGCCCCGAGTGCCCCCCAAAAGAAACTGGAGAGACCATACACTAGCAACTTAATGGCACACATGAAAGCTCTGGAACAAAAAGAAGCTAATTTACCCAGAAGGAGTAGAAGACAGGAAATCACCAAACTCAGGGCTGAAATCAATCAAGTAGAAACAAAGAGAACTATACAAAGAATCAACAAAACCAGGAGCTGGTTCTTTGAGAAAATCAACAAGCTACATAAACCCTTAGCCAGACTAACCAAAGGGCACAGAGAGAGTATCCAAATTAACAAACTTAGAAATGAAAAGGGAGATATATAACAACAGAAACTGAGGAAATTTAAAAAAATCATCAGATCCTACTACAAAAGCCTATACTCAACACAACCAGAAAATTCAGAGGAAATGGACAATTTCCTAGACAGATACCAAATACCAAAATTAAATCAGGATCAAATAGATCATCAAAACAGTCCCATAACCCCTAAAGAAATAGAAGGGGTCATAGAAAGTCTCCCAACCAAAAAAAGCACAGGACCAGATGGTTTTAGTGCGGAATTCTATCAGACCTTCAAAGAAGACTTAACACCAATACTCTTCAAATTATTCCACAAAATAGAAACAGAAGGAGCACTACCCAGTTCATTCTACGAATATGCTGATACCAAAACCACACAAAGATCCACCAAAGAAAGAGAACTTCAGACCAATTTCCCTATGAATATCAATGCAAAACTGCTCAATAAAATTCTTGCCAACCGAGTTCAAGAACACATCAAAATCATCATCAAGTAGGCTTCATCCAAGGCATGCAGGGATAGTTCAATATACAGAAATCCATCAATGCAATCCACTACATGAACAAACGCAAAGAAAAAGGACCACATGGTCATTTTATTAGATGCTGAAAAAGCATTTGAAAAAATTCACAGCCCTTTCATGTTAATGATCTTAGAAAGGACAGGAATTCAAGGTCCATACCTAAACATAATGAAAGTAATATACAGCAAACCAGTAGCCAACATCAAACTAAATGGAGAGAAACTTGAAGCAATCCCACTAAAATCAGGGACTAGACAAGGCTGCCCGCTCTATCCATATCTTTTCAATATAGGACTTGAAGTTCTAGCTAGAGCAATTAAACAACATAAGGAGGTCAAAGGGATACAAACTGGAAAGGAAGAACTCAAACTATCACTATTCAGAGATGATAAGATAGTATACTTAAGTGACCCAAAAAACTCTACCAGAGAATTCCTACAGCTGATAACTTCAGCAAAGTGGCTGGTTATAAAATCAACTCAAGCAAATCAGTTGCCTTCCTATACTCAAAGGATAAGCAGACTGAGAAAGAAATTAGGGAAATGACACCCTTCACAATAGCCACAAACAATATAAAGTATCTTGGAGTGACTGTAACCAAACAAGTTTAAGATCTGTATGACAAGAACTTTAAGTCTCTGAGGAAGGAAATGGAAGAAGACCTCAGAAAATGGAAAAATCTTCCATGCTCGTGGATTGGCAGGATTAATATAGTTAAAATGGCCATCTTGCCAAAAGCAATATACAGATTCAATGCAATTCTCATCAAAATTCCAACTCAGTTCTTCATAGAGTTAGAAAGAGCAATTCTCAAATTCATCTGGAATTACAAAAAAACCCAGGATAGCTAAAACTATTCTCCACAGTAAAAGAACTTCTTGGGGAATCAGTATCCTGGACCTCAAGCAGTACTAAAGAGCAATAGTGTTAAAAACTGCATGGTATTGGTACAGTGACAGGCAGGTAGATCAATGGAATAGGATTGAAGACCCAAAAATGAACCCACACTCCTATGGTCATTTGATCTTCGACAAAGGAGCTGAAAGCATCCAGTGGAAAAAAGATAGCCTTTTCAACAAATGGTGCTGATTCAACTGGAGGTCAGCATGCAGAAGAATGCAAATCAATCCATTCTCATCTCCTTGTACTAAGCTCAACTCCAAGTGGATCAAGGACCTCCACATAAATCCTTACACACTGAAACTAATAGAAAAGAAACTGAGGAAGACCCTTGAGTACATGGGCACAGGGGAAAAGTTCCTGAATAGAATACCACATATTAAACACACATATCAAATTATTCCCAAGAAGAAGGAAGGAGAGGGCCCTGGTCCTGTAAAGGCTTGATGCAGCATTGTAGGGAATTACCAGGACAGAGAAGTGGGAGGAGGTTGTTTGGGGAATGGGAGGATGGAAGAGGGCTTATGGGACTTATGGGGAGAGGGGAACCGGGAAAGGGAAATCATTTGAAATGTAAACAAAGAATATAGAATTTTTTTTTAAAAAAAGTATGTTTGTTCAATGTAACTATCCATGGAATTTTGATCCCCAAGGCTGAAGTGTCAATGGATACTTGCCCTGCATCATTGCTGGACCTACCATAGAGGACCCTGCTCCTTGGTGCCTTCTAAAGCTTCCATGTTAGATTCCATAGGACTCTAATATTTTCCCTCACTCTTTCTCCTTTCTTCTCCTTCTACAAACCCACTTTCTCCTCCTTTCCTGGATTTTATGTTTTCTACTCTGACAGCCCCGACTTTTCCTTTTCTCTCTCATGCTTTCTGCTCTTCATGCACCTTGCTTTACAAACAAAACAAACCACAAAAATAACAGCAAAAAACAACAACAAAGAAACCTCTTCTCTTCATTGTTGTCCCCTTTCTTCCTATCTATAGACTGAGAGAAAACAAAGGTATAGCTATTATAAAGCTTAGACAATTACATGTTTTAAGATTTCAGTTTTCCCCAAAATACAGTTCACTTTTAATAAAATATAAGGTATTCTTCTTGTTCTTTCCAGCCTGCCCTCATGTTTTCAAGCCCCTTCCTTCCTTACGTAGGTACTGTGCAGCCACACTTTCTACCTCCACCTCTCTGCTGTCAGTTCTACATCACCACCTCCTTCATCTCCCACAGCTCCTAGCTGCTGCTTTTGTCCAAACCTGAAACAGCCCTTCCCTGGCTCTGTGTTCTCCTTTCATTTGAGAGGCACCCTGTTAGTTGCTACGTTGTTAAGATGATTGACTGGCTATCAAAAGGGAAGAGTCCCATCTCGTGAACTTCAGAATTCCCCTCTACAATGGCGTACCTTCTCTGTGCACATTTCAATTGTCATTATTAGAGGATTATTTAGGATGTCATAGGCAGCATGGCTTGGTAGAACATGGCTTGTGCCTAAGGTTCTCTGTCCGAGGTGCTGAAACAAGAGCTTACAGAGTATCCTCACTTAATTCCCTTTAGCCAGGTGGACAGGAGATCCCCATTCAAAGATGTGCTGGACAGATTGCCACGGAGCCTCTCACTCCAAAGCTTTTGAATTGCATTGCCTGGGATTCATGCCTCACTCATGCTTCTTAGCTCCAGAGTCTGTTCTGCTTCTTTGTTCCTGTTTCAAGCTCTCAAAGCTCTTCCGATAGCTGCATGATGCTCTGACTAACAACATGGCTTCTGAGGCCCCAGTTTCTCCATTACTAACAAGCGGTGAGACCCTGGGGAAATTACATAACCTCCAAGTGTCTCAGAAAATGAGAATAAATGAGAATAATAACATGCCTACCCCATAGGCTCTGTGTGGGTTAAATGAATTAATGTATGCAAAATGCTTAGAAAACTGTCCATCACATATCAAGGCCCACGAGTTAGTCTTGAAGACTTTCAATACCAAATAATGTAGAACCAATTTATCGCCCTAGTTACTATAGTGGAATCATATCTGAAGTCTATAATAATGGCTTCTACACATGCCATTCATCGTGTGGCAGAAATTGTACTAGTCACTGTGATATGTAGATGCAGATATAACCAAGCTTCCCATGCAATAAACTTACAGGGTATAGGTGATTATTTCTGTGTATTTCAGGTAAAGATTGAGATGTTATCTTACAACTTTGAACTCCTAAACCTTTTAGTTGGAAGGTTGCTTTTAAATGCATAAAGCAAAATAAAACCTAAAAATATGTCTTCATGCAAAAAAAAAAAAAAGGACAAGAAAGATAAAATTTACTGATCTGATCCAAGGGGAACTTTTAGCCTCAGGCACAGTTAGGCCATATGATTCAGCTATATTGCCTGAAATCTGCCTATTTTTCTAATCCTTTCTCTATCAGGCATCTACAAAAAGAGACTCTCTTCATACTGTGGCAAAATAAAAGAAAATCTTATCTCTTTTTATAATTTCTTAATCCTTTATGGATATTTCCCCTCACTTGTGTGCTTAGTCCAAGCTGTTCTTTTTCATTTATGTATTTATGTATCTATTTATTTATTTATGTGTATGTGTGTTTCTATGGAGAGAAGTTGATATGCGTGTATGTGTGTGTGTGCCTGTGTGTGTGTGCGCGCGCATGCATATGTAAGCACATACATGTATACACCTGGGTGTGGAAGGCAGAGGAAAACAGATGTCACTCCCCAGGTACTGCCGACTTTGTCTTCATTTATACTTTTGTTCTTCCTTCCTTCCCCCCCCCTCTTTCTTTTCCTTCTTTCTTTTTGAGGCAGACTCTCATTGTGTAGTATGCAGTTCTGGACTTCCGCTGTCTCCTAAGTCCTGGCATTAAATATATGTGCCACCACACCTAACCTCTACCCTGCTTTTTGAGACACTCCCCCATAAGCTTGACTGTCTGGCTGGAAATTTCTCTTTTCCAGACACTGGAATTATATGCTCATAACACCACATTTGTTAAAATGTGGGTTCTGGTCATTGAAACCAGGTCCTTTTGCTTACAAGATAAACATGTTACTGACTGGGCCATCTCCCCAGACCAGACGCTGTTTCTCCATGCAGCTTTTTGCCTTTTGCAGAGCCTGTTTCATTCCTGTGATTTCATTAAATTCATAATAATATTGTTTGGGTTCTCAATTTGTGCTGAACTCTGCAATACCTTTTCATTTCATTCTGTTGTATTTATTATCGCAACTTTGAGTCTAATATCATTGAAATCTTGTTCTAATTAGTGTTATTCTGCAGCTGGATGTGTTCCTCACACAGTTCTGTGAGGCTTTCTTTCCAACAAGCTGCTTGCCTGTCTTTTGTGAACTGTGCTGTGGAGTGTCTCTGTTTTTACTGTTTAATTGAATCAGGAACTTTTCAGCAATGAAGACATTCATGAGAACTCTGTTCACGCTGATCACAGATTATCTTTCCCATGCCTTTTATGCCAAGCACTATTGATCTGTGTGTGTTTAAATATCAATATATGTGAGTTCACATGTGCATGCATATGTGTGTGTGCATGTGTACCTGTGTGTGTGTGTGTGTGTGTGTGTGGTTTGTACCTTTTAGTCTTTTATACTCACGTCTCTCTGATGAGCAAAGGAGACTATAGAACACTGGGATTCCTTCTTCTTCTGCCCCCTGGTAAAGCAATGGCTTTGCTTTTCCTGCAGTCTCACTGTGATGTGCTGCTCAGTACCAGCCTCAAACAGCGGAGTCCATTCATTACAGACTGAAACCTCAAAAACAAGCAACTCAAATAAGCTGTTCATCTCTGTAAGTGAATTATCTCAGGCATTTCATCACAGTGACAGCTGACAGCACACAGCCAGTTCCTACACAAGGAAGCCAGTGTGTGGTGATATAGAGGAAAAGCTCACCTTCACACAACTAGTTTACTCAGGGTTGTCTCCTGACCCTGTGTCTCTTCTTGATTTCCCATGCCCGTCTCTCCCTGTGTCTTCTCCCTTACATTAAATATCCAGGATATACACCTCTCCTCTTAGCTGAAGGCATATTTCAATGATTGGAGAAATTAAGTCACACTGTGGATTTTAGGCCTAATGATGTCTAAGGGCTTAACAGAGAAAAGACAATCTTATTGAATCTAGATTTAAGGCTGTTCTATACCCTCCAGTGAGCAGTTCCCGATGTGCTGAGGGTGTCTTACTGACTCTTTTTTCCTTATGCCCAGGTCTCTTCTCTACTCTTCCAGTTTCAGAAATCCTGCTGTGATTTTATAGAATATTCGCTATTGTGTCAGCACCATCACTTAGAGCTAATCCCATTCCTTTGTACTCCTTTGATCACATGGTTGCTGTTAGCAATTACTTTGTTATTGTTTTTATTAAGTTCATGAGTTTTCTGGGAAAATGCAGGTCAGAGATTCAATACAACTGTGGTTTCCTCATACAGAGGCACCACTGACTCCCTTATCTAAAAGGAAACTGATGTTCTGAGAGTTTGTCTTTCTTTAAAATTCTCAGCAATTCAATCACAAAAGACAAAATCTTCCCCTTAATTCTGCTTCTTGAAAATGTTTGCAGTGGGCTGCACCCCTCACTTTCCATTTCTACCAAAACTAGAACAGAGAGAATAAAGCTACAATATGGAGAAGGACATCTAGGCCAACCAGCATGGTCACTGGTGAGTCATGCTTTTGCAGGTCCAGCCACTGAGCACTTTATTGTTCTATTTAGTGTCTCCTAAAGGCTAAGTAGTCTGTGGAGTGCTAGGACAGCGTAGGGGAGGAGCTAAGAAAGACAACTCTTCAGCTGTATGGGGCTTTGTGGTGCACAGTGAGGGTGACAGGGCCCCAGGAAACTGTGAAAAGGAGCACATTTCAGTTACCATGAGCTCTGTGAATTGGGTACTGGGTATTAAACTCAAGATCTTGCACATGCTAAGCCTGCATTCTACCACTGAGCTATACTGAAGCCTAAAATTATCACAAGTCCTGTGGAGACATTAAGCTAGATGGATGAGAAAACCTACGTGGGGCTGAGGGGAACTCCACATCATGAAGACAGGGAGGGTCACTGAGGTCTTGTCAGGACTGCAGATACAGAGGATGGGGGAGTGCCAGTGCTCTGAAGCATGGAGAAAGGCTTGGCCTCATGGGCAATTTAGGGTCCAAAGTCTTGGGTTATAAGACACATTGAAATGTCAAAGATCTAACCAGAGATCTTCTGTGGGTACACTGTAGAGAAGAGAGAGAGAGAGAGAGAGAGAGAGAGAGAGAGAGAGAGAGAGAGAGAGAGAGAGAGAATGAGGTCCCTGAGTGGTGGGCATAGGCCAGATTGTGCAAGATGAACGTGCCATTTCACTGATCTTGACTGAATATCAGGCATATTGGTGGCTTCCTGAAGGAGAGGTGGATTTTCTTTATTGATTTAGATGCTCAAGGCAGTGGCATTGACATTAAATGACCTTTGCATTCTGTCTCAGGGGTGACATCTGGGTAATGCTCAGTGGATAGGCACCCATGGACTTGTGTTGTAAAGCACTCATGGATGAGAGGTGCTAGGGAAGGAAACTGATGTAACCCTTAAGTCTAAGTACCCACCAAGCTCTGTCAGAGACTCCCCTGACTGTTTCTGCTTTCTGTCTGAACATTGGGTAAGAACCTTTTTTTATTTTTTATTTTTTGCATTTCTCCACTTATATCTCACTTGACTGTATCTTCCCACTTTGCAGGATAAATGTAAAGGTTAATTCTACATCTGTAACTTTGGGACAGGTTTCTTCCTGGCTGCCAACCCTTCTGATGATTCGTCTTGGCTGTTGTGTAATAGAGCGTCACTTCTTCCCTCTCTCTCTTTGAAACAGCCTATTTAAAGAAAGATGATTTGGCGTTAGAGTCAATAAAATCAGGTGCAAAGCAATTCCTCAGTGTGTTTTGTCCTCGGGAGATGGGCTGGGTAGCTGGGAGGCTATTTTTGCTGACAAATGTGTGCTTGTCAGCAGTGCAAGCCAGAAGATGCTCTCCTTGTGCATGTAGAATAGCCTGTGTGTTACATAAAAAAAATTTGCTTGTATGGTCTTTGTGGAAATCCTTCTCTTAGCCCTCCTAGAAGGGATGCAGGCCCTGCCCATCACAAGCTCTTCTTATTTATAAGATTCTCAGCTTTCTGAGACTCATGTTCCTCAACCGTGAGCAGATCAGAAGTGACAGAGAGTCCCTCCATCTTTGTGACCTCCCTCCCTGATGTCACGTCATCTTCATCATTTCCTGTCCTCTATCAGTCACTTGTATCTGACATTATGGTCTTGACAGAGACACATGCTCTAGAGATGAACCATCTAGGTCGCAGTCTTGGTTTGTGTTTGGTTTGTTGTGCAGATTCAGACAGCTCATCTTGTGTGCCTTAGCTGTGTTACTGTTGCTACATACTTGCCCTTTTTGCTACTTTCCTCTGAGAATCCAAGATCGGGTAGCCACACTGGTTTGATTTCCACAGAGCACCTGTCTGGTACTGGAAGAAAACTAGAGGGGTAGGGGAGCAAGCATGAGCAGAGGGGACAGAGCAGGAAGGGTGACCTCAATTTGCAGCAACCCTCTTCAGAAGTGCTTAATTCAGCCCCTGAGAGAAGTCTATACCCTGAAGGTCCCAACACTATGATACAAACACCTCCCATTAGGCCTCCATACTCAACAGGCAAAATCTTGATATGGATGTTGGAGGATAAAAACCGTGCTAAAACAATAGCAAAGTTCATCTTTGAAAATACAGGAAGACTGCTGGTATTTGTGAAGTCAGGAGGTCTTTGATTCATGCTCTTGTGAGTGCCTTGGAATGGAACAATAATAATAAATTGGCATGAGTTAAATTGTGTTTAGGGAACCCCATGATATAAGCATGCCTTCCGAACCTTCTTTTACAGCAGAATATTAGCACATTAGGAGGAGCTGCTGAAGAAGTCTTAAGTTGGAAAGATGTTGTGTCACAAAGCTACAAATGTACAACACTTTAAAGCTGTTGGATAATATCAGGTGAAATATATATACAAAGCTATCCCCACATCAGTACAGAAACAAGGATGGTAGAGAAAGGAACAGACACTAACATACCAACTTTAGTTACTTGTCATGGGAGTTTTGGACAGCAGAGATATCCTGGTGGCTATTTCCTATGAAGCTTATACTACACACTCAGTGGGACAATATAATCTGAAGGGTCCTACCACATGAAGAAATATCTGAAAGCACGATATTTTAATTTGGAATTTTACACCAATTTTACTTCCTATACAATAAGTTGCCTTCATTCTATCATATTAAAAAGAAACTCACTCTAACAATTAACTATTATTTTTAACTACTGATCTGAATAAGTAGAAATCTGAGCACAAGTGCATCTGTTCTCTGTTGCTGATGAATGACGTCACCTGATTTAACCTTCCAACTTTAGAATCATCAAGCTGAGCAGGTATTCACAGGCTCTGCTGTACATCGCTGTAAAAAAAGAAAAATTCAGAAAATATGAGCCATGGGTATGTAGACATGAGCTAAGAGAGAAACAGCGCTTTCACATATTTCCAGTAAAACTGACTATAAAAGGAAAATCCATTTTTATTTTATGGCTCTTCACCTCCTTTCTAGTGACTGTGTTCGAGGTGATACAAATACAAATGTGAGGAATGGAGCTGAGCTTCATTAAGATTCTTCGAATGCAGTGTGTCCTGGGCAGCGCATCCTCCTGCCTGCTTTCCTGGAGGCGGGACTCATACCCTCTGCGGTGCAGCACTAGTAGGATGTGTTTCTTCTAGGCTGTCAGTCCTGAAATAGTAAATGAATCACAGTGGGGGTGATATGTGGAAGTAGACAGCCTGAAGACGCTGGATGTAAAGATAGCTCTGTAGGAAAGGGAGGAGGACCAGCAACCTGGACTGTGTTACAGCATCCATCTTGTGTACAGTGGGCATGTGTCCCAGCTTTCTTTAGAAAATATGGGCCATTTAAATGTAACTGGAATCATCTCCCTTGTCCTGCTTCCTCCCTCCTCTCTCTCTCTCTCTCTCTCTCTCTCTCTCTCTCTCTCTCTCTCTCTCTCTCTGTGTGTGTGTGTGTGTGTGTGTGTGTGTGTGTGTGTAACTAAGAACACAAATGGACAGAGAGGGAATTCATACCTGAGGGGCTACTGGCAATTGATAACTGTTGTAGGAGAGACAACTTTCTCAAGGATGTGGACCCTGAGAGGCTGTCTATGTTCCCATAGATAATTCTATATTCATGCATAGCCAAGGTATGGTATATGAACTCAGTGGGTTTTTTTAATCAATTAAGTTATTAACTTTATATCCTGATTGAAGCTTCCCTTCACTTCTCTTCTACTCCCTCTCAACTCCCCTCCCCCTCATACACCTGTTCTCCTCACAATAGGGGAGGCCTCCCATGAATATCAAACAGCCTTGGAATATCAAGTTGCAGTAAAACAAGGTGCATCTTCTCTTGAGGCTAGATGAGGCATCCCAGCTAGGGGAAAGGGATGCAAAGGCAGGCAATGTAGACAACTCCTGCTCCCACTTTAGGAGTCCCAGATGAAGACCCAGCTGCACACTTGTTTCCTATGTGCGGAGGGCCTAGGTCTATCCCATGCAGGCTCTCTGATCTGCGGTTCACTCTCTATGAGGCCCTATGGGCGCAGGTTTGTTGGTTCTGTAGGTTTTCTGTGGTGTCCTCAAACCCTCTTGCTCCTTTAATCCTTCCTCCCTGCTCTTGCTCTTGCACAGGATTCCCCAAGTTCCACTTACTGGTTGGCTCTGGGTCTCTGCATCAATTTCCATCAGTTCCTGGGTGAA
Organism: Apodemus sylvaticus; assembly: GCF_947179515.1. Classification (NCBI taxonomy): domain Eukaryota; kingdom Metazoa; phylum Chordata; class Mammalia; order Rodentia; family Muridae; genus Apodemus; species Apodemus sylvaticus. Next base: position 81,048,546 of record NC_067472.1, on the reverse strand, counting down.
GCCTCTCTGATGACAGTAATGTTAGACTCCTGTCTGTACGTATAGCAGAATGTCATTAATGATGTTAGCCGAGGATCCCCTCTCATGGCCTGGTTCTCAAGCTGGGCCACTCATTAGTTAGTCCTTCTCTCAAATTCTGTGCCATCTTTCACCCGGGCACAACTTGTAGGCAGCACCAATTGTGAGTTTAAGGTTTTGTGACTAGGCAGGTTACCCAATCCCTTTGTTAGATCTCTTGCCAGGTTATAGGAGATGGCTGGTTTAAGTTCCATATCTCGCATTCCTAGGAGTCTCAGCTATGATCACCCCAATAGATTCCTGGGAGTTTCCTCTTCCTAGGTTTCTAACAAGGTTTCCCCTCACTCCATCCTTCTCCCACCTCATCCTTCCTGCTCCTATCCCCACCACCTCCCTCACTCAGCCTCCTTCTTCAGTCCATTCCTGATGTCTAATCTATTTCCCTGTCTCAGTGAGATTCAAGTGTTCCCCCTTGGGCCTTCGTTGTTACTATGTTTCTTTGGCTCTGTGTTTTGTGGTGTGGTTGTCCTATACATTATCACGAATATCCACTTGTAAGTGAGTACATACCATTTTTGTCTTTCTGGTTCTGGGTTAACTCCCTCAGGATAATCTTTTCTAGTTCCATCCATTTGCTTGCAAAATTCATGATGTCCTTGTTTTTAATGACTGAGCAATACTCCATTGAGTAGACATATCAATGGTTTCTTTGTCCATTCTTCATTTGACATCCAGGTTGTTTCTTTCTAGTTTCTGGCTATTACAAATAAAGCTGCTGTGAACATACTTGAGTAAGTGTCCTTGTGGTATAGTGGAGCTTCTTTTGGTTATAAGCCCAGGAGTTGTATAGTTGGCTCTTGAATTAGATCTATTCCTAATTTTCTGAGAAACTGCCAAATTGATTTTCAAAGTAGATTGTATAAATTTTCACTCCCACCAGCAATGAAGGAGTGCTCCCCTTGCTCCACATCTTTGTCAGTTTGAGTTTTTGATCTTAGCCATTCTGACTGGTGTATAATGGGGAATCTCAGAATTGTTTTTTCAAAGATATATTTATTTTATGTATATGAGTACACTGTAACTGTCTTCAAACACACCAGAAGAGGGCATTGGATCCCATTATAGATGGTTGTGAGTCACCATGTAGTTGCTGGGAATTGAACTCAGGACCTCTGGAAAAATAGTCAGTGTTCTTAACTACTCTCCAGCCCTCAGAATGGTTTTGATTCGTATTTCTCTTAAAACTAATAATGTTGAACATTTCTTTAAGTGCTTTTTGACTATTAGAGATCCCTCTATGAGAATTCTCTGTTTAGCTCTGTATCCCATTTTTAAACTGGGTTGTTTTGTTTGTTGGTATCTAATTTCTTGAGTTCTTTTGGATATTAGCCTTCTGACAGATGGTGAAAATCTTTCCCACTTTGCTTTTTTGTCTTTTTCATAGTGTCTTTTGCCTTATATAAGCTTTTCAGCTTCATGAGATTCCATTTATTAGTTGTTAATCTTAGTGTTTGAACTGATGGTATTCTGTTCGGAAGTTGTCTCCTGTGCCAATTCATTCAAGGATCTTCCCTACTTTCTCCTCTATATTTAGTTTATCTGATTTTATGTTGAGGGTTTTGATCCACATGGACTTTGGTTTTGTGCAGGGAATCTATTTGCATTCTTCTGTATGGCGACATCTAGTTAGACCAGCACCATTTGTTGGAGATGTTTTCTTTTTTTCACTGTATAGTTTTGAATTCCTTGTCAAAACTCAAGTGTCCATGGGTGTGTGAATTTACTTCTGGATCTTCAATTTTATTCCATTGATCAACCTGTTTGTTTTTATGCCAGGACCATTCAGTTAATAATAATAATAATAGTTATAATTATTGTTTAATAATAATAGTTATTATAATTATATAATAATAGTTATTATTATTATTATTATTATTATTATTATTATTGCGCTGTGATTTAACTTGAAATCAGGGTGGTGATTCCTCCAGAAGTTCTTTCATATTACATGACAGTTTAGCTATAGTTTCATTGTTATTGTTTTCCCATATGAAATTGAATTTTGTTCTTTCAAGGTCTGAAAAGAATTGTGTTGGAATTTGGATGAGATGTATGTTGAATTTCTAGATCGGTTTTGGTACGATGGTCATTTTTCTTGTTAATCCTACTATTCCTTGAGTGTGGGAGATCTTTCCATTATCTGATAGCTTTTCTTCAATTTCTTTCTTCAGAGACTTGAAGTTCTTGTCAAACAGGTCTTTCACTTGTTTGATTAGAGTTATAGTGAAATAAAGAAATTAGAGGAACAACACTCTTCACAATAGCCAAAATAATATAAACTATCTTGGTGTGGCTTAGTGTGTTTTAAAGGAGTACTCAAAAGGGGGATGGTGGTTGGGAGAAGGAATGAATAGAACAAAAGACGATGGGGAAGTAGATTTAATCAAAAGTCATTAATAATATGAAAAAAATTCAAATAATTAAGAAGAAACTTTAAAAAGACAAGTTGCTAGAGATAGGTAGCAATACTGATTCTGATAATTTCTTAACTCCTAAACTTTTATTTTTTTCATGTTTTTTTATTTTCTATATTCTTTGTTTACATTCCAAATGATTTCCCCTTTCCTGGTTCCCCCCTTCCCATAAGCCCATAAGTTTTTTTTAAGCTGGAATTTATTTATTTTTAAAATTTTCTATATTCTTTGTTTATATTCCAAATGATTTCCCCTTTCACGGTTCTTCCCTCCCCATAAGTTCCCTCCCTCTTCCCTCCGCCCATTCCCCAATCACCCCCTCCCATTTCTCTGTCCTGGTACCCGTGCTATAATGCTACATCAAGCCTTTCCAGGACCAGGGCCCTCTCCTTTCTTCTTGGGAATCATTTGATATGTTAATTGTGTCTTGAATATTCAGAGCTTCTGGGCTAATTAATATCCACTTATCGGTGACTGCATTCCATGTGTATTCTTTTGTGATTGAGTTATCTCACTTAGGATGATATTTTCCATTTCAAACCATTTGCCTAAAAATTTCATGAATTCATTGTTTTTAATTGCTGAGTAGTATTCCATTGTGTAAATATACCACATTTTCTGTATCCATTCCTCCATTGAGGGACATCTGGGTTCTTTCCAGCTTCTGGCTATTATAAATAAGGCTGCTATGAACATAGTGGAGCATGTATCCTTATTACATGCTGGGGAATCCTCTGGGTATATGCCCAGGAGTGGTATAGCGGGGTCCTCTGGAAGGATCATACCCAGTTTTCTGAGGAACTGCCAGACTGATTTCCAGAGTGGTTGTACCATCTTGCAATCCCACCAGCAGTGGAGGAGTATTCCTTTTTCTCCACATCCTTGGCAACACTTGCTGTCTCCTGAGTTTTTAATCTTAACCATTCTGACTGGCATGAAGTGAAATCTCAGGGTTGTTTTGATTTGCATTTCCCTAATGATTAATGATGTTGAACATTTCTTAAGGTGCTTCTTAGCCATTCAAAATTAATCATGTGAAAATTCTTTGTTTAGCTCTGTACCCCATTTTTTAATAGGGTTATTTGGTTCTCTGGAGTCTACCTTCTTGAGTTCTTTGTATATATTGGATATTAGCCCTCTGTCGGATGTATTGTTGGTGAAGATCTTTTCCCAATTTGTTGGTTGCTCTTTTGTCCTTTTGACAGTGTCCTTTGCCTTACAGAAACTTTGTAATTTTATGAGGTCCCATTTGTCAATTCTTGATCTTAGGGCATAAGTTATTGGTGTTCTGTTCAGAAACTACAAATCATAGATTAAATGTGGCACAATCCTTAAAATTCTAGTGTTCAGGAGGCTGAGTCAGGGGAATCATGAGTTTGAGGCTAATCTGAACTACAGAGATTCAGGTTTGTTTGATTTTTTTAAAGCATAGATGGAGGAGAGGAACAAAGGGAGGAAGAGGAACAAAGGGAGGAAGAGGAGGAAGAGGAGGAAGAGGAGGATGAAGAGGAAGAGGGGAAGAGCAAACCTGACGGAGGGAGAAAGGGAAGATGCTGATTCTCTGGGCCCTTGAGAAGATCTTCCTATTCTCAAAATCAAGAATGATTATAGATTTTGTGTAAGAAACAATTCAGTTTTTCTAGAAATGTTTCTTAATAAATCATAAGGGTATGGGATACATAAGGAGAAATGTATAAGATTTATATGTACATGTTGGAGGGGGCCTTCCATGGGTGTGAGTGTATGGGTGCAGATGCCTGTGAAGTCCACAAGAGGATGTGTCAATCTCCTAAAGCTAAGGTTACCCACAGTTGTGAGCTGGAGCTGAACATGGCTGCTCTGTAAGAACAGCAAGTGCTCTTGAGCACTGAGTGGTGTCTCAAGACCTGTGAAGAGAATTTTTAAAAGAAAACAAAAGAAAAACAACATATGGCTTGAATTTGGAAAAGACTATTTTTCTTATAGCATAACATTATTATTATGAATAATTAATTCTGCCTAAAGTAATGCATGTACTTAATGTGATTTTCTTGGAATGTACTAATAACAGACTCAGAGTTTTAAAACTATTCTTTGAAAATTTTAATTGTATATAGAATTCATTCTTGTCATACCCAGCACACAACCTTCTCTATCTCTCTTTTTCCTCTGAGCATTCTCTATTTATGTCCCCAGGCCCATTTCTCAGATGGACCATTTGGTTTTTAACTTTTTTTTTCATTTGTTTATATGTTCGGGATAGTAATCCTCTGTCAAGTGTCCATGTTTGGCAAAGACTGTCTCCTGCTCTGCGAGCTCCCCTTTGCCTCATTGATTGCTTCTTTAGTTGTGTAGAAGCTTCTTAGTTTTGAAGTCCCACTTGTAAATTGTTGGCTTTAATTCTTGGGTAATTGGTGTCCTGTTAAGAAAGCCCTTTTCTACACTGGTGTGGGGCATTGCCTCTGTTTTCTTCTAGCAGTTTCAGGTTTCAGGTTTAGGTCTTTGATGGCTTTTGGGTTAGTTTTGATGAAAGGTAATAGATATTGGTCTAATTTTATTCTTTTCCATGTAGAATCCAGCTTCCCAGCACTGTTTGTTGAAGACGCTTTCTTTTCGCCAGCATTTGTTTTCCACATCTTTGTAAAATATTAAGTGTCTAAATTTACATGTGGCTCACGCTTGGGTCTTTGATTTTGTTCTGCTGGGATACATGTCCATTTTTGTACTAGTACTGTATTGTTTTTATTACTATGACTCTGCCATACATCTTAAGATCTGGAATTGCAATCCCTCCAATACTTTTTTTGTTTGTTTAGGAGTTTTTTCTTTTGTAGTTTCATATGAATTTTAGCATAGTTTTTTCTGTTTCTGTGAAGAATGAGATGTGGATTTTGATTGGGATTGCATTGAATATGGAAATAGTTTTTGGTAAAATGTATGTTTTACCCTAACTGTGCAATACTGGCACATATAACTTGGCAGTAACCAACAGCTCTCTAATTAGACTTAAGACCCTCTCAACAAAAGAGATATTCTGCCTTGGACTGGAATCTCAGTACAATGAAGTCATGGTTAGTGGCTGAGAACCTACACCCTCCAATTTATGAAACCATTATACCCCCAAACAAAAATGTATAGACATTTGTCCTTATACCCACAGAAAAGTGAAGTCTTGACCTCTTGTTAAGGAGCCCATTACAGAAAATGACTACCAATCAAGATGCAGAGTTGTGCATACATTTACAAAATATAGCTGTACCTAAGGCTCATGGAACATTATAGAAGAGGGAACAGAAAGATTGCAAGGGCCAGAGGATCAGGGAGTTTGCTGTGAGCTTGTGTCTCTTTGTAATGTGAGAAAGGCTACACCCATAAGGTCTCATCAACATGACTGTTTGTGAACTTACCAAAGATGACTACAGACTGTATCGAGAAAAGCCCAGGAAACTTCAACCCTACATAAAGAACCTCGGGAACTCAAGGAAAGCTGGGAGTGGGAGAGCTAGTTTCCTTCATAGAAGAGCATGGCAATTGGTTACCTAGTGCCAAAGGTTAGACCTGAATACATACTAACAAACAAGTGGCACTATGCAGACTAGTAAGGACATATTTAGGAACATATATGTACAAACACATACATACATACAATAGCAATGAAAAAAGAGGTCATGGATTTGATGGAGAGCATGGAAAGGGAGAACTGCTGTAATATTTTATTCTAAAAAACTAAAAAAAAATCATTGTAAAATAAGAAAAAGTTGAGAGCAACATCAGTGCAGAAGCTGAGTAGCAGTGACCTCGTGGAGGTTGGAGAGTCAGCTCTGAGCACACAAAGCTGACCTACAGGAAGCAAGTCCACATCACCAAGTGGCTGTATAGTTCTGCATGGCATGTAGCAGTGCAGGGACTGAACAGTTACGGGGGTGCTGTGGCGGGGGTTGGAACCAGCGTTTTCACTTTAGCATTAGAAGTTTACAGATCAACAAAGCAAGGAGACCTCAGTTGATCCATGTGGCTGTAAAGTTGGTAACATCACTGAACAGTTCTATTTGATGTGAAATTGGTACAAAATGAGCATGGTACATCTTATAACAAAAGCAACAGGTTGCTTTAAAAAAAAAACTATTAAAATATGTCAGAAAAGCCCAAGAACTGACTGAAAAGTGAATGTGGCAGTTTAAAGCCACAAAATAAATTGAGTAATAGGTTATAATAAAAATATTAAATAATATTCATAGTGTATACTGACATAAAACATGACTGAATAAATTGACAAGTCAGATATAAAAATCCAAATTTCTTGTGTGAAGGAATCCCAAATAAGTTATGTATAGTTTCTACTCCTAAGATATCTAAGGGGGTGTAACTCTCAGCTCCCTAAATGTGGACTGTCCCTTCCATTCAAACATTAGAGTGCAAAGAAAGGGATAGATGAGTTCCATTGTGCTGAGAAAGAAGATGGGAGAAGAGGAGAATAATAATTGGAGGAGGGCGTCTCAGGTGAGTGAGTTGAAGCTATAAGTTTGAATCCCAGTAACGCCCCCATGCCACAAGGGTTGATTACCTCTTTCTGGATTCCACAGCACTGTGAGATTCACTACGGCATCCCTTGAGTGTCTCCATACTCCATGCTATTTCACCTTGTGCTGAGACCCTCGCATGGAGCCCAGGCTAGTCTTAAGATTGCTACTTAGCCTAGGACAAATCTTGGACCCCTGAGCTGGATTACAGGCAGGCATCAGCATGCCCAGCCAAGGCTACTTTGATTCTAAAACCTGGAAACTTTAGTACAATCCCCATAGCAGATCAGGGGTGAGTTTCTCCTGGTGAGTGAGCACATTGAGTCACCTTTCATAATTCCCACATGCACTTCAGGCTATGGGTCAGAACTAGTCATCCTGTTCAAGCTGAAAGGATTGATCAAGTAGGCCTTTTCTTCCCCCGGCACACTCACACTCATATAGCTCTGATCTGCCAATCAGGAGTGATCTCATATTCCCTTTTATTTACATATTACAGACCCAGAGCTCTCTTCAGGCCTCCAAGACACTCCCCACACCCGCTGGGGAACATTTCCCATTTCTCTGCAATATCTGTGAGCTCAGTTAGCTGTAAAATTGAAGATTTATATTCTCTGCTGCTTTCCAGAGCTCCGTATCCAAATTTCTAATTTTCTACCTATTTTACCCGAATTTCCTGTGAGTACTCTACAGTCGTACATTTCAAACAAAGCCATCTTCTTCAGCAAATCTTTCTTCTTGTCCTTGATGCCCATCTCCTTTAAAGGGAGCACTCTCCAGAGCATCCAGATTGTGGCTGACATCCTCCTCACACTGACTCTGATCTGGTGTGACTAGAAACACCTCAAAGCAGCTGCTGCCTCTGTAGCTCGTTCATATTTACCTAAGTTTTTAAAACAAGTGTCATGCACTAGAAAGTATCCCTGGCTAATCTGACCTCCTCCAGGTTATCCTTTGCAAATCATCAAATGGATTTTTCATATACATGTGCACATACACACACGTGCACACACACACACAGAGAAAGAGAGAGCATTTTTGTCTCTGTACCTCTTCATAGCATGAATCTAATATTATAGGAAAAAGTAATCATAGACAATAGTAGCCTATTTTGCTTTGTTTTGTTTTACAGGAAAGTATTGGATTAAAAATTACCTGCCCTAGACACTATTTCTAAAATCTACTATGTCTTAGTATTAGATATGGATCATAAGTGGCAATATGCTTTATGCAGTGTGGCACCTAGCATTTACCATTTAACTCTTTATAGACATTGATATTTATGTTTAACTAATACATATACATGTAAACTATAGTGTATGTGACTATATGTGCATGCATATACATGCTTTATATATATATGTGTGTGTGTGTGTGTGTGTTTAGTTGTTTTTCTGCTGCTGTGATAAAACACCAGATCAAGGTAACTCATAGAAGGAAGAGTTTGTTTTGGTTTATGGTTCTAGAGATTTGAGTTCACCATGGAGGGGAAGCATGGGAGCAGAGGGCAGAATGGACAGAACAGAAAGCTAAGCACTGTAATCAAGTATAAGCTCAGAACTGAGAGCACAAACTGGAAAACGGCCAGGCTTTTTCCTCTCAAACCCCACCCCAGTGATAAACTTCCTCCAGCAGGGCAGACTTACTAAACCTTCCCAAACAGCTCTATCAACTGGGGACTAGGTATTCAGATATCTGAGCCTGCTGGAGACTCCAACTCTCCAACTCTCCCTCCCCTTCCACCCATCTCTCTCTCTCTCTCTCTCTCTCTCTCTCTCTCTCTCTCTCTCTCTCTCTCTCTCTTGCTCTCGCTCTCCCTCTCTCTCTCTCTGTCTCTGCCTCTGCCTCTCTCTTTCTCTGTCTCTCTGTCTCTGTCTCTCTGTCTCTGTCTCTCTGTCTCTGTCTCTCTCTCTCTCACACACACACAGAGGGAGGAATGGGGGAGGGGAGAGAGAGGGGGAGAGAGAGAGAGAGAGAGAGAGAGAGAGAGAGAGAGAGAGAGAGAAAGCATTTTTGTCTGTATGCCTCTTCACTGCATGAATCTACCAACATTTAAATTGCTTTGTACTGGTGAGAATTTAGACTGTTACCAACTTTTGGTGCTGTGAATAATGTAAAATTAAATAGTCCTATATATAGTTTTTTCTCAACATGGTGGTTGGGGGAAAGGTAAAATTATACTCATGTATAGAATAAAATTTTTAAAAATGAAACCATTGGATCAAATGATATTTATTTTTGATAAACACTGCCAAATCACTTTTTGTGAAATCGTTTCAATTTATTCATCCATAAATGTTATATTATGGCATCTTTCCCCTCATTTTTTACTGGGACAGTTTTACAATTTTAACTAATTTTAACGTTAGCATTCACAGTACACTGGCATCTCAGCACAGGATGTTCATGTTTATGTGTACTGTGCTTTGTCATAACATGCCCTGTGCTCCCCAACTCTGCATGCCAGTTACAAGTTTAGTTTTTTAAGTTTGCTGATTAGACTGATTGGCACATGAACTTACAGAGACTATGGAAGCACACAAGATTATGCTGGTTAAAACCAGACAAAATCTAGCACTGAGAAGTGTGTGCAGAGCCCTAGCCTTAAACAAGAGGCTACTTGCAATTGTCATGAAAGTGAAAAATCAGCTTTCTACAATGGAGTGTCGCTGGGTTTGTCAACCACACTGCAAGGCAGGTCCCATGCCTGGGAGCAATTGATCAACACAAAACAGACCTGTGGATTTTGTTGTTGTTGGTTTTGTCTTGGTGTTTCATCATTGATATTCTTTTATCCAGTTTGTCTGTTTTGATTTTTCATCTTTTGCTTTTTGTTATTTCTTTTCCTTTCTTTCATCTTTTTTTTTCTTTTTCAAGTCAGGGAAAGAACATGTAGTTGGTGAGTAAGCTTTGGAATAAGTTGGGAAGAAGAAAGTATATGATTAAAATAGAGTATATTAAAATTTTTTAAATAATTTAAAATTTGCCTATCAGATGAGTAAAAAAATTGCATTTGCATTTTGAGCAACATTTTTGACATTTCAAGTTTCATACACCTAAAATAACAATTATAGTTCCTCTGCTTCCTAGTGTCTGGAACCTGAGGATGACACACAATGTTTTCAGATGCACACAGGTCAGGTTCTTGAAAGGAGGGAGGAACATGAGGTCTGCCTCCAAGGACATCATCAAGGAAGGTCATCTCCAGCTCATCCACATGCAACACATGTGGAAAAGAAGACCTAGGAGTGTCCCAGACTCACACTGACCTAAGGAAAGGACTTAGCTTCAAGAAAGGCTATAATGCTAGAGTTGTGTGACAACACAGAGAAAGAATTCTGGGTTCTACAGTTATGGGTAGGTAGCCATCTTGGCTGAATGCTGGGATTCAAGGGCCCACAAAATGGGGATAAGTGTGGGCTGAAAAACTAGTCAAGTCTCAAATGAAACACCAGACAGAGACATGTGAGGGATTTATCATGAAAGAGAGACTTACAGTCTTCCTGACACCTGAGGTGACAGTGACACCTCAGGAGAATTAAATGATCAAAGTGATCTATACCCACATCACATCTGACTCTCCCCTGTGTTAGCAAGATGTTAAAACAAACCTTGGAGGGATAAAACAATTCCAGCAACAACTGAATTGTCTGCTAAGATGTTTCAAAGTGAAATGAATAACCAAAATGTTTCAGACCTTCAATAAGAAACTGTGTATAGGGTTCTGTGACCAATAAAAAGAATTGCCAAATAGACTGAACACCAGGAAAACATATCTCCTGACTAGGAGAAATAGAGCAGAAACTGAAGGAAAGGCCATTTAGAGACTGCCCCACATGGGGATCCATCCCATATACAGTTACCAAACCCAGACACTATTGTGGGTGTCAAAAAGTGCTTGCTGACAGAGCCTGATATAGCTGTCTCCTGAGAGGCTCTGCCAGTGCCTGCCAAATACAGAAGTGAATGCTCACAGCCAACCATTGGACTAAGCACAGGGTCCCCAGTGGAGGAGCTAGAGAAAGGACCCAAGGAGCTGAAGGGGTCTGCAGATCCATAGCAGGAACAGCAATATGAACCAACCAATAACTCCAGAGCTCCCAGGGACTAAACCACCAACCAAATAGTAATCATGGAAGGACACATGGCTCCAGTCGCATATATAACAGAGGATGGCCTTGTTGGATGTCAATGAGAGGAGAGGCCCTTGGTACTATGAACACCAGGAAAACATGTTACTTGACTAGGAGAAATAGAGTAGAGACTGAAGGAAAGGCTGGCTCATTGCCCGAGTGTAGGGGAATGTCAAGAAAGGGAAGCAGAAGTGGGTGGGTTAGTGGGGGGGGGGGAGGATAGGGGGTTTTCAGAGGGGAAACGAGGAAGAAGGGGGATAATGTTTGAAATCTAAATAAAAAAATATCTAACAAAAATAAAATAAGTCTGTACAAATGGAAATGTGGTAGTGCTGGTGCAGACAGCATTGTAAAGCACATCTATGTCCTTATTTGCTTACATCCTGATGAAGTTATTATGACTTGGAAATGCATGCAATGCACTCAACTTTCTGACCAGCTTAGCAACATCCAGCTCTGCAGAGCTCTGGCTATTTTCTCTTACTGTGGAAGCTGCCTGAGAGCTGTGCTTGTATCACTGGCGAGAAGGTTCTCTATGGCACATTACTCATCCAGGAAAGAGGCAAAATCAAAATTAGAAATACAGTTTCTGCTCCATGTGTCTTGCCTTTACTACAATAAAGAAAAACAACGAATTGAATCATTATAAACCAAGTACCATCTTTACATTAAATATAAGAGCAAACACTTGGGAAAGGCATGTTGTAAGCTTGGGGGTATGATAGTGTATCCATGAGCTTTTGCCTGAAGATGCTGAGAAATGCAGCTGAGTGGTTTGCCAAGGACAAAGTGCAAAGTTGGAAGCTGAGAAGCGAGAATCAGTAATTTAGAGAAGTGGGATTTTAGAAATAGGTCAGACATGACAGAGTCTGGCGTCAGACTCTAAGTGTGGGCTCTAACTGAAATCATGATTTGAGTGTGGAGCCTCACATTGGAGGCAGGGAAATTTGCCTCAAAGGGGAGAAAGGTATTTTTTTTCTGACACTTGTGTATAGATGACCTTTGGCAAACCCCATTCTCCACTTACAGTTGATCTGAGCAGTTTCTATGAAAATCATTGACTGGTTTCTACGCTCTTTTGGAGAGGCAAGAGTCATAGAGGGAGGGAAATGGGACATAATACATGAAAGCTAAGGATATTTTGGGAAATGCGTGGCATGGTACAAGGAGTCGGGGAGAAAAAAAAGGAAAGGAAAAAACAAACCAAATTTTCAAACAAAAATGGTTTGAAAATTCCATATAATGAAATATATATGTGCTAATAAAACATAATAATAAATAAAATTAATTCATTTTCACTATTTACAATGTATTTTAATGATGAATTTAGAGAAAGTTTATTTACTCCTCTTTTATTTCAAACTCATTAAATAGCATTATGTTATAATTTGCCTACCATATTTTTCCATATATAATATAAACTGAAAAATGTTCTGGATCTAAATATCTTTTTAAACAAAATTAGAGTCACGATATCAAGGGCTGTATATATGAAGAAATCTTCGGCTTGAATCCAAGCAAATTAATTGCTAACAACAACAATAGTGGCGTTAATAATAGTAGCCAAAAGAAAAAAGAGAATCCATAGTTATTAAAATTTTTTCACTAAAAAAATGACCAGACCAAAAAAAAAAAATGACCAGACCAGTCATACATAAAAATGGAAGCAAGAGAATCCTGTATGCAGAAAAAATGATCAATTAAAATTTAACCCAATTCTTTTTTTTTAGTATTTATTATTTTTTTATTCGATATATTTTTTATTTATATTTCAAATGATTTCCCCTTTTCTAGCCCCCCACTCCCTGAAAGTCCCATAAGCCCCCTTTCTCCCCCTGTCCTCCCACCCACACCTTCCCACTTCCCCGTTCTGGTTTTGCCCTATACTTCTTCACTGAGTCTTTCTAGAACAAGGGGCCACTCCTCCTTTCTTCTTGTACCTCATTTGATGTATGGATTATGTTTGGGGTATTCCAGTTTTCTAGGTTAATATCCACTTATTAGTGAGTGCATACCATGAGTCACCTTTTGAGTCTGGGTTACCTCACTTAGTATGATGTTCTCTAGCTCCATCCATTTGCCTAAGAATTTCATGAATTCATTGTTTCTAATGGCTGAATAGTACTCCATTGCATATATATATATATATATATATATATACCACATTTTTGGCATCCACTCTTCTGTTGAGGGATACCTGGATTCTTTCCAGCTTCTGGCAATTATAAATAGGGCTGCTATGAACATAGTAGAGCATATATCCTTATTACATGGTGGGGAATCCTCTGGGTATATGCCCAGGAGTGGTATAGCAGGATCTTCTGGAAGTGAGGTGCCCAGTTTTCGGAGGAACCGCCAGACTGATTTCCAGAGTGGTTGTACCAATTTGCAACCCCACCAGCAGTGGAGGAGTGTTCCTCTTTCTCCACACCCTCTCCAACACCTGCTGTCTCCTGAATTTTTAATCTTAGCCATTCTGACTGGTGTAGGGTGAAATCTCAGGGTTATTTTGATTTGCATTTCCCTAATGACTAATGAAGTTGAGCATTTTTTAAGATGCTTCTCCGCCATCCGAAGTTCTCCAGAAAACCAAACAACCCTATTAAAAAATGGGGTACAGAGTTAAACAGGGAATTCTCACCTGAAGAACTTCGGATGGCGGAGAAGCATCTTAAAAATGCTCAACTTCATTAGTCATTAGGGAAATGCAAATCAAAACAACCGATTCTTGATCTTAGAGCATAAGCTATTGGTGTTCTGTTGTAGGAGATTACCAGGACAGAGAAATGGGAGGGGGGTGATTGGGGAATGGGCAGAGGGAAGAGAAAGGGAACTTATGGGGAGGGGAGAACCGGGAAAGGGGAAATCATTTGGAATGTAAACAAAGAATATAGAAAAATTAAAAAAAAAAACGTAAATTCCAGCTTAAAAAAAAAACTTAACCCAAGTGGAATCTGATTTTATGTTTGGCAACAACTTCAAAGCTGGTTTTGGAATGTGGAGAGAGATAAAGAAAATTGTAACAACAGTCAAAGACAAGATAGGAAATTTTAACAGATAAGTGAGAACTATAGAAAAAAAACAGAAATTTGAACAGAAAGACTCAAAGGTTGAAAGTATAATAAGCAAAATGAAAATGTCATTAAGAGACTCAGAAGAATGTCTAAAGAAGCCAATGGAAGAATTATTGAAATTGAATACAAATGATATGGCAGCCCAAGAACATCTTCTTTGCTACAGATACCTGCCATACATGTGGTGAGTGCTGTGTCTTTCATCAGGTGTCCAGACTATGTCGTTGCTGGCAGCAAATTGGGAAATATGACTTCTGGATTTGAATAAATACATTCTTGGAACACATCTGTCATATGTGGACATCAGAGCTCATGGCTTCTGACACTGCCCAGTGGGTTAGAAAAAAGGAAGTGCAGTGACTTGTATTTTGGAAGCTGAGCTTGATATGGGGAAAGTTGAATGAACTGTGGGAACAGGGGCCTAGTAGAGTCAGGAACACAGTTTGGCATTGATACATGGCTTCTGCTTGTACAGACTAACTAGATGCTTTGTTGTGTGCTGATAAACCTGCATGTTCTCTCTCTGTGGTCTTTGACGATTACCAACCTCACTATCAGGTTCAGGGTCACGAAAGTTCAGTGGGTTCAGGTATGGAAATAAACTGGTGCTTCATGAGTGAAGCAAAGGTCCAGGTGAAATTGGCATGTATAAAATGAAAGTTTCTTGACACTTCTTTCCCTTGTCCTTTGCCTGGGCAACATCTACAAACCTCTTGTGTGGCGGATCATTTCTGTGCACAGAACATTTAATCTAATGTAAGCAACAAAGCCAAACCTACTATGAATGGGGATTAAAAGGATCACAGACAATTAACATCAAGTCCATTTAGACCATAGGGCATCTTGAACCCATCAGAGATGCCTAAAGGGAAGAATACAACAGGGCAAAATAAATAAGTTTTCCAGTCTCGTTTTGAAATGTTGATCTTTTTCATCAATGAGATGACTACCAGGGACCTGTATATCCAGCCTTTATGCTACACATCTATAGAGCCTTATTCCTATGGACTCCAAATCTCTATGAAGTACCAATAACTTATATAATGGTATCCAATAATATGCAGATCTCTCTGCTACATAAAGAATTTACTTTACAAAAAACTGTATTTTAAGTCTTCAGTTGTAATAAAAAAGAACAAAAGAAAAATGTCTCCCTCTGCCTAGTCACTATATCCACTTTTTGTATAGTAATCTATCAATAAAATTATTTGAGGTATTTGTTTATATATTATTGTTACCACCTGAATTGAATAAAGTTTGTAAATTTAAGGACTTTGCCACAAACAATCTCTGGAGAGAAGTCAGAATGTATACATTGATGCCAGGCATATCACAATTCACAATCTTGGGAAGGTGGATAAGGGTACCAGCTATGGTGGAACAAAAAAAAAAAAGAATACAAATGATAGGCATTAAATTTGGGAGGAAGGGAGAATGGGGAAAGAGAGAGGAGGGAGGAAAGAGAGTGGTAGAGATAGAGATAGATAGAAATAGAGATGGAGATTGAGAGGGAAGGTGGAGAGATAGATATGGAAGTATAGGGGAGAGAGAACTAATATGGCAGTGGGGGGGGGATGAGGGAGAAAATTAAATGAACAAGGAACTGGGCTGCACAACCTCTAAGGAGTATAAATACCCAGACAACATCATTGTTGCCATCATAGCTGCTGCTAAAAGCCAAAGCCAAAGAGGACACTTGGGCAAGCAAGAGGCAAGTGAAAGATTGTCTCCATGTAAAGAGCAGTATAAGTAATCACCATCTTCTCACCTGAAACAACAGAGCCAACCTGAGGACTCCTACAGGGCAGCATGTCAAATTCACAGATTCAAATACACAGAATTGATTGCAACAAGCTAGGAAGACAGAGACTAAGTGATTGCTCTGCAGCAAGAAACTGGAATGACCATAAAGACTAAGGAGAACACAGACTGTAAGAAATCATGTGTATCGGGGTATGTTTGAATGATGAAACATGAACTCAACAGACCTTGGTAATAATTACAAATACATCTACTCCATGATCTCAAGAAGCACCTCTGAAAGTCTATCTCCATGTAGTCACTAGAAGCCCAACATAATATATAAATAAATGACTACAAAACTGGAGGACAGATCAACAATTAGCTCTGACTGCTACAGTGACTTCTCCATGGACCTCTCAATGGTCCTCTCCATGTTCTCTCCATGCTCCTCTCCACAATCCTGTCTTAGCCCTTTCCATAGTCCTTTCCACATTCCTTCCATGCTTCTCACATGGTCCTCCCCATGACTCTCTCCATAGTTCTTTCCATGGCCATCACCATGGTCTTCAAGCTCTCTCCTTGGTCCTCCCCATGATTCTCTCCAAAGTCCTTTTCGTATTCCTCTCCATCATCCTCTTAATGCTCCTTCTATGGTCCTCACCATGGTCCTTATCATGCTCTCCTCCATGATTGTCTCCATCGTCCTCACCCTGGTCTTCTCAATGTTCCTCTTCACACTTTCTCCACGGCCCTTTCAGTGTTCCTCGACATGCTTTCTCCATGGTCCTTTCTATGTTCCTCTCCATAGTCCATGGTACTCTGTGTGCTCTTCTCAGTACTAGGGAGAATATGTAGATGATCAGTACAAGTATAAAACACATGAAAAATAATGATAGTTGCACGGAGAATTATGGTGTCCTCCACATACCCTATAAGGAATTCCCATTATTTTTAACTATGTAAGAAAAACACACAGAGAGTTTCAATAACATTGAAGGGTTTTAAATTGTACAGCATATGTTCTCCAAACAAAATTTATCTACAAATCAATGACAGATTCATCTTCAAAATCTTTAAATTTGGGAAGTAAGTTGCCTTCTAAAAGGTCATAGGTATGAAAAAAGTACAAAAGATATTGGAAATGATAGGTAGGATAAATATTTTCAGAAATATGAAAATGTGTAGGATACAACTGACGAAGGGCACAAACAGAAACATGTGACATTAAATTCTTACATTAAAGAAGAAATGTGTCACCTAAGGTATGGTAGAAGAAAAAATTAAACTCAAAATTGGTAACAGAAAAAGAAAGAAAAATAAAATGAGAAATCAATAGAAAAGAAAGAAAGAGAACAAATAGGAAAATGCAGATGGGTAAGTATTTAGGAGCTGCTTTTCTGAAATAGCTGTTGATAAGCCTCTGGTGGGAAAAAAAGAGAGAAGTATAATTTAACAGTAATGGGAATGCAAAGAATTATTACTATAGACCATCCACACATCACAGAAAAACAAAGCATATCTATGTGACTTTCAATATGCTTGTTGAGATGAAATGGGCCTTAGAGGCAGATGAAGTTGAAAGGGCCAAGCTTTCCAGTCTTCAGCATGGACACCACGCAGCTTCAACTAGGTCCTGGTGGTGACAGAATACAATGTTACACCAACCTTGAGAAACTGGTAGTTCTTTTATACTGTCCAAGGTCCACTCAGCATGCAACCTATGATTGCATTCCTAAATATGTATCTAAGAGACATTAAAACATTTCTGTGCAAGAGGTGTGCAAATGGCTTTGCAGAGCAGGTATAGCCATAGAACCCCACTGTGGCAACAAGTCAAGAATAGGATAGAAAACTGTGATATATATTTGATATAAAGGAACAAACACATTTCATGTGCACATGGATGAACTGAAAACATGCAAAGACAACCATCCAGATAGCAAAAATTCTATGATGTCTGGATCTATCTATTCAAAGCTGGAGAAAATATATGGAAGTAATTTTTTCAATAATGTATATATGTATGTATTTATTTAACATCCTGATCAAATTACCCTCCCTCCTCTTCTCTTCTTCTCCTATTCTCTTCTCTTCTTCTCCTCTTCTCATCTTCTCCACCTCCTTTCCCAGTTCCACCACTGCAAATCCCTCCATCCATTACTTACTCCCTTTCTCCTCAAGTATGTCTTAATAGCAGGAAGCAGTTGGTTTCCTGGATAAACCTGAAATTACAGAAAACACAAGGAGACATGTTTGCATCAAGTAAAATAGTTAGCATGTGATTGGAGTGGTCATATTCTGCCTAAAGCCTTTAATCTGTACACTAGGAATGTGTATAGTCCATTTTTATTAATTATTTCCCAAGTATTATTTAGATAATAAACATATTCTTTTCTAAAATTTGAATAGAATTTTATCATGAATAGCACTTTAGCATGATTTCTGTTTTGAGAACTGCTTAAATTTCCCCCATGTTAGTGTTTTAGTTAGGGTTTCTATTAAAGTGAAAAATTCCCATGACTAAAAAGAACTTGGAAAGGAAAGGGTTTACTTCACCTTATAGCTTGTAAGTCTGACATTGAGGTAATCCAGGGCAGAAATTTATGTCAAGAACCTGGATGCAGGAACTGAAGCAAAAGTCATGGATGGATGCTACTTCCTGGCTTCTCTTCCTGGCTTGCTCAGACCCTTCTCTTATAGTACCCGGGACCACCCACTCAAAGTTGACCCTACCTTCAGTGTGTTGGGCCCTCTCACATCAAACATCAATTAAGAAAATATAACACAGACTTCCACAAATGCCAATCTGGTGGGGAAATTTTCTCTATGGAGAAAATTAAAATTTCTTTTGAAATACTGTAGCTTGTTGTCTTAGTCAGGGTTTCTATTCCTGCACAAACATCATGACCAAGAAGCAAGTTGGGGAGGAAAGGGTTTATTTAGCTTACACTTCTGCATTGCTGTTCATCACAAAAGGAAGTCAGGACTGGAACTCAAGCAGGTTAGGAAGCAGGAGCTGATGCAGAGGCTATGGAGAGATGTTCCTTACTGGCTTGCTTCCCCTGGCTTGCTCAGCCTGCTCTCTTATAAAACCCAAGAATACCAGCCCAGGGATGGCACCACCCACAAGGGGCCCTCCCCCCTTGATCACTAATTGAGAAAATGCCCCACAGCTGGATCTCATGGAGGCACTTCCCCAACTGAAGCTCCTTTCTCTGTGATAACTCAAGCCTGTGTCAAGTTGACATACAAAACCAACCAGTACACTTGTGAAAACTAGCAACAGAGGTGAACTTTCTGTAAATATCCTTTGCCCACTTTTTTAATGGGAAAATATATAATATCATTGCATACTGAGGGAGAGCTATTGAAAATAATACGGATTGATTCATAAAAAAAAAAAACCTTACCTATTTGAACAACATTACCAAGTACTAGCATGTTCACATGTTTTATCATGTGAATATTTATGTATATGAGACATATATGTATCCATACATACACACAGATACATATATATACTCACAATGGAAATGTCATTATATGAGACACATTTTTTTTTTTTTATGAAATCTAACTACTAATGCCAACTGAAAGCCTCAGGATTTTAATGGATTCATCTTATAACTCTATTTCCCATTGCTTCCCTTCTGTTTTCTCACCTATAATTCCTGGCTCTCCTTCCCAGCAGTAACTAACTCTGGCTACCCCTAACCACGCAGCCTGGGTGCTCATCCTCCTTTACCTGATGTCGCCACAGTGGTCCTATCCCTAGTCTTTCCTCTTACACATTCTTCCATGGAAGGCATTAAAGTTGGCATGTTGAGGGAGAGGAAAGGCAGTGACCAATGTCCCAGGCAGTAGGAAAGTATGTTTCCTTCTTGTTCATAAGCCAATGATTTTTGGGATGCTCTGGATGCCCTGAATAGTTATGCTCTAAATCCCTGATGTCCATGAACATTAGAAGGACTGTTGCCCTCAAAATAAAGGATGCTCTTTGTTGCTGTCTGCTGATTTACTCACCAGCTCCCAACTGCTAAACACTTGCAGACATACACAGGATTTTCATCTTACTCGACAATTTGTTACCCTGGTTAGTGAAGGCATCATCATAATGCCTCATCATAAAGCCTCATTTCTGTAACTGGAGGTAGCTGGTATTTATCACTACTTCCCGCTATCCATTCTGTACTCACTTTACCTTCTGCAAAAACCTGTTAGACTCATTCTTTATTCAACTTTCTCTTGGTCAAAACTTAGTTCAAACTTGGTATTCATATACACATTGGAAACATACTATTCATGTAAATACACAAGCATACATACAAACATGTATAGTTGCATGTATCTAATACACATTTGGGTATGGTTATAAAAGTTCATTGTTGTATCTGTCTCCTAGGATGCAATGCTATAGAGTGAATCTCTGAAGGAAAAAGATCATACCTGCCATCTTTATTCCACACAACCACAGCCAAGGTTGGTGCCTGTTGAGTTAGGGAAGGAAGGAAGGAAGGAAGGAAGGAAGGAAGGAAGGAAGGAAGGAAGGAAGGAAGGAAGGAAGGAAGGAAGAAATGAAGGAAGGAAGGAAGGAAGGAAGGAAGGAAGGAAGGAAGGAAGGAAGGAAGGAAGGAAGGAAGGAAGGAAGAAGGTGATATATTCAGGGGGAGACATGGACAAACATGGAATAATGGCTATAGCTCTGGAGTTGATACGAGTGTAGGGTCAGACAGAGCTTTGCATTCGTGTCTGTATGTCCAGCAGGGGTTTCTCTGGCATCTTGCTTCTGATTGTTTGTATCATTTCTCCCCCATTAGGGAGAACTTAGGTTAAGGCTAATTTGAGTCCAGTGAACTGACAAGTGACCTTCTCTGTTACATCAGACTGAACTCTGGGGCTTAGAAGGACTTGATGATAATCCTGGGAACCATTAAGGAGGATCAGGATGATGTCACCTTCTTCAACACTTTGTCCTTTCCCAGAGCATTGGGGCTGTGAGCAATGGGAGGAAGGAAAAGATGAAACTTGCTTTCAGATCTAATGATAACAATGACCTCCCTGCCCCAGACATATACCCATTCAGGGAATTGAGTCAGGAGTTGACATGACCCTTTTTAGAAAGTAGATGCTTACACAGGCATGGGGAGACAGCAGTTAAGCAACCATGTGAGCATTGGAGATGTCTTTGACAAAGTAGACAATATTTGCATCTGTGTTTGGGGTGTTGATTTTAGCATAAATGTTCAGACACACCAAAATAACCCATGGTTGATTCTGGGGAGAATAAGCAACAGATGAGATAAACAGAAATCTACAGTAAGAAAATGAAAAAAAACCAGCCATACCCCCCTTTTATTTCACAATAGACTGATACCTGTCATGTTGCAACTGTAGAAAATCCAGACAAAGTCTTGTGTTAAAGGGAGTCACATGATGGTTACCTAGCTTCATTTTCTTGCTTGCTTCTTTTTTCAAATATATCTACCTTCAGTCGATTTGTAGATCACAGGTCTACTCAAGGACCAGGTTTGGACAGCTATGTACAGCCTATCTGATAAGCAAGTTTCTAGATGTTTCTCAAAAGCTAAAAGCTCATTTTACATTTTAGATCACCTTATGGAATTTTTGTTTTAAGACAGGGCTGCACTATGTAGCCCAGGCTATAACAAGAGTCACAGAAATCCTTCTTCCTCAGTCTCTCAAGTCTGGGCTCACACCTGGCTTTAATGTGAATATCATCATTTTATGTTACTAAGATTCATATAAAGTCAGGAGATTACTTTTCTGAAACACTCTTTTATCTTGGCTGTCATTAAATGATCTGTGAGTAAATCTGTGAGTACATGTGCACGCGCGCACACACACACACACACACACACACACACTTTCTGTCTAAAATAAGGGTCCTCAAAGCCAGTGCTGGGAATATTTAGTCCCAGGTGTCTACTCAATATTCATTCTTCCTTTCTTCTATGCATGCTAGACTGGGGCATGAGCAATGGGCTGGCTATCTGGTTTAATCTCCCACACTCCCTAGCAGCTAGGGAATAAACAGTCTATGAGTTCCAGTTAGGGAAATGTAGGTGAAAATTTCTGGCTAAATGACTCCCAAAGAAAACATTATTCCTTCCTACTTCCCTATTTTTGCTCTATGGCTGCAAACTACAAATTCTCCTATAGTTTGGAGATGTAGAGTTACACAAAACAATGCTTGTCTCACGTGTGTGAAAGTTCTTCATTCAAATCCCAGCCTAAATAAATCAATAAATGATAAAATCAACTAAAACTGTCTTGGAATTCTGAGAATGAAAGCCATAACCCCAGAAGTTCTGAACATAACCATACATAGAAATCTGGGTGCCTAGATGCTTTTCTGTCTTAGCATCCCCTAAATCCCATCTTCCAGGCTTGCTTCAAGTCTCTTAGCTAGTACACTCCCCTTAGGCTGAGACATGGAATCCTGATCTGACCCCTGTTTCTCAGTTCAGCTCTATCTCCCATCCATTCTTCCCACCTGATGCAAAGGGCCTACCTTTGTTCTTGCCACTTTAATCTCCCCTCCATGTTGTCACAGTCCACCTTAACTTAATGTAGACTCTAATCCTGTCTCTCCTTTTCTTAATGCCATACTTGGATCACTATTTCATTACATTCAACATACCCCATTGCATTAGTCTAGTCATGATCTCATTGCTGTGAAGAGACGTTATAACCAAGACAACTCTTATAAAAGCAAACATTTGACTGGGGTTTGCTTACAGATTGAGAAGTTCAGTCTATCATCATCATGGTGGGAAGCAAGGCAGTGTGCAGGCAGACTTGGTGCTGGAGAAGGAGATGAGAGTTCTACATCTTGATTTGAAGGCAACCAAGAAGAGACTGTCTTCCATGGGCAACTAGGAGGAGGACCTCTTCTGCATTGGATGAAGCCTGAACACTAGGAGACCTCAAAGCCTGCCTACACAGAGACATACTTCCTCCAACAGAGTCACACTTATTCCTACAAGGCTATACCTCCTATAGTGCCAATTCCCATGAACCAAGCATATTCAAAAACACCACATCTACTAAGAGTACCCACTGCACTAATAGCCCTAGAAATTGGAACACTGTGTATCATATAATATTCCCCCCCCCTCAGAAGCTGGGTTGTTGCTTTGGGCAGACCTGTCTACACACTATACAACAGCTAACGTGAACTCACCTGCTCCCCCTGTGAATAAATAGCCAATCCAAGTCCATTAGCACTGTAAGCGAGTATTTGGCAGAAACCTCTTAGGGGTAAAAAGGAAGATTTGACTCAAGTCCTGACTTTTGCACTTGTTAGTGCTACAACTGTTGCTTCATTTTCTTACTTGTAAAGTAGGCTAATATTATACCATGGTTTAAAATTACCAGGTGAGAACCTGTCAGTGAATAAGCCAGAACCTATTTATTATTACCATGATCAGTGTCATTATTATTATTGCAACAATTATCCTCATTCCTGCACCTTTATTTTTCTCAGCTATCACTGTGAGATAATAATATGCTTTTTTCTCAAAAAGTTGTGACAATCGAAAGAGCCTATATCACGGTTATTGCTATATTTTAAAATTGGTTGTCACTTTGCTGTATTAATTTCTTATATGCAAATTAGCTAGAAAATATCCTCTTCAGCCTAGAAACTTTCTCTTTCATTGGACTATGAATTTTCAGGGCAGAGTAGTGACTTATTATTTCAGCCTTACAGAGTTTGACAATGTCCACATGGATCAAGTAGCATGCACATGACCTGTGCCATCATACAATTGGTCCTTACACTAATCATAGATACCTAAACCCTCCTCTTTGGAGAAAAATGAGGCAGAAAGAGTGTAAAAGACTTGCAAGATGTAATCTACTAAGAAGTAGGTACAAGCTTTGGACTGAAGTGATGTGGCATCTGCATACTGCCCTCTACACAACTACAGTTTTATTACTCACATGCCTTGATGAGAACTTAGTGCTATCAGGGATACATCCGCTTCCTGAATGGTCAAGAAGGCTCCCTCTCTTGCTGCAGGCTGCCTGAGCTCAACCTCTGGGCTGTCACTAATTCTGTTCTCTCTAGGTTTTAGTTTCCTCATCTGGAATGTAAAACTAATGATAATATTGGCCTCTTGTGGCTATTGGAAAAACAGAATCCCCCAAAAATGTTTAAATCACTTAGAAAAGCACCTGACAAAATTCAGCATTATTTTGGACAATAATTATAGTTACTATCATAGAAGTTCAGAAAGTATTTACAAGTAAATGCAAACCTATCCAGTGTCCCCTGCATAGTCTGAACTTAGCACCAATAAATAAATCTCTAGCCCAAAGCTCAGAGGACAGCAGGGGGCCCAGTAATTATTTATTGATTGAACAACTTGACTGTCAAAAGTCAAGGGGTGGGGCTGGTACAGAGACCCAGCATGATTTTGCCTTGTGCTCTGAACATTGATCTGACTCCACAGGGTGATGAGTCTCCAGCCAGGAAGAATCCAATTTCAGAATTGTAAATGGCACACACATCCCCTAATCCACTTCCCCTTTGCCCTATAGCTCCAGAAAACCGGTTTCCTGGCCCACCTCTGCAGCACAACCAGCTCAGAATCCAGACACCAAGGACACTCCACACCTACTTATCTCTTGGATCTCAAAGCTACAATTGGACCCTTGGAATGAAAAGGGTTATGGGATTAATTAAAAGGCGACAATCCTGGGAAAGTCAGCAGACCTATGGCCTTGTGTCTGCTCAGGTGGCATAGTTCCTGTTGTGCCTGGAACAAGTGAGGCAACAAGTCACCTGCACCATCCTCCTGCCTCCAACATGCTCAAGAGAAGAGCATCATAGATCTTTTTCTAACCTGGCAAAAACTGAGCCCATCGGGGTTGTTTCTATATGTCGTTAAAAGAGAGTCCAGGCCTCTTTCTTTTTAAAGGCACAGTTCTGCAATTTGGGGATGCTCTTAGTTTAGCTTGGAGGTCCTAGTGGGACTTAAGACAAGAAAGAGAAACTAATGTATTAGCTGCACTAGCCCTCAATGCCAAAGTCTTCCCACTGCTGCCAACCCCATGCGATCCTTTAGGAACTCAGCTCAGTCCCCTCTAAATCTTAACAGCCATGCTAAGAAGATTTTTGTGTCTCAGGACTCAAATATTGAGCCAGGACCTTATGATCAAATGATGGACAAGGGCTGGCAAAATGGTTTGGTGAGTAAAGATGATTGGCATGTATATTTTATAGTCTGAGTTTGATCCACTGTGGAAGAAGAGAGACAACTTCTTAAAGTTGTTCTCTAACCTACAAACACACCTGTGTTTCCTTAAGTTAAAGGCTGTACTAGCTTTCCAGTCCCCATGAGCATGTGAGATCATTAATTTCAAAAGAGCTGGAGTGGGTTATATCCTGGACAGAAGCTGCTGACCACTGTGGTTGAATTTGGGAAAAGTTGGAAGATGCTGATTAGGAGGGGGACCTATAGGATGACCAGCAGTCTCAACTAACCTGGACCCCCAGGATCTCTCAAACACTGAGACATGAACCAGGCAGTATACACCATCTGATATGAGGCCCCCAACACATATACAACAGAGGACTACCAGGTCTGGATTCTGTCAGAGAATATGCACTTAACCTTCAAGAGACTGGAATCTAATTCCCCTGAAAGTGTCAGATACAATTAAAGGTAATTTCAGATACCATTCAGGCTATCACAGGCATCTCTGATCAATTTTCTGCACAGCCAATCAGACACCAAAATCTCATATGACAGCAAGCAAGCAAATATGGCTCTAGCTGGCCTTTAAGTCTTTGAGCACAAGGGTGCTAGTCAGTAGAGCTGGGCACTTACAAAGCTTTTTGGTCACTGGATCATTTTAGAATGGTGTATTAGTTTCTTTTCTATTGCTATGATAAAACATCATAACCAAAGCAACTTTTAGAAAGAAGGGATTATTAGGCCATATGGTTTCAGAAGTATAGGAGGCTGTCACCATCACATTGTGGAGCTGGCAGCAGGCAGGTAGGCAGGGTTCTTCAGCAGCAGTTTGGAGAGTTTGCATCCTGATCTATAAATAGGAAGTGAGGAGCACACTGGGAACCAGGAGGCTTTTAAAGTATCAAAGTACAGCCCCATGACATTCCTCCTTCAAAAAGTTAAGCATCTTAATCCTTCCTGTGCTAGAAAGTTTTATTTCAACTTGACACAAGCTGGAGTCTGATAGGAAGGAATCTCAAGAAATGCTTTTATAAGATGGGGCTGGAAGTAAGCCTGCAGGGCAACTAGTGATGGGTGGGAGAGAACTCAACCCACTGAGGTGGTGCCATTCCTAGTCTGGTGGTGCTGGGTTCTATAAGAAAGCAGGCTGAGCAAGCCTTGGGGAACAAGCCAGTAAGCAGCATCCCTCCATGACCTCTGCATAAGATCCTGACTCCAGGTTCCTGTCTTGTTTGAGTTCCTATCATGACTTTTTTCTATAATGAACAGTGCTGTGTGCCAAGTAAACTATTTCATTCCTAAGTCACTTTAATCATGGTGGGTTTTGTGTCTGTTCATTTGTTTGTTTTTTGCAACAATAGAAACCCCAAACTAAGATACTTTCCAAACAATAGGAGATCTAGAATGTAAACACATGAGCCTACAGGGGCCATTCACATTCAAACCACCACATTCCACTCCCTGGCCCTCATAGGCTCATGGCCAAACAATGATACAAAACAGATTTAGTCAAATTCCCCATGGTTTTTCAGTTTTAACACTGTTTAAAGTCCAAAGTCTCTTCTGACATTCAAGACAATCTCTTAACTGTAACCTGTACAATCGAAATACCAGTAATACACTTCCAACATATGACGGCTAAGAATATGCATAACTATTCGGAAAGGGAGGAATCAGGCATCTTGAGGACATACTGGAACAAAGCAGTACTGCAACTCAGTGGGACAAACTCCAAATCCTACAACTCTCTGTCTGATGTCAAAGGTCTTTGATGCCCTTCCAGCATGGCTGCCTGCAACATACCACTCTCTCTTGGGATGACTGTACTCCTTTGCTCTCTTTGGCTTCTCTCCTTGGCAGGTGTCCACACATCTGGCATCTTGGAGTCTCCAACAAAATCAAGGCTTCACCTTCACAGCTTCCCTCAATGGTCTCTCAGGGTCTCCTCGAATGGATTGGACTCCCCTGCTATACTCAATGGTCTCTTGGAGTGGGGAAGGTCCTTGCATAGGTGTCTCACCACATGGCTGACTTCAGCAGTTTTCCATAACTACAGATGAAGATTCCATAATCTCTTTACTAATGTGTCCTTCATGACTCTAAGGCCAGAACTAAATGGGAAACATTGCTAAGCTTGGTAACCAACTTGGAGTGACTCCTGGTCCCCAATCACACTTGTAGCAGTTTTCCTTTGTTGCTACTTTTAAGAGCAGAAAGTTCCTTGGGCCTTTTTCTATCACAAGTTAAAAGCTTAACCCTGTGGGGTCTAGTCCTCCATTTATTCCCTACACCCCTCCCTTTATTCTAATGAGGGTCAGGCCTCTCCCTAATCCTCTTATCTCTTTCAACACAAGCTTTGGCTCTGACATTACATTTCCTGGCCCTCTTTTTCTCTTCAAACTGTACATTTTGCATTTCTTTTTGCTTCACTTGCTCATTTTTACTATAGGGTCATTATAAGACTGCTTACTAATAAGTGTATAACAGTATTAGGTTATCATGAAAAGTCCTCTGCCAAAAACTTAGTCAATTACTTTTCAAAATATCACAAGGATGGTCTTTAGTCTATTAGTAATATTGGTCTTCTCTGAAACCTCTTAAACTGGGCCTACATGTTCTAAATAACTCTCAGTATTACTGCCTCCCAAGCTTCTACTACATTGACCCATTAAGCTCAGCTAACAGTCTTCACCTACCTTTCTAGTCCAAAGTCCCAAAGTCTTCCATGTGTCTCAAAAAAACAAAAACAATACAATACAAAACAACAACAGCAGCAGCAGCAGCAGCAGCAGCAGCAGCAGCAGCAGCAGCAGAAGCAGCAGAAGCAAACGAGAATGGTCAGGCTTATCACAGCAATAGCCCATACTCTGGTACCAACTTCTTTATTAGTTTCTTTTCTATTCTTACAATAAAACATCGTGACCATGACAACTTTAGAAGGGAGGGTTTAATTGAGGGATAGGCATCTATCACTGTCATGGTGGGGAACATGGCAGCAGGAAGACAGTGATGTTCTGCAGTAGTAGCTAAAAGCTCACATCTCAATCCACAAGCAGGAGGCAGAGAGTGCACCTCAAATAGAGAGGAGCTTTTAACCCCTCAAAGTCCACCCACCTCCATGACATAATTCCTCTAACAATGCCATACCTTCTCATCTTTCCAAAATAGTTCCACCAGCTGGGGACCAACTAATCATTCTCCTTTAAATCACCCCAGCAGTTACTAACAGTTGGAGTGAGTCACCAAATTCAGATGTTTTCAGCATGGTAATACAACACTGAGGGATGGGACTATAAGAAGAGACAAGGCTATGGGACTCTTACCTCATGAATGACACATAAGCCATATAAAAGAAGCTCCACACAACATCCAACTGGGATTTCTGTCTTCCACCATGTAAGTTCACAGAATCTCTTGTTTCTGCTGATGGAGAAAAAAATAAAAACCAACAAAAACCAAAAAGACACCAAGATATAAGTAGAGACTAGGGAGATCACTGCCTTGTTCTCAGGCTCTCAGCTTAAAGTACATTTCTGGTCTTTATTAATGTCATCACAAAACAGAATGGATCAAAGAAGGCTTGGGTATGCATGGCAGATCTCACTGAAGATGGATGGATACAGGCAAAAGGAAACAAAGGAGGAAAAGGTGGGTTTAAATCCCACAAACACAGTCTTCTAGCTATGTGAACTCAAGAGGCCTTTTCTGGCCTCACTGTCCTTTTCTGCAGAATCCAAGGTTTAACCACAGTGATTTTCTACACATAACTTAAGAGTTTACTATTCTGCTTTAGGGACTTAACTGGCAGATACCTCAAACTGACAGAACAACAGATAAAGGCTATGTAGGTGCTAGAGGACCATACTGAAACATTTCAAGGAAAAGAAAAGCTGATGCTATAATGTGGTAAAGAATTAAGCTGAGATAATAGGACTATGGGAAGATTGCTAAGTATCTTTTATACTTATATTAAAAAGGCATGTCTTATACCACAGACAGGAAGCAAACCCCTCATCTAAAATCCAAAAGCAAGATCTGAACAAGGAATAATTCAGGAAAGCTAGAGACTTGAGTGGTACTCAGATCCGATCTGAAATGTGAATGGGACACAGGCACAAGTATTTCAGGTTCATCTTTTATATATATACAGAATTCATCATGGAGTTGGCAGTGAGCTGCACTGGCACCAGCTTGTGGTAGACTTCCATTGATATTGTTGTGTGACCTTGAACAAGCCACATGCTTTCTCTGAGGCTCAGACGGCATATTAACAATGGCTATGTTGGATTAAGTCAGTAATATATTTTTTCTTCCACATAATGAAAAATATATCATAGTGTTATCCTGTTCCAAGGGTGTCTTGACTTTGAGCTGATGTCTTTCCCACTGGAGGATTTTCCAAGGTTATAGAGCTGTTCCTGTAAGAACAGCCCTACTTCTGACAAGGAGCTCCTATAGAGGGACAGTGAAGCAGAGAGATGGGCAAGGTCTGCCTTCTGAGCTACACTCAATTACTCTCTGTTCTCACAGAGGAAATCAAATCAAAATAAATAAGCATGAGATTTATGGGACAGTGACTCTTCTGTGAACCTGTTATAATTTATATAAGAATAAGTACACCCAAATCTGGAACACTTCTAACATCCATGGTTAAACATTGTCTGAGCAAGAGGATATCTTGGAGACTATTTAGCACCTAGCAACCCTGAGGGGTACACTGACCAGGTACTCTACGGGTCATAGTGACCCAGGCAGCAGGTGGGTCTTGGTGACTTTGAGCAAGCTCTTTTGCATCTTTTCCATCAGTCAGTTTTCTTATCTGTAAAGTGGGGCAGTAATCAAGGCTGCTGTGATGATGAACAGAGATCACTAGTAAATCACTGCTATGGCGCTGGTGCAGCGAAAATGTTCCTTGCTGTTCATTATAGTCATTTAGACCCTATACTTCACCTGTCATTCAGGTAATAAGGATTTACCCAGTGCCTGTGATATGGGCCTAACACTGTTTCGAGTTCTGAGAATACAGCAAGAAACAAAATACAATTTATGTCCCCCTGAGGCTGACATTATGGTGTGGAGAGAGAGAAAAGAATATGATGCACAATAAATAAATCAGATAAGTTGTGATGGAAGGAAAGTGCTGGGATCAAACAGATCCAGCAAGTGGCTGATGTTACTAGTATGATCCAAAGGAGCATCTGTGCCTGGCCTGCCCCATCCTGCCCCACCCATCCAGCCATTCCCCTCATCCCATCTCTCCATCATGAGCCTTTCTTACCAGATGCATCCTGGAGATTCTGGCTCGGCTGATTTACTTTGGGGATGCTTGCACTAAATTTCAAGCCCAAGCATTCTTACAAGTACTGGAATTCACAGTTTTAAACCCATTCATTGTCCATGATGGGCTCCCACCACCTAAGACAGCATTTGGCATTGAGTCAATAAATAGGCCAAGAGTGAGAGTGAATAAATTCCTGCTTCGTCAAGACAGATGGGATGCAATGGATGTTCAGCCTCCCACAGTACACTTAAGAATTTTCAGACCTGGGTCTTCTGCTAACCCACATTTTTTTTTTATAAAGCTTATTCCAACCAGCACAGGGGAAGGAATCTGAGAAGCTAGGCCAGATACAGTGCTGCCTTTGTCTCGACCATATAATGTTGAGAGTCTCATAAATACTCTGGCCTTTTGTCTTCTCCTCAATGACATGGGAAAGTTATAGCCATGTCTTAGAGGACTTGTCAGATGTTAAATGTAAAAGAATGCAAGTGAATTCTGATAATACACACCTTGAAGTTTTTAGCATGATAAGCAGTTAGCAGACAAGAGTAAAACAATGCAAATGTTTAATAAGAAACACCCAGGTAGTCTCCTTCAGCTCCTAAGAGGAATTTTAACTCTATCTCTCAACCAAACATGGCAGAGACAGACTCCTTGCATATGAAAGGAACACCCTACCCAGATAATACGACCGAGGTTCCCAAAAATGTAAGAGCTAGAATCTAAGGCATTTAGGAGCTCAGAATAAACAGACTAATTGGAGGAATGAAATATCCATTAGTCTAAATGAATATTTCTATAAAGCTGCATGTTAGACATTGATAAAAAGAAATGATTAAATGCAGAATTAACCAAGATTAATTATTTTAATCAAGAGATTAATCACGATTATATCTTTGCATTAGTTTGCTCTGCCGCTGTTTGCTCAGCAATCTGGGGGAAAATCTGTTCATTTATCACCTTCCTGCTTGAAAATCAGCCCATCATTTACAGTCCCCATCCAGCACCACTGGCCGCTGTAAACAGAGGCCCCGAGCAGATAAGCAGCATTTCAGAAGAGAGAGAAAGCGCCCGGCCAACGACTCAGAGCTCCATGCCAGGGACCCAGATTCAAAGCAGAGAACAAAACAAAACAGAACAAACAAAACAACTTTGAAAAATGTTGGGAAACTTCAGTTTTTATTAGGTTTTAGATCTTTGAGCCAAGTCGATGACCTGGGAGTGTTGATGAGAGGATTGGGGGACAGTGGTTGTGATGGACGTACATGTGCCTGTTGTAAATGCAGTTGTAGAAACCAGAAACAGCCTTGGGTGCTTTATCTCAGACATGCACCATCGTTGGGAGAAAGAATATCTCACTAGCCTGAAACTCAATCAGTCTATCTCACTTGGTGATTCCTTTCTCTGGCTCCTCAGTACCCTGTGATTACACAGACAAGCCACTGGGCCTCCCTTTTATGGGAGAGCTGGGGATTGAATTCAGTTCCTTCTATTTGCACCTCCAGTCCAATCAAGAGGTTCTCATTAGAAATTAGGGATTTTGTTAAAAATGCTAATTCTACATTGTGAAATTGTCACAGTTTCCCTTTTAGTTAGAATCAGTAACTGCAGTTGAGGAGTCCAACCTAGAACTTGGAAAATTTAATAAAACTCAAAACCCTGGCCTCAGTTCCAGGATACACCACAATCAGCACATGCCACTCTCCTTACATACAATGGATTTGGATCTGGCATGTTAACGTCTTAGTCAAAGTGTTTATGACTCTCTTCATGAGGAGCTATGCCTTGAAGGTGAATGCTTCTCCCAAGGAAGTTTGTTTTAGATATTTGGTCACCATATGATAACTCGATTTGGGAACTTGGTAGAAGCTTTAAGGGGTAGACCTTTACTGGAGGAAGGAGGTTACTGGGAATGTGACTCTGAAGATTATATTTGGTTTTAGTCTGATTGCTTCCTTTTGCTTCCTAAATGGCATGATATGAGCTACCAAGCTTTGCCACACCTTCTCCAGAGTAATGATGGCTCTCCTACCATACCCTTTCCACTGTATAATGAATAAAATCATGAAGATGTGTTTCTGCAGGTATTATATGCAGTAGTGTAACAGTAACTGACACAAAAACCTAAACCCTGAATGAAGTCATTGCTATGACTGACTAGACTTGACCCTGTGCTTCTGAAGTCTTTGGAACTACTTTGTTTAAGGACTTTAACTTGTAAAACTTCAGAGAAGCAGCCTGAACAAGGTCTAGCATACTTTTGCAGTCCATTCAGTGGGAGGTTCTGGTGGGATCTCAGAAGACATTGGCATCCTAATGCTGACAGGAATAACATAAAATGTAAAATATTTCCTAAATTCTGATTTAGTGTTATCTCAAACATTTATGAAATTTGAATCTTTATTTTCACTCACTTCAAAATATTCTTTAACTTACCAGTTGGCTTTTTCCTTGATACACGGGCTGTTTAAAAGATCTGACTTTCACCTAATTGAGAGCTTTAAGCACTGTGTTTCTAGAGCAGACTCCACTTTGGGCAGAGAACTTATTTAGTTGTTCATTTGTTCATTTGCTTGTTTGCATATTAACTATTTTAATTGAAGATTTATTCCATTTGTTAAAACTAAGTTTAGGCATGTTCTTTTTAACCAATGCATAGCAAATCACCAAACTGGACGTGTGGCTAGGGCTCCACGTACAGAATCTGCACAGCGTTACAGAATCTGCACAGCGTTCTCATCTGGTTGGTATCACCTGGTTTGCTATCCATTCTCTGATAAGCACATGATCAAATGTAACGTGGGAGAAGAAATGGTTTGCTTCATCTTACAGTGCATAGTCCTTCATGGAGGGAAGGCAGGGCAGGAGCTAAAGGCAGGGAATGAAGCAGAAACCACAGAGGAACACTCCTCACTGGCTTACTCCCTGGGCTTTCTGGGTGTGATTTTATATACAACCCAGTATCACCTACCAGGGCGGCACTGCCCACAGTACACTGTGCCCTCCCACATCAATCATTAGTCAAGAAAGTGCCCCATAGGCTTGTCCACAGATCAATCTGATGGAAACATTTTTCTCAAATGAGGCTTCTCCTCCCGGATGACCCTAGCTCCTGTTGAGTTAAAGACAAGAACAAACAGCAAACAAACCAGGGCACCACATAATTATCCTTCTTTTATTTTCCTATGTAGCTATCATGTTTACATTTCATATGTGTGTACAATGTATCCTGATCATATTCATGCCCTTAATATTTTGTTTTATACTACATTGAGCCCTGTTAGTGCTGTTCACAGGCATGGAAATGTGAGGCCCCAGTAAGTGACCTCATACTCCTGTGACTATGGGTGGCACTAACCAGACTCCCTGCTTTACAAACCCACTTACTGGGTCATGGATAACCTATGCATGGATGACTGCACACCCATTTATCACTCTTGATGAAGAAATCTTTCAATATCCCTTCTTCTAACTTTTGGAAAGTCTAGTACATTGTGGGTATTTATCCTTTTAAATTTTGAAAGATTTATTTATCCATTTTTAGATAGAGTCCTACAATACATCCCAAGTTGGGTTGACTTCAGGATTCTCCTGTATCTGATTCCAACTGCTAGAATCAATTTCCACACCTGGCTAAGAGAGTTTTCTTACCCTCAAAATGATCTATCATGGCAAATGCTATATGTTCCCTTGAAAACAACTGTGCATGTTTCTATTATTTGGTGGTGTATATTATAAACTGAATTAGGTCACGTTTGATGGTAGTAGTCATAGACCCATAGTGTGGCTAATTCCTTCTATGTATTCTGTCAATCATCAAGAGAAAAGTATTGAAATCTCAGGTTATACTCAGTTCATCCAATTGTGATTGCAGTTCTTCTTGCTTCTGCTTTAAGTCTGGCTTGGTCATGTCCTTTTAAAAAATTGATTCTCTGATGATTAGGAAATGGACTTCCTGGTCACGGCAATACTTTCACATTAATATAACCATTCCAGTTCTCTTTGATAATAAGATATATAACATGGTGTTTTCCTTTGTAATTGTTTCAGTCTCTACATTGGAAGTCCATTTCTCACAGGCTGAATATGTTTGAGCCCTGCTCACTGAATCTAATCTGACAACCTTTTGCATTTTTCTCTAAGTATTTACACCATGAACTCTTATGATTATCATCATCACCATGAATCTCTCAGGACAAATTGCTGCTTTCCCCATATACTTTCACACTACAATCAACCTAGATCGCTTGACACCATATGTATGGGAATTTTCTTCCCAGTGAGGAACTGATCACTTGTTTGATGAACACCAGGTGAAGATCCATTAATGTGATCACAGCAGACACTATGCACCTGGAAATAACATCAGAAATTAGTTCCCAAACTGCCCCCACCTTCAATTCAGACATCTGTGGCAAACCCCATATTCTTTAACCTGTACTTCTGACTAGCTATAAACTAGAATCTCAACATCCCACTCTTTGGCTTTGATTAATTTGTTTGAACATCTCAAAGAATTCATAGGAATATTTATTTAAGTTTACTGGTGTACATAATAGACACTACAAAGAATATGTCAAAAACTGTAAGAAAAGATAAGATTTATGTTTGTATGCATGCATGTACATACTTGTATGCATGTGTGTGTGCATGTGTGTATTATATATATGTGTGTTCATTATGTGTGTGCCTGTATGTGTGTATGTGTGGTGTATGTGTGTGTGTGCTTTTATGTGTGATGTGTGCCTAAGTGCTAGTATGTTATAGTGTGTGTGTGTGTGTGTGTGTGTGTGATATACATCCATGTACTTAGAGGCCAGAGGACATAGGGTGACTTTTATCACTTCATCATTCTATTGTATTCTGGTGAGATGAGGTCTAAGCTAGCAGCCAGCAAGCCCTGAAGTCCCCCAGACTCTGTCTACAGTGCAGACAATGCATACGCACACCTCTTTGTTGTGTGGGTGCTTTGGATTTGAAATCAGGTCTTCCTCCTGTGTGTGCTTTCACCCGTGGCTCTATCTTGCCAGCCCCCCTGTGGCTTTGGTGTTTTCTTTCTGGCTCTAACATCCTCAAAGTCTGCAGGGAGAGGCAGAGTTTAGCTTACACCTGTTATCCTCTTTCTCCATAGCTTATTTTGAAGGCCCCAGTGATAAGTTACACATTTCCTTCTGTGCATATTCTATAAGAGACATAAAAAAGGAATGGCTCCTTGTTCTGAGCAACACGTGTTCCTGCATCCTGAAGGAGTCTCCTTGTCTCGGTGGGGATGAGTTATACTGGGTGGTGTGATCTCTTCGTTTATATTAGAATTTCTCAAAGGTAACTTTGACCCATTCTTTTCCCTCCATTAAACAATTATTTCCGAAGTAGTTGGCATTGTGTGCACAATGTTCAGGAACACCAAAGTGAGCAGAAAAGCGAAACAAGCATTTCTGGGCACTACGTTCGTCTGAGCATTCTATCTACAGAACTAGTCTGTTTATAAATGTAATAGTCCATGTTTACTTAGATTATGCTATGTACTACTCCATTTGTTCAGTGGATAACATGAATGATTTCATGCTCCCCAATTTTGCTTTTACTGTGTATATGCTATGGAGAACAGGCTGCTCACAGACATGGGCTTACAATCTGGCTTTAACGTTTGAACGCGGATGGCCCAGCCATGACTTAAGGTTCTGATAAATTAATCGGCTGCTGTGACGTTTCTTCATGTTGTTCTTCTCCAATCCTCTTCTCCTGTTCGCCCCTCTTTTCTCTTGGATAGATGTTGTAAAGCTCATTCTCCACAGCCAGGGCTTAGAATTTAGAGTTTTTCCCTAACCCACAGATGTAATAACCATGTTTTAAGCAGTTGTGAGAAGCCTGGAGGAACACTGCTTATTCTCATATGTAATAGTCTTAGTGGGAAAGTATGGAGGTGTAATGACTCACAAGAGTTTGCAATTCTTTTTTTTTTTTTTTTAAGATCCATCATAATGGCATGGGTGTGTTTGTCAAGATAGACAACATCGACACCTGCTGGTATGTAATGAAATCGCATCCCACCTCTGCTAGCCATCACTATGGTTTTGGCCAGAACTTTCAGAGTCTATCCTTAATGCATGGTCTAAGAGTGTCAAAAACTAGACGTGCTGTCTCAGACCTCTAAATCTCAAGTTTTCCTTGTTGTAAGCAACTCCTAACTCTGGAATAATTATTTATTTTATGTGTAGAAGTTTTGCCTGCATATAAGTGTATATGTGTACCATGTGCATGTCTGGTGCCCAGGGAGGCCAGAAGAGGGTGGCATATCCTCCAGAACTGGCATTAGATGTGATTGTATGTCTCTCTGTATATGCTGGGAACCAAGCTCAGGTCCACTGCATGAGTAACAAGTGCTCTTAACCACTGAACATTTCTGGAGGTCCTAGTTCCCCTCTTTAGCAATGACCTCATTTTGTTTATATTTGCCCTTTTCCTAGTTTGAACCTATCAGCATCTCTCTGGGTACTTTCTAAGCACTTTTGTCATCTCATCACAAGTCAGTTGCCTGGGTTGCTTGGGCTCTACCTGAATAGAAATCATAGGTAGTTCAAGGGAACCATTCAAAAGGCTGTCTCTGGTGCCTTCCTTTCCCTCAGAGCTATAGCACCTGTAGACAAAAGTAAGCAGCAATGGGCAGCACGCTTTATTGCCAAAGCACCAAAGCAATCCTTAGGATGAAATCCCTACAGTCCCCAGGAAGAACATGGGTAGCAAAGCCCTAGTTCTTGGTAGTGGCCAATACTATAGCTCTCAGCCTGGGACTAAAACTCTTCACCTCAATACCTTACATCTCTCTGACACTCTTCCAGTGACCAGGACCTGCAGGTTTATTCTCTGGGTCCTTATAGCCCTCTACCCTCCTGTAGCCATTTTTCTCATCATCTCTTTCTCTACTTATGATCCTTTCTTCCTCTCCTGGTCACCACTGAATTATCCAACTGCCTACTTCAGCCAGCCAACCAGCTGCTCACTGTTGGCATCACCTCTCTCTATTGTCTCTGATATTTTAGCTTGCACTCTTGAAAAGCAGGCAAGAAACAACCACTCCTGAAGATATTTTCTTTGGACTTAATGTTCCAATAATAGAGGAAAGTCTTTTAGCTGACAATATGACTGAACGTAACAACTAGTTTTAATTGTCAACTTGACACAACCCAGAATGACCCAGCAAGATAGTATCAATGAAGCATTGTCTTCATTGAGTTGATCTGCAGCCATGTCTATGGTGGACTATCTTAATCAATGTGCAAAGGCCCAGCCCACTGTGGGTGGTGTAATTCCCTAGGAAGGGGGATTGCAAGCTGTGCACCTGTGGGAAGTTGTGATGACCGTAAGGAGGAAGACAAGCATGCACTTGTTCATTTTTCTCTGCTCATGACTATGGGCATGACATGATTACCTGCTTTAAGTTCCTGCTTTGACTTCTCCACAGTGATGTAGAATTGCACACTGAAATAAAGCACTTTCTCCCTTTATTTGCTTTATGTGGGGATATTTTATCACAGAGACAGAAATGAAACTAGAACAGTGAGCCTAAGACTCTGATTCTGTGACAGCAGGAGGGGCATTTTGACTAACCACAGCCTTTTGTTTAGACCAACCACAGTCATTTGTTTGGACTACTGTCTTACTTTGCTTTCTCTTGCTGTGATAAACATGCCAGAAATAAAAATAAAAATAAAATAAAAAATAAAAAAAGCAACTTTCATTACATTGTATGGTCCATCATGAAGAGAAGTGGGGGCAGGAGCTCAAGGCAGGAACCCAGAGGCAGGAACTGAAGCAGAGGCCGTGGAGTGCTGCTTCTTGGCTTGCTCCCCAAGACTTGCTCAGCTTGCTCTGGGTTTTTGATACAACCCAGAGTCCAGAGTCACCTGCCCAGCAGTGGCCCTCTCCTCACTGAGTAGGCCCTCCCACATCAATCATTAATCAAGAAAATGTCCCACATAACTACGTACAGGCCAATTTGATGGAGACATTTCCTAACTTGAAAGTCCTTCTTCTCTGATGAGAAGTTTGTGTCAAATTGACAAAACAACAACAAAAAGAACTAACTAACAGACCAACCACATCTTAACCTCTTAGCCTCAGTCATGGTGACTGAGATTCATACTGGGGACTAATCTCAGCCTAGTCTTCAAGCCCCAGTCCCGGTAACCCCTTTAATGGGGATAGTGCGACCCCTGTGGCCAAAGTAGAAATAATTCTAAAGTTATCTAGATTTCTTAGAAGCTTCTAATAGAGAAAAGGCTGCTGAAATCTGTGTTCTCAGGAG
The DNA here is from genome assembly GCF_947179515.1 of Apodemus sylvaticus. Lineage (NCBI taxonomy): Eukaryota > Metazoa > Chordata > Mammalia > Rodentia > Muridae > Apodemus > Apodemus sylvaticus. The sequence goes on along the minus strand of NC_067472.1, from coordinate 81,009,795 downwards.
CCAAGGTGATAAGCCACAATCTTTGTTTAGTTTTCTCATGGTATCCACAAAGTGACCACAATGGCTGCTGTTGGCATGGAGTGCTTCAACTGGTCATGGAACTGAGAGTTCCTTCGCTTGGAGTGAGGAGGAGAATCAACTTCCCCACCCCTAACAGCTTTGCTTATTTGCTGGAAGGAAGCAGTAAACCTTGCAGTATGCACTTCAGGAACACTAAAAAAAATTTTAACAGATTTTTGTAGTTTAAACTTTTTAAACCCTAATTTTAATAATGATTTTTTAGCCCACTCCTCACCAAAAGTAGTAGAAAAGAAATGTTAGGATAGGAGGAAGTGGATCTGTTTAGAAATGGTTCTTTGGAGCAACTCCCATCTGTGTTGTCAGCAGTTCAGTTCACAGGACTTAGCAGTAGTTCACAATACACAAATACTTTATGAATATATCAGCAGTCCAGTTTAGTGGTGTCGGGCTGGTAAACAGGACTCAGTAGCACTGACATGATCTACCAGAAACAGCCAGGCCTCAGCTAAATTGGCACGAGTCCGCAGGAGCGATTAGGTCAGGAGAAGTTCTTTGTCATGCCTCTCTTAACAAGGTGAAGATCAATGAAAATGCAAGACCAAGAAACATTGTAAAGCTAGTTATACAGACCCCCGTCACTGTCTGTTGAGTTTATTTACACTCCCACCAAACAGCACAGGCCTCCATGGTTCTTGCTTCAGCATGCGAGTCTTGTCTTAGCATCTTAGCAAAACCTCATGTGAGTCTTTATTAGCTGGCATCACTGTACCCATTGCCCTGAATCTGAGGAAGTGTCAAGAAGCCACCAGACCACCATTAGAAGGGTTTTGGTGCTTTTCTCTCTATGGAGTCACAACAAACAGAACTCAGCTACATGATGAAAGGCAAGCCAGTACAAGTGTGTGGTTAGAGAAGAATCCTTTATTGTGAGTCCCTTTATGTGTGTGTTTTAACAAATCATCTTTTTACTTGTGTCTGCTTCAGGAAAACATTTCACACGTTTGCCCCAGCAAAGCATCATGCAACACAACTGACTCTCCAAAGAAAGCAGAACTTTTCACTTTAGGTTTCAACCGATGCCCGTGAAGAGGACCCCTTTCCTCATCTGCTCATTCTAATCCATTTCTGGTCTGGAGCTGACAGAAGGGAGTTTGGATCAGGGCCTCATATTGTTCGGGCTCAGTAAATAAAGAAGCGACTGGTAAGATGCTGTCAAAGAGGGAAGAGCAGCAGGCAGCCTTCCTGGCATCTGTGACTATGACACGCTAGTCTGTGCTTAATGTCTTCAGGTGGCTTTTCAGTCAATACTCACAACAATTCTTAATAAGTAGCAATTATTACTGGTTATTTAACAGATAAAATGATCTAGCAAAAAAGTTCCCACCTCCAATTTCAAGTCTTAGGTTCATGGAGCTTAAATAATTTTTTTATGAGTAGAGAGTCTATGTCTTCTTTGCTGTCCCGCCTCTGCATGGAATTATATTGTATAATAATAGATATTTACCTGTGCCATCTTACTTGGTAATCAACTTTATTATTTTGGCTTCATTTTGCAGATGAGGAAAGCAAGACTTCTTCAGAGTTATGCAGCTAGGGAGATCCTGAAAGCAAAACCTTTTATTTCACCATGCTCCACGCTCATTAGAGAGATCACTTCAGTCACACTGTCCCACCAGCTTTGAAACCAAGGACAAGGTCAGCTGATCAATCACAGTGAGACTCATTTACTACATCATTGGAAATGTGTGTGTGTGTGTGTGTGCATTTGCACGTGGGTGTTGCAGTTGGGGGGTCTTGACAGTGCTCTTCTTAGAAGATAACTGTGATCAAGTGGGACATACAGATGGCAGGTACTATGTGAGATATTATCAGAAAATGACCACACCCTACCTTAGTTCCAAAGAAAATAAAAACATTGCATGGAAGGTTTCTATATGGATCCATCTGTTCTACAGGACTGTCTCCTTCTTTCTCTTGTTTCCCAGAAGCCTGAGTTGGTAGCAGCAAGAGCTGTGTGCCAGGCTCTGGATGCCACAGAGAGCTGCCTTCTCCCCACCACAGAGCCAGAGTCTGGCATGTGAACTTCCGTAGTCTTCCACTTTTCTTTGTCTGCCAGAATCAGGCCCCAGGCTCCAGGCATCACCAACCTGGTCCATACTTTAGCATTTCTATTTTGGGTTAGCAGGCTGCTGCCTGAGAGAAGGAGATGGGAAAGCATGGGTATGCTGGGAGGTAAGCTGACCTCCAGGGGCTTCTCAAAGTTTCTCCAGCAGAGGAAAACCATGAACACAGAATGGAGTCCATCTCTGAAGTGGCAGAGTTGGGAAACACTTCTAGCATCATGTTTCTGACACTCTGCTCTAACCAGGATCTCTAGAGAGAGAGAGTGAAGGAAATCCCAAGATAAAGGGCCTCTGGACTGGGAACTAAGACACCTCCACCTTCATGTATTTGTGCATGTCCTGCACATTTCTGAGAACTACTCGCCTGTGCTTCTGACACTGCCCTCACCTCAACAGGTTCTGAAAATCCCAAATACTTCTTCCAGTTGTATCTTCATAAGCCATTCATCCATCTGTCCATTGATCTCACATTAAGTATTCAATTATCAATAGAAACTGATGCTCTCCAAGGCTGACCTTAAAGAATAGCAGTCACACAGGCCCAATAGAGACCCATGCCTCATGGGAAGCAAGGGGAAGAAACAAACTAATGGTTGTTAGAGTTCATAACCCCTAGGAGTGAAGGAGGTATGTGAAACAGGTTTTTGGGGGAACTTGTGCAGAGAAAATTGGTGCTTTTTGATCCAGGTTCTGCACAGTTCAGTAAATGTCACTTTGGGCCCACCCAGGTAAGATAATTCTTCTGACTCTGTCTCCAAGAAAGATTTCTAAGTATCTCATTATGGATGATGTACTTACAAGTTCTACTCACGCATTGTCTATCGAAGTCATGTGGGTCTGGTATACTGATTTTTTGTTATCCCCAATAGAGAGGAAGACTCCAGCCAATAAATATCTCAAGGAAATAGATACCTAGACCCAGATCCGTTAATGAATAATCATGCTTATAAATGCTTAGCTGCTGTGTTGGGGTGAGGAGAAGTGTTGGTTGCCACTGGGGCACCTGGAGGGGAAAATATGCACAGGGATGAGACCATGACTGAGAAAACAGACTAAAACATAAATACCACCAATCATACCATTTTGGCACCCAGATGCATCCCTGCCTGAAGTCATGTCAGTCATAAATTCCAACTACAGGCACCAATCGGCTTCCCTTTCTGTTCAAAGCATCTTGGGAGTAGCTGTCCATCGCCTGAAAACTGCAAATTGACTCTTAAAATTATCTCTTTATTCTCAATGCTGGGGACACAGGGCATAAAAAGTAGTTTTTAGAAAAATTTCACCCCTGTCAGGATAACACAGATTTCTCTTCAGGACGTTCTAACCTATAGCCCTGGCTCTCTGTGTCTAGAGCCTTCTCCACCTACAGCTTTGTGCAGCCTCCTTTTAAAAATAACTTCCATCTGCTCGCCTGCCTGCAGCTCCTGCTCCTGCTTCTATTTCTGCATCATGAGCTTCCCTGCACCAACCCCCACACCCCTGGCAATGACTAAGCTTTAGCAGTAAACCCCTCAGCACGGTCTCTCCATCCAACTTTGCTCTCCAGGTTCCACGGCAGCCTGTCCCTAGCTCCGTATGTGATCCATCAAAGACCTTAGCCACATTTCTGGTCTCACCTACATAGAGCAGGAATGGCATAAACAATTTCTTGACATCCTGAAGATAGATGGCTAATGGGGAAGATGTTATTTAGAGATTATCCCCACTGTAATGGTTTAGGCAAAGAAGGAAGCTGAGCCAAGTAGATTGTAGGTAACAGGGATTCGTAAATTCTTAGCTCCCATAAAGCCAGCAATCACTGCCAGTTTAATAGGGGCTGTGCATCATGCTGAGCATCTCTTCAGGTCTGAGTTTATTTCTCACCACCACTTGTTAGGCATATTAGTTATTTCTCTCATTGTTGTGACCAAATAACCCATAAGAAGCAACTTAAAGGAGGAATAACTTGTTTAGGAAATATAGTTTACTGTGGCAGGGAAAGCACGGAATCATGTATGGTCTGCTTGTGAGGCATAGGAAGCTTTGATTTAGCAGTCAAGAAGGGGAGAGAGAGAGACAGAGAGAGAGAGGGGGGGAGGGAGAGGGAGAGGGAGGGAGAGAGAGAGGAAGAGGGAGAGGGAGAAGGAAAGGGAGAAGGAGAGAGCGAGAGAGAGAGAGAGAGGGGGGGAGGAGGGAAGGAGAAAGGGAGATAGGGAGGGGGAGAAAGGGAGAGAGAGAGGAAGAGGGAGAGGGAGAAGGAAAGGGAGAAGGAGAGAGAGAGAAGGGGGGAGGGAGGGAGGGAAGGAGATAGGGAGAGAGGGAGGGGGAGAAAGGGAGAGGGAGAAGGAAATGGAAAGGGAGAGAGAGAGGAAGAGGGAGAGGGAGAAGGAAAGGGAGAAGGAGAGAGCGAGAGAAGGACAGGGAGAGAGAGAGAGAGAGAGAGAGAGAGAGAGAGAGAGAGAGAGAGAGTACTCAAGCAGAGTAGAGCCAGCCCATCTATGTATGCCAGCTAGGCTCCATGTCCAGAGCCTTCCACAACCTCCCAAAACAGCACCACCATCCCACCTTCTGGAAACCAAATATTTAAAAACATGAGCCTGTGGAGGACATTTCACATCAAAGCCATAGGTTTAGATAAACTACAGTCACTTCCAATAAGACATGAGGAGGGTGGGTTTACTCCTGCTGCAAATTCTAGTGCTGGTATTCATGCTTTCATAAAATGCTCATAAACCTTCCTGCCCTTTGAGATAGTGAATCATGTTCTTGCCATGACCAGTGAAACATGAGAACACAGGACATATGTCTCAGGGCCAGCACCCAATTCATTGGGCTTCCTCTTTTTACTTTTACAGATGATAATGGCATGGGCAATCTGCCAAGGAGAACAGCGCAAGGCCTTCCATGGGCACTCAGTGGATGCACAAAAGAAGCATGAACTATGGGGCTGGGGATGTAGTTCTGAGGCAGAGTGTCTGCATAGGAAGCACAAGACCCAGGATTCTAGTCCTGATAATAAAAAAGAAACAAGAACCATGTGTTTTATTGGTTAAAACCTCTTAAAGTTGTAGATAGTTTTCTTACCCTACCCACAGACAATTTAATTAATACCAGCAGAGTTCTGATCCAAGCTACAGATAACCTGCCGTGAAGCCCGAAGTTAGCAGTTCTGTCTCCCCGTAAAAAGACACAGGTGAACAAGGAGGCCAGCAATGACTGGAAGCCACTGGAAGCTACTGGGATTCAGCATCTCTTTAAGGTCCAGGGCATCACTCAGCCTCCCAGTAGCAGTCTTGGTCGTTGAAGCAGAGTTCCAAGGTTGCTTTCCAGTGTGCCTGTCCCAGCATCCTGTGATAGTTAAACATGTCTATAGCTTTTCCTACTCCATGACTTTCTCCTCTGCTCTTAGAGCACCAGTCCACAATACCTGCCTACCCAGAGCATCTGATTACTGATCTGACAGCAGCTTACAGATGCATCTTGCTACTCTCCATTTATATCCTTGCTTTAGCATCTTTTCAGACAGCAGCTGGTTTCTGTGAACACACACACTCTATCTCACATGTCGACATGGTCTGGAGACCATTTTATTTACAGATTGTTAACTATGGACCCAGGTGTGAGAAGGTCAGGCAAGTTGCCCCTGTTCCAGGAAACTTCCAGAAAAATCTAAGAACAGGCTGCCAATGCAAAATATTCTCATACAATTTCCCTCCAAAAACTGTTTGTGCAGGACAGAAGAAATAAAAGGCTAGGTGTTCCACATCTTTGAGGATCTTTCATACCCAGGGAAGAAGTCAGAGTTAGATATTGAATTTAGGTATTGGGGAATTTATCCTACCCTCTGGGCTCAGTCCTGCGTAGGGATTAAGCCTTCCCTATTGGTTTCCTAAAATTTTGACTACACATGCTATATATGAATATACTCTTGTAAAAGATGTAAAAAGTAGAGATGGGGCTGGGAAGATGGATTCACAAGCCTGACTATATGAGTTCCAATCTACAGAACACACTTAAGAGTCAAATACAGTAATGGAAGCATCTGTAATGCAAGGGCATCTGTGGGCAGATGGGGAGGTAGATACTAGAGGCTCTGCAGAGGCTTGTGGACCAGCTAGCCTGGCCAAGACATAGGTGTAGAGACTGTCTCAAGCAAGGTGGGAAAGCAAGGCTTGACCCCTGAAGGCTATTCCATAACCTCCACACATGTGCCCTGGCATGCATATAGCCTTCACAAGTGCACTCACATATTACCCAAAGAATAATTTGTTTTAAAAATTAGAGGTCCTCTATAGTTTCTTTTGATTAGGAACCTACATTTTCTAATCAGTTGTCTTAATCCAGGGCTTTGCTGCCATAGCATTGGTGAATTCATAATCCTGCTGACACCACCTCCAAGCCTCACCAGCACATCTAGCTCAGGAAGTCTTACTCTAAGCTAGCACCTCTTCTCTCTGGTGATACACATGTCAGCTTCAGAAACATTTCCAGATCTTCCTCTCATGATTAAAGCATAGAATTACATCCTGTTCTGCATAAATTATGTCATGCTGCATGTATTGCTTTGTAATTTATTTAACTATGTAGCATAGATTCATCTCCTTCCCTTAAACTGTGATTGATGTTCCATACTGTGACTGGACTGTCTTTTACTTAGCCAGTGTCCCCAATTTAATGGACATGTACTTTTTAATAAAATTATTAAGCATGCTACAGCAAGCATCCTTTTATGCACAGTCTTATGCAGATACATGACTCTCAAGATCTAATACTGAAAACTGGAATTCCTGACCTGTCTAGAAGTTCAGCAGACATTGCCAACACCATGTTCAGGCTAGTTCCTTAGTTTGAGTATCTGACCCTCTGTTTTCTTATGGGGCTCTTAAAGCACACCCGTTGACATGATCAGCTTGGCAGGAGCAATGCTATTCTTTACTTACTTTAGATACCATGTATTTTACACATCTTAGGGATCTCACAGAATCTTATGAAGAGAGATATAAGAATACAGATCAGGAATTTTGGTTCAGAGAGGTAACAATGTTCCCCTGAAATCCCGTAGCCACGGGGTGGCAGACTCAAGGTTTAAATCCCAGTTGTCTGGATTTCACAGTGCAAACCCTTAATTAGGTGATAGGGAGTTGATTTTTTATGAGCCACTAAGTCTCAAAAACAATCTTTCCAGTGTTCAGTGCTCACCTTATCAGTATCCCTTCTTGTGCAGCCACTGGTCCTTATGCTGTTCAGTATCAGTGAGAAGCCGTGAGAAGTGGAGAGGAAAACAGGGTCTTTCTTTAGTGAGTAGAGCATGTATCACCTGCACCCCCCCACACACACACACACTTATAGATGCAGCAGCCTGGATGATAAGAGCTCCCCCATAGCATGATGGGTAGAATGTGTCCTGTGATGTGACTGTGGCCCATCTTGGGTATGCAAGCTTAAGACAGGAAGTCAGAGGTGGAGGAAGAGGATGAGGATGGAAAGGGGAAGGGAGGAGAGGGGGGAGGGGGAGGGAAGGAGGTAGGGAGAGAAGGGAGGGGGAAGGAGAGGGAGGAGAAGGAGGGTAGTGTGATTCTCCTAGGCTGACTTTCATGCCTTTAACCTTACACTTCCTTTTTAAACCAGACATCAGTGTCTGAGCTCAGACCTTTAGTGCATAGATTACCTTCCCCCCTTTAGACTCTCACCCCTTGTACAGAACATGCCTCACAACCACACTCAGCATCACCAGCTGCCTGCCCTGTTTCTGGCCTTTGCTCTTTGGTTTCCTTGTGCTTGGAATGAGGATTGCTGTACTCTTTCACCAATTCCTCACAAGACACTAATTCTTCTGGCAGAGAGCAGCCTTTGCACCCAGCTTTCTCAGAAACCCCATCCTCCCCTGATCATTTCTACGGTATATTGCATCTCTCCTGGGTTCTAGGAGACCTAGTAAGAGTCATTCTGGATTTGCTATGTGGATTCACATCTTCACCCTGTCACTGTCACTGACATTGTATCTTCTTGCCCCATTACTCCCTAAACGTTTATAATTCTTTAAAGGCAAATGTGAAAGTACTTTTAGACCCCTGAATACATTATATAACTTTGTGATTCTCAGTTTGCAAAATGAATATAATATAACAACTGTGTAGATTGTGCAGAGCTTAGCTAACAAAATGAAACCCTTGGCTTGCTGTCTTCACTTGGCATCTCCAGGAACATCTATTAATACAAGTTGTTGCTTATTACTTGCCGTCTATCTCACAGGAAGCAGAACGTTCTCAAGGCTCTAAGGCCCAGGGAAAGTTGCTTACCCTCCCTGGGATACACTTGCTTCCACAGAAAACCTCATTTATCTTCTTTTGACATTAAATGTACATTAAGTGCCTGAGCCATGGTTTTCTTAGAGAACAAAGTGAATAAAATAATAAGGTACCCTCTCCTGTGGAGCCTGCACTGTTGCTGGGGGTGCAGGCGTCTACCAAATAAGACATTACACATGTATTCCTGTGGTGAGTGCTTGAGAGAGGAGTGTGGAAGGCATGGTGGGCAGTCTGGACCACACAAGAACTTTTCTTGGAAAACTGAACTGAAATCTTAAGTTTCTTTATAAGATGGGTACAAAATGAAAAAAAGAAACTCAATTGTATCCTAGTGGCAAGAATACGAGAAGGCCCTGGGATGGTCGGAAATCCCATCCTGCATTTCTTAAATGACTGAAGTCAGTAATGTGGCAGTGATCCCATAAGACATAAATGGAGCTCCCAAGGTCCCATCACCTAGTGCCACCATAACTCTACAGTCATTATAACTTTATGTTGTATCCTGTCACCCCATGCTTGTTATAACTGTGGGGCAAATAAACCTGTGGCATTTCTGGTCACATAAAGGTGTGACAACTATCATACATGGTGTGTCACACTTGAAGACAGTAAGCATGTGTTTATTTCACGATAATTTGTTAACATTGGGACATGTCCTTTTAGTCCTTTTTGTAGTGTACAATATAGTAATAGGGCTTCTTCTGACAGCAGCAGCCTCGTGTATCTTCTGCTGACTGTCTCAATTACATGCAGATGCCATGGCAATTGTGCACTTCAGTGTCTGCACAGCAGGACAGCCTGACTGAGTGTCTCTCAGAGAGTGCTGCCTCCCTAAGCAGTGCCTGCCTGCTTATTGGTTAGGAAGTGCTCAGGAGAAGGCTATGGATACAGAGCTGGCCTAAGCATGTTCTAAGATGTTGGACAATGGAGTCCAACACATTCACTTCAGGGAGCCTTCCTAGATTGATAAACTGAGGACCCTCAGTGTCTTTGATCCTCTGGCTCCAGACAGGTGTTTCTGTCTAACCTTGTTGCCTCTGTAGACTTTGAGAGCTCACTGTAAGACTCTGCTCTGTGAAAATCATCTATTTTGGTCCTGTCTCTGAATGTCACACAGTGGATGATGACATGCCTGCACCTAGTGGAAGGTGTCACATGTCTACACACAGTAGATGATTGTATTTGTCTAAACACAGTGGGAGATGATGCCACCTGCCTGTACACAGTAGGAGATGTCACAAGTCTGCACAGTGGGAGTTGATGTCACCTGACTGTATGAAGTGATATATGTCACATGTCTACAGACAGTGGGAACTGATGTCACATGTCTGCACACAGTGGGAGATTTCACATGCCTGCACACAGTGAGAGCTGATGTTACATATCTGCACACAGGTGAGATATTTCGTGTCTGCACACAATGTGAGATGTCACATGTCTACATAAAAAGAAAGATGTCACCTGTCTGCCTACAGTGGGAGATGTCAAATGTCTACATGTAGAGGAAAATGTCATTCGTCTGCACACAGTAGGAGTTGTCACATGTCTGCACATAGTGGTTACATCTCCATACGTAGTGGTTACATCTCTATACATAGTGGACAATAGAATATGTATACTTACAGCAAAACACGTCTACTGTTGGCCAGTGTCTTCAGGCTTAATATTTTTCTCTTGTTATTAGCTAGATAATCTGAGTCTATTTGTTCATAATGAAAGCTTACAAGCTGGGCTTGTTCTCACTCAAGAATCTCTGATAAAAAAGAAAGTTGAGTTGACACAAGAAAGCACACAAGAAAGTTCTCAAGCCATGGAAAGATATCTGATTAAAGCTGGGCTTGTTCTCACTCAAGAATCTCTGATAAAAAAGAAAGTTGAGTTGACACAAGAAAGCACACAAGAAAGTTCTCAAGCCATGGAAAGATATCTGATTAGACATTAACAAAGCACAGGATTGTTCTTTAAACGTTTGCTACAGAAGGTCAGAGATGGTAGCCAGAAGGCACAAAGCAGTATTCCCTTGCAAATGGTCTATGACTGGGGTAACTGCTTATGCAAATGATTATCCCCTCAACATTAGGGAATGCTGAAGTGTGTTGGCCGGCTCTCTGTAAAACTTATCACAACTTCTTTTATTATAACTGCACATACAATGTAGCATGGTCAAAAACTTTAGTTTGGTATACAAAAGAAATATCATTCAATAAGTTATGTATAGTCCATGTGAGCATGCAATTCTGTATATGGAAAAGAAAATTACCCAGTTGGTCTCTGTGTAGTCCCTGTGTGCATGTTGACACGTTTCTGCCCATCATAAACACAGCTGAGTAAATGAATGAATGGCAAAAAGCACACAGGTAAACAGATGATGCTTAGAAGCATGCTATAGGTTGATTTTCTTTTGTAAAAGTTTGCACTAAATGAGCATGTTGTCTACATGTATGTCTGTGTGCCACATGGGTGTCTGGTGCCCATGGAGGCCAAAAGAGGGTATCAGATGACATGGAACCAGAGTTACAGATGGTTGTTAGCCACCATATGGGTGACAGGGAACTGACACCAAATTCTCTGCAAGTGTGGCCAGTGATCTTAACCACTGAACTATCTCACCAACCTCATAGGCTGGTTTTCTAAAGATGAGAATCAAAATGTACGAGACTTTCTTTCCCCTACATCTACAGTGGTATGTTCCTCAGTATTTCTGGATCTCCCTCCAAATGGGTTTGGGCCTTGCTATTAAGTTTTGTTAGGACATGGAACAGAAGTGATGTGAATCGTTTCCAGAAGAGAGAACACATTGATCTGCACGAGGGCCTTTCCTCTCTCCAAGCCCTCCGGCTTATGGCAGAATCACCCTCGAGTCCTGGGTCTACAGCTCAAAGACAAACCACTCAGGATGTCTTGCTAATCTGCATCCTGTTGGAATACACGTAAGACATAAGATTCTGTTCTGCCAGACAATTGCAATTTAGGGGTCTATTTGTCTCTGCAGCATGCACCAGGCTCTCCTGACTAATGCACAGTGGAGAAGCTCATTGACAGTCTACTTTTAATCATTTTACATTAGATCATGTACAACTTCCTGTGCAAATAAACATTCCCTAAAGATCATTTTGATCACGGTATGATGCATATTCATCGTATGGGTGCAGTAGAAGTAATTTTATTTTATTTTATTTTATTTACCATTTCTATGAATGCAGATTTTTTCATTGGACTAAATTTCTAGAGGATGATTTCAGATTAAAACATTTTCTTAACGTTCTCAATGGATTTCTATGCTGGCTACCAAAAGTTCTGTGTGTTTAACATGTCTTTAGTCTGAAAGGTCTCTACTCCTGAGAAGACCCTGAACACTGACGTTAGCCAACTTGACAGGTAACTGAGATGCTTTAGTTCAATCAAATGTCTTTTGTAATGAGGTTTAAAGCATGCCCAACTCACCATTTGTTCTTGGTTTTCTTGTCTGAAATTTTTTCTGCTTCTCGGACAGCCTTATTTAGTTAACTACCTTGTACCCCTAAAGGCTTAATTTAGGATCACTTCTTCCCCAGAGTGCTCTGCATACAGAGAGGGTTTACTGGGTGGTAACAACTACCTTTGCAAACAGTTGCTCATCCCTGGTACTGCCTCCAACCCTGTGGCAATCCACTCAAGCTTCAGGACTTGCCTAACTCAGAGAGAATCATTTATCTTCTCAAATTCCCTTGAATCCACCTTTGGGTCTTATGGAAGAAGGAAACCTCAGCTTAAAAATATGCTCCTTTCTGGGGACATAGCTCAAAGATTGAGCAGGGTCCTGGCATCAAACTCCAGGACTGTAAAAAAAAAAAAAAAAGATTTAATCACAGTACCTGAAAGGCAGAGGCAGGTAGATCTCTGAGTTCAGGGCTAGCCTGATCTACAGAGTAAGTCCCAGGACAGCCAGAACTATACAAAGAACCTGCTAATTCCAAACCTCAAATCTCAAGCAGTGCCAGCAACTACAGTCTATCAATTTGGAGAAATAACTAAGATTAACCAGGTTGCTTTCTTTAGCTTCTTTGGGAAAGAAAAACCTGAAAGAAGTGGTAAATGGAAATTCTGCATCCAGAATTGGAGTTAAGTAGAGGCAGACTTCTCAATATAATCAAATATGGAACTAAAATCTGTAAATGAAGCAACTGTTTTCAGAAGCTATATTGAGCAAAGCAAGACAACAGTCCCATTGTGGATACATGTGGAAATAATACTGCCACATTGAGCTACACAATAGTCACAGTACTCTGTTTGGGGATAATTTCCTGATTGTAATTCAGGTAAAACTTCAAAGCAAGCAGAGAGCACCATTCATGTCAGCCTGAGGGAGCAAAGAGCAGCAGCTGTGGTAGCTGAACCCCTGCAGTCTTTGACATGTCAAATGCAAAGGGAACTATGGGAAATGGAATGCCCCAATGTGCAAGATCCTTCTGTTGTCCTTGGCTAAAGGCTGAACATTGTGTATTTAGTTTGAGGCTTTTTAAAGAAATTGTTGCTATCGAGATGAACATTAATTAGAGAAACGTGGTCAAATTACGAAGGGCATGCTATGTCAGCCTTGTAAGAGTGGAGACACTGTGATCATTAACACCTTATTACCCCCAGGGCCCTCATGAAAGTGAAAAACCATACCTTAAAATTCACATTATCTCAGTTTACTCTTCATGACTATAGCAAGATACTTGAGATAAGTAAAGTATTGAGAGAAGAGGTTCCTCTGGCTTTGGAGTTAGTGGGACAGCATACTATGGAATTGTGTGGTGGAACAAAACTTCTCATCAGTCCAGCAGCAGAGGAACAGAAGTAGATTCCCTTCAAGGGTCCATCCCTGGCAACCTAAGGACCTCCATCTTCTAATAGCCCGTCCCCATACACCAAACCTAACACACAGGCTCTTAAAGAACATGCAATGCAAATCACATGAGCACCTTAGAGTAAGGCCTACCCTAGATTCTGTCCAATAATTGTTCTCTTGTAGTGGCCAGATTGCAGAGACAGTTATTACAACTTAGCTAGTTCTGGGAAACCTTAACAAAGCACAATTTAGTAATTGTCAAGTTAAAAGGAAAAGCAAAACAGTTTTGCTGGACCAGTGAGATGGACCAGCAGGTAAAGACACATGTGGTGTAAGTCTAAGAGTCTGAGTTTGGTTCCTAGAAGCCACAGTAGATTGCCCTCTAACCTCTACAAACCATCAATGACTAACCATCAAGGCATCCAGAAACCAGAACATGAACATCTGGGAGCCTATATTAGCTTCCCTTGCATTGATGTAACAGAACATCTCAACAAGAAGCAGCCTAGGCAGAAAGGGTTTTCTTTGCTTTACAGTTCCACTGGGGATAAAGTCCATCATGTTAGGGAAAGGCATGCAAAGGGCAGGGAAGACATGTCCACAAGAGAATGAGGATGATCACATTTCACCCACACACAGGAAGCAGAGACAGGAAAGGAAGTGGAGCCAGGCTATCTAAACCTTAAATCCCCCATCCTTACTGATATTTCCTCCAGTAATGCCCTACATCCTAAATGTCCATAATCTTTTCAAACACCACAACCAGTTCAGGGACAATCCTTTGAATACATGAACCTATGGGCAACATTTCAATTTCAAACTATACCTGAGCCTATTAAGTACAAGAATATACTAATAACACAGAAATACAAAGGACAAAATGCTGGAAATTTTTCTACAATTACAAAAGTATTGAGAGGGCCAAGAATTTCTGGGAGTTGGGTGAGCACAAAATCAAGTTGAATGTTAGAAGAAAAGTGTCCTGAAGTGTATAATAGTCAAGTGGTAATCCAAAGGAACAAGAAACCTTGAGAAGTAGCAGTAAAAATGATGAATGGTAGACAGAGGTAAATGAGAGATAGATGGATAGATGGATAAATGATAGATAGATAGATAGATAGATAGATAGATAGCAGATAGACAATAGATATATAGACAGGTACAAAAGTGATATAAATAGATGATTGATAGATAGATAGATAAATAGATAGATAGATAGATAGATAGATAGATAGATAGATAGATAGATAGATAGATGTGGGTGCCAGATAGGTGAGAGATGATTGATATATAAATAAATATGATGGATTATAATGTGAGTTAAAATATCAATACATTAGAAACATAGTATTCTTCTGATATTTTTAAAGAAAATAATTAAAAGTTCACCTCATTATAATGTAAAATCTTTTCAGTTCAAGAGAAAACGAATCAATACCCTTCATTGCAAAGGTAAAAAAAACAATGCACTAAGTATTAGCAAAATTGATTCAGTAAGGTGTGGAGATGAAATAAATGATAGCCAAGTGAGTTTTTCTAAAGTATGCAGTGTTGATTTGGAATTAAAGTCAATCAATATAACTCATTATATTAATAGACTAAAAGATAAAACACTACATCCATATGATTATCCTTATGCTTATGAATTGAGAATACATTTGAATAGATTTTGACATTTATTCATGATCAAAATCTACAGGAAGCCAGATAGAGGAATTCCCTTAACCATATAAGACTATCTACCCCAAATAAAACTTCAACATACAACAGAGTGTAATAGCTAATAACAAATCACTAAACAATTTTTCTCCCTTTAAGCTTGATAGCAACATATTTTATTTTCTTTCAAAACTTGTATTCAATATCACTATATAGATTTTTTTATTGAAATAAGGTAAAAAGAGTAAAATAATACAAAATGGAAATAAAACGACAACATTGATTCTTCCACAATATAAATGTCCCTATAGAAATCCCTGAAGAATCTTCATACAGTTATAGAAATTAACAGGCAAGTTTAGAAATATTTCAGGACACAAGATCAACCTGTGCCATTTATAAATGCTAGAAAAAAATAATTAACAAATGCAGACTTATAATTTTAATTATAAATGGTTTCATTTTATGTCACAACATGAGTAAAACCTAATAAATATGTCTAAACCTGTTAGGTTGCAAGTTCAAAAAAAATGATGAGTGAAATAGAACTTTTAAACAAATGCAGAGATTCTACCATATTTACAAATGTATGAATTTTATATTAAAAGATAAATTTCCCCAAAGCTAAGATATTCTGAAGTTCAAATAATTCTCAGAAATATTTTAATAGAAATAAATTAAGAAATATTTTAAAATTCAGCTGAATATGCAGAGAAATAAGATCAACCCCTCAATTTTCAAAAGGTAATCAGCAAAGTTAGAAGACAGACTCTAAGTTAAAAATAAATAATAAAAATAAAGATATAGTAATCAAAGCAATGTAGGATCAATATATAAAACTGATGGATTATATAAAAATAACGGGAGAAAAGAAAGTTGAGATATGAGTGAACACATTCATTACTGAACTGATTGATTTTCAAAAATAATATATAAGCAATTCAGGATCATAATTACAAGACAGGATAAAATCCAAAAATACAGCCATATATTTATAATTAACTTATTTTCAAAAATAATAAATAAAAATGCAATAAAACTCAAGAGATGGTTCAGTGAAAGAAATCACACTTCTTGTCTTAGTCAGTGTGTTATTGCTGTGAAAAGACACTATGACCATAGCAACTTTTATAAAGGAACTCATTTCGTTAGGGCTGGCTTACAGTTTCAGAGGTTTAATTCATTGACTTCATGGAAGGTAGCATGGTGGTAAGCAGGCAAGCTTGTGCTGAAGAACCAACTGAGAGTTCTACATCTGGGTCAAGCAGGAAGAGAGAGACGCTAGGCCTCACTTGACCTTTTGAAAGTCTCAAGGCCCATCTCCAGTGTCATACTTTCTCCAACAAGACCACACCTCCTAATTCTTTCAAAAAAGAAGAAAAATGCCACTCCTTGGTGACTAAGCATTCAAATCTACAGTAGCTATTTTCCCATTTGTTTATTTATTCATTCATTCATTCACTTTACATCATGATCACAACCCATCCTTCCCCTCCCAGCACCTGCTCTTCTCACAGCCCTGTCCCTCCACCCTCTCCTTCATCTCTGATAAGTGGGAGGTCTCTCTTAAGTACAAACCCACCCAGGCACTTCAGGGCACCGCAGGACTAGGTACATCCTCTTCCATTGAGGCCAGACAAGATAGCCTAGATAGGGGGGACACTATCTACAGGCAGGCAACAGTTTCAGGATAAGCCCCTACTCCATTTGTTGGGGGACCCACTTGAAGAACAAGCTGCATCTCTATTACACGTGAGGTGGGCCTAGGTCCAGTCCTGGTATGCTCTTTGCTTGGTGGTTCAGTCTCTGGGAGGCTCTAGGGTCCAGGTTCGTTGATTGTGTTGGTCTTCATGTCGAGTCCCTATCCCTTCTGGGTTCTTCAAGCCTTCCCTCAACTCTTTCATAAGACTCTTAGAGCTCTCTCCAATATTTGGCCGTGAGTCTCTGCATCTGTTTCGGTCAGCAGCTGGGTGGGGCATCTCAGAGGACAATTATGCTAGGCTCCTATCTGCTAGCATAACAGAGTACCACTAATAGTGTAGAGATTTGTTCTTGCCCATCCATTGGACCTCAAGTTGGGCCAGTCATTGGTTGGCCATTTACTACTCTCCAAGTCTCTATGGAGCCATTCTTATTCCAATTGCCACGGCACTTTTTCAGAAGACCTAAGATTGGTTCCCAGAACCCAAATCAGATAGCTTACAACAACTTGTAACTCCAGCTCCACAGGATCTGATACCTCCTCAACTCAGAGGGTACCTTCACTTACAAGTACATATGCACATACAAATACACACACATGCACATAATTTTGACTAGGTATAGTGGTATATGCCTTTAATTCCAGTACTCAGAAGGCCAAGGTAGGTGATTATCTGTGAGCTCTAAACCAGATGAATTCCAGGCTAGCCCAGGCTACACAGTAAGACCTTGTCTCAAAAACTGCAATGAAATATAACAGTTTTTCAAATAAAAATTTCTAGAACTGTTAGGTAGCCATGTGAAAAAAAATCTGAATCTTGACTCAGCCACACAAAGAACTACAAAATGACCACAGACATATTGTGGTGGAAAGGCAGGAAAGACACAAAGGATAGCATAGGATTGCATCTAATTCAAGTTCTGGAACAGGAAAACTGCTCCACAGAGCTTGCTTAAAGAGACTGGTGTCTTCTAGGCCTTGAGAATTCACAAGCAAGCCATCAGAAGTGATGGGAGCATTCATCTTTATTGGGATGATGGCTATTCTGGCTTTTGTATTGGCCAATGCAAGTACATAAATGGGTACATTTTATTTTATGGGAAATTATGCCTTGATGGTGTTGATTAAAATGGGGCTACAAGTAGAGGACTTTAGAAAGAAAAACAAAAGAGAACAATTCCCAAAGGCTTCAGATTCACGCTTCCTTGGCTGCTTTATTAGGAATGGCAGGTGGCTCTTGCCAAATTAAGTCTATTTTTAGGCAAAGTCTTTATTGGCACACCCTTGGGTCTATTTTCTAGAACTGGATATTTCCTTTTTCATTTTGCTCACTACAAAGAAGACAACATAGCTGGGAAAAACTAAGCCACATAAGGAAGCTGAGTGCTTTGTCCTTCTTGGGATGTGCTGGAAGCAAGAGTCTAATGGCATTTTCTCTAATTGTGGTGATTAGTATTTTACAGTTGGCCTCCGTTGCTATGGATATGGGAAGAAGAGTCATGGGCTGTTCTCTGAGGACCTGAACTCTGTTGTTTGCTTGTGACTAAGTGCCTTTGTGACTCTGCTTTATCTGGCGTTCCAACTCCTTTTGTAGGGGAGGGGGACTGAACCCCTGTCAGACAAGACAAGAGAATGTTCCCTGACTGAGGTAAGGCAAGGTAAATAATCCTAAATGCCAGTATTATTAAACATTTTTATTTAGAAAAATCAGAGGTGATTTGGGGGCTAGAATTACTAAGGTTTGGGGCTAATAATACCATATCTTAAGGTGGCCACCTAGGTTACCTGGCAGGCCAAAATAGCTTAGCTCACCTCTTCCAAGGGCCCAGGGGATGCTCAGTGGCAAGGAGCATTTGTTATTCTTTCAGAGAACCAGAGTCCAGTTCCCAGCATCTTTACTAGATGCTTTACAACCACCTGTAATTCCAGTTTCAGGGTATTTGGTCTCTTGTCTTTGGGGACATTTGTATGCACACACACACACACACACACGCACACACACACACAATTAATTTTAAAAATACAAAAGTTATGAAAGATATTCCATCTTGGGCAAATGACTTAACCCCCAATTTTGTTTTCCTAGCTATACAACTAGTATTTATATGAAAGTTCTATAAGGATATTTGAAACAGATTTGGTGGGAAAACATAATGCAATGCTTAAAATAGTTCATTTGTTGGGTTAAATTTGGTCTAGATAAATGACAATTATTTGAAGAATAATTCTCTAAAGTGTAGTTGCGGTCAACATGGTCCATTGATCACAGAAGACCATGTACAGACTTCCAGCCTCAGCAGTGCTCATGATAATGGATGGATGATAATGGGGCAGTGATGTCCATCAGGTCCTCAATGATGTCTTGCTGCATAGATTAGGTGTCGGACCCATTGTTTTTCTAAATACCTCACTCAGACTTTTCAATAAACTATAAGAAAAGCATTCCAGTGTATCCTTGCCTTAAAGACTGCAGTATGGACTCAGAGAAGTTAAGTGTCTTGCTCAAAGTCACCCAGGAGCTAGTTAGTTGGTGATAGCACCGGAATATAAATGTGTCTTTCCATTTGAGAAGGTCTCACCTTTACTGCACCCTGTGCTCTGTGCAGCTCATTTCAATGATAGAAAGCTTATGCTGCTAAGAGATTCCAGAGCACAGACATCCTGGGTCTGCTTCCTGGGGAGAAGCTGTTGTTTGGCCTCAAGGCTTTTGTTATCACAGAATACTTGTGCATCTCCAGCAGCACCTGGAGCAGTTGCTCATTTGGTGAGATGCAGTCGGTAGACTCCTGAGCAGGTGGTGTTCAGCCACTGTTTATCAGCAAACACATCTATTATATGGATGCACCTGCTGTTTCTAACCACTCCCACACGGAATCCTTCCTGCACATAAAGACCATTTTGCAGAGCCAGCCTGTTCTCAGTTAGAGGTCCCACAGATTCACATTTTCATGAATGAGCTTTTCACACATGGGAAAGAAAGAAGGGCTCGTGCTATGGAACATGAAAAGACGGCTTTACCCCACTAGTAGGTACATGTAAAGAACCAGGTGATGAGGATCCCCTAGCACTGATTGGATGCCTGGTCCCAGACAGCTGTTTCCACACTTCTACATGTCCCTTTAAACAAGCATACCACATTATAGGTTTGTGAGGACGGCCTAAGCTGTGCACTCATGAACCAATCAATCCTAACATTTTAGACGTTTCACCCAATAGCTTTACTTCTTAATCTTGTGATGAGTTTCTATGGCTGAGTCAGGGGCTTAGGCTGATACAGGCTCAACAAGTAGCCTCCATAATAGCTATGTCAAGACAGATGAGAGCTGCGAGGGCACAGGCTGGTTTCCAAAGGCCTCTTCAGGGACAGCAGGCCACAGCTGCTTGCAGTTCGTTGGCCAGAATGAGCCCCAGCCTGGTTTGCCACAGCTGGAAAAACATGGTGGTGGAGATCCAGCAACACAGTATTTGACCACATTCTTTGCTTTGTGGAGAAAGAGGCTGCATTGATTGAGGATCTTTGAGCCACCCAAGGTTACACAACTTCAAAACAGCAAAATGGGGTCTAGAAAGAGGTTTCCCTAAAATCTATGAGAACTCAAAGGCTAGTCCTGAGTTGTAATATGGTCAGCTTGCAACAACAAATATCAGTAACAAGAAAATGCATGTGGACCATCCAAAGACAATAAAACAAGAGCTGCTTCGGAAAAGAACTGATGACAGAACTGCTAGACAGAAGCCTTAAAAACACTGAAGGAAGGGAACCTGGAGAGATGGCTCAGTGCTTAAGAATAAATACCTCACGTGGAGAGGACCTAAACACAAGATCCAACACACAAGTTGGCAGCTCACAAGGTAGCTAACACCATCTTCTGACCTCTGTAGGCAACTGCACTCAACTGCATATATTCATACAAATACGCATAAACAGAGGGAGGGAAGGGGGCTTATGTGACTTTCGGGGAGTGGGGAACCAGAAAAGGAGAAATCATTTGAAATGTAAATAAAAAAATATATCGAATAAAATTTAAAAAAAATTTAAAAGATATACAAGGTACTAACTGGGGTTTAAGTCTATAATTCTATGTGCAATTTTTTTTAAGCACATAGCAAACAAACCAAAAGAGAAATCTTTAGGTGAAAAGTACAAGAACTAAATTCACTAGAGGCTATGAAGATGATTGCAAAAGGGTGTGCAAAGTATGGAAGCTAGGCTAGCCAGCACAACCTTTAAACCTGACGATCTGGAGGCAGAGGCAAGAGAACTGGGAGTTTGGAGCTATCCTAAAGAAGAGAAATGTGAAGAACCAGAAATATTGAAAGAATAGCCAAGTGTGAAGAGAAGGAAGAAGAAAAGACTGATCCCTGGCCAGAGCTTCAGACATCTGTGAAGACATCATCAAGCAGCCAAGCACACATGGCCTGTAAGATTCAAGACGGGAAAAGAAGGAAAGGGGGGTGGTGAGGATGTCTGAAGAATAGCAGAGTACATTTCACATATGAGGAAATCCATCCGTATAATCCCCAGAGAATCACAATTAATTCCAAGAAAAGTAGCTCCTTAGAGCACCACACTGAGACTCATTGGAACCAAATTCTCCCAAGGCAAAGACAAACCTCAAAATCTGTGAGACAGAACTGGCTCAATCAAACCAGGCCCTATGTAGCATCCTCATCAGGGTTATCATAATAAAGTACGAAGGGTTGGAGACTGTCTCCAGGTAGAGTCAAAATGTCTCCTTCAAACTTATTGCCCATCAAGAGCACTATCTGTGAAACACTTCCCATATGGAGGAAAATTGCCAATTAGGAAGTGAAGGAAACACTGAAACATTTCAAGACAAAAGCTGAGAGGGTTTGTCCCTAGAAATCCAGCCCAAGATATGCCTGAAGGGTCATTCAAAGCACAATAGTCACTCTAAGCCATAATAAAGATATAATAAAGGCAAATGACTAAAAAATTCTGCTCTTCAAGAGGAAAAAATACCAAAAGAGTAAAAAGATAGTCTTCATGTCTGAGAAAAAACTTCAAGCCTTGCTTTTTGCAAGGAATTACTACCAGGAACATTCAGAGCACTCAAACTCAGCAGAATAAGCAGCTGCAAAATGGCAAAAGACCCATGGAGACATTCCTCCAAAGGAGGCAGGTAAGTGGCCAAAAGGCACAGAAACAGGAGCTTAACATCATAAACAATCAGATAGACGGAAATCAAAGCGGCACAATGCTCCCTCCGGCCAGTAGGATGGATAGTCGACTCAAAACATCCAAACAAATACAAGAAACATAAGAAATGCCAGTGGTGATCCAGGGGAGATGGGGAACTTCTGTGCATTGCTGGGAATGAAAAATAAAGAAAAGAAACCGGTTCAGCCTCTGCGGCAAGTCCTCTGATTATAGCAATTCCTCGGAAACTTGAGAAGAGAATTTTGTCTCATAATCCAGCAACTCCACTCTAAGCACATGTCAGAACACTCAAAGCCAGGTCTTGATAAGAGGTTCAGAGCACACATACTATTTACAATATCTAGAACGGGGGAACAATACCAATGTCTAGTGATAGATAACTGAATAAATGAAAACCTACAGAAATATGACAGAATGTTAGCTTTAAGAAGGCATATCTGACATATTGCAAGCTGGGTGAATGTTGAAGGTTCTCTGCAAGCAAAATCAGCCATTCACAAAGGAAAAAATACTGATGATTCCAGCTATGTGAGGTGCAAAGAATAGTCAAATTCCTAAACATAAAATGTGTTGCCAGGGGCTGGGGACAGAGAAGAACTGGAATTTGTTTTGTAAGTACCATAAAGCTTAGTCTTTATTAGATGAAGAATCTTATAAAAGTACATGTCAGTAATGGTTGTACATTATAAATTTATTTAATACCATTGGGCCATACAGTTACCATTACTAAAATGCTATATTTTGTGTATGTTTTTATAACAGGAAAATGGGGAAAATGTCTTTTGAGATCCATTGAAATCCTCTGTGATTCCTCCCTGGAATATCAAAACAGAAGAACCTAATGGCTTGTACAGATAGATCCTCAGGCACTATCAAATTGTTAATCACTGTAAAAGAAGCATTCTGTTCAGGTCAAACTCTGTCCAGAAAAAAGAGTCGGCAGATCAAAGTCAGAAGATTATACATTTGTGTATACATGTACATGCATGTATATTGCTGAGGACACATGTGAGGGGTGTATTGGAGAGGAGGAGTGACTTATACTGTAAGCTTTAGAGATTGCTGGCTCTGCACTGATACTGGCGCCTTACTCCACAGAGCTAACCATCAGGTGGAGGAGGTCATAGACAGAATAGAAGCTACAAACATGATGCAAAGCCACCAAACTCACATTAAACCTTGTCTGGTTTTACTGGATTTGATGTTAATGATGAGGCCACCATCGAAGGAGTCAGGCCTTTCATCATGATTCTAAATACATACTTCTCACCTGGGAGTCAAAGATGCAGAGCAAAACTCCAAGGGAAGTTCAGTGGGCAAAGGCAGTAGAGCTACCTCCCTTCAGGGTGGATCAGCAACACTCCTTAGCTCTCCCAACTATGAGCCATTCCCAAGAGCTCTAACTCCAAAGGAAGACATGCACACTTGAGCACACAGTTTCAGAGACTTCAAGTGCAAGCTCAGCTAGCTCCACTGCTGCGGGCCTACATGGGGCAAAAGAAAGTTGTTCACCTCATAGTTGCTAAGAAGCAAGACAAAAGGAGACCAGAGACAAAACCCACTTCAAAGGCAAGTCCCCAGTGACTGACTTCCTTCAGCAAGCTACCTCCTGATATTTGTGTCACCATCTGGGGACCAAGCCTTCAGCATGGGAATCCATGAGAGATGCTTTATATTTAACCAACACAGCATGAGGGGTATCCCTCCTGGTTGTCCTCCAATGGACTTGTCCTGTGGCCCTACTCAAGTTGGAAACATCTGAGAAACCAAAATCTTGGAAGTGTAAGTCAATCTAACTAGTCTGACACATTAACAAGCCCAAATAAAGACTCCTTGTTATGCTGGCCTTTACATACAGCTCTTTAATCCATACTTAACCTCTAAGTGTGGATCACAGCAGCTTGTCATGAATAGGACACTAGAGCCACATAGTCAATGAAAAATGAATTAACATTTTCTTGAAAGTAGACACACATGCACACACCACCCTCACTACCATCACCACCACTACCACCCCCAACACCAACAACAACATACCACATACACATACACACACATACATGTAACACCCCACATCACATCACATGCACATACACACACCAATACCACACCACATTACATACCTACACCACCAGCAACAGCACATCACATCTCTCTCTCACACACACATGTGTGTGTATATATGTATGCATGTATGTATGTACGTATGAATAAATGTAATGAGTGATGATAGCTAGTAGAATGGGATTCTTATACTAAGGACCTCTAAGCAAGATTCTGAAAATGGTTAATATTCCATCTAGGTATGGTGGTATATGCCTTTAATCTCAGCAACCAGAAGGTAAAGGCAGGAGAATCTGTGAGTGTGGTTCCAGTCTGGTCTTTATACTGAGTTCCAGGATAGCCAGAGATATATAGAGAGGCCCTGTCTCATAAAATTGACAAGTAAAAGAACCAAACCAAAGCAAATCAAAATATCTTAACATTCTAACAAGTCCTGCAAACTGGAATGTTGTAGTGTTAAATGTGGCAAAAAGAAGAGAGTGAGAGAAGGGGGAGGGAAAGAGGAGAGAGAGATGTTGGTAGTGATAGTGTTGGCCTTTGGTCACTCACCTCAAAGGAATTCTTGTTTTCTGTGATCTCTGCACCTATTATATCAGGCTATTATCTTGGCACAAAAATTCAGAATGTTCTCATGGTACATAACAAAGAGGGGCATAAGAACATGGCTGCACTGTAGTGAACTAAATTTAATTGTCTGGATGAGACCTAGCGTTCCTCAGGGAGTCCTTAGGTTATTTGTAGCATCTACTAGGTTGTGTGACATTGAACAACATTAAAGGCTCCTAACAATAGACAGATCTTAATTTCAAGTTTGTCTTAGTGAGGGCCTGGTGGCAGCTAGAATGGATTTCACACGCTGGAGACCTCTAAACATGTCTCTACCATTGTGAGTACAGTCATGCATACCTAAGCTTGTGGTGTTTCAGTGAAGTAAATAGAAACCCACTATTACGGACCAGCCCTGGCAGCAGACCCAAAGATCTAAACAAGCCAAGTTGGAGTTACTCAATCAAGAAAGAGCACATAATCAAATGTTTTCTGAAACAAAAAACAAAAAACAAAACAACAGCCACCACCAACAAAAACCCTAAAACAACAACAGAAAACAAGAGACTCACAGAAACTAACCAAGAAGACATTATTTACCCAAGAGAAGCATGCCAGGTCCATTGTATGCTCAGAGAGTGCCTGAAGACCATGCCAGGAGTTTTCTTGGTCTTTTCTTTCCACTTCCCTCCCGCTTTCCCCATCTATAAAGCCCATGCCTCTGCTCAGCTGATTGGAATATTCAATTTGTTTTATAGGATGGTGTTTCCTGACTTTTCTATTCACAAATAAAAGGAATTAGGGCCTTTGGCTTAAATTTATTGTGATCCCCTGTGTATAAATGAAGTAAAATTTGCTGGTCTTTAAGCAAATATTTTTCTTGATTTATAGGCTTTATCTTGATTCTTACCTAGTGTGATTTTATTCCACAGTGAACATTTGACATTATTTGAGGACAATTTGAGTTTCTACTCCTAAAGGGAAAAGACATATTGAGAATCATATACATCATTGAGAATGTAGAAAACAGGCTGATTAACATCTGACAGAGCAAAGGATGAATCCTTCCAGAAAAATACAAGCAACATCACCAATGCTATGAAATCTATGACAAACTCGAACCAGAGAAGGCTGGCATGTTCTCTTAAGACACTAGCAGTTCAGAAGACCATCTTGCAAAACTCAAAGTACCACAGACAATTGAGAGAGCTCATCTGTGCACTGTCAAAGAAGATATGGAAATTTTTCTGGAGGCCGAGTAGCCACCAGAGAATATCAGGAGACCCCCAAAGCTGATGGGAACTTGTCAACAGGGAATTGCTGCATCTAAAAAAAGATTATGCCAATGCTTGCCAGCTGAGGTTGAAGCATTGTAAAGTTCAGCAGAAGCTCATTGTGTACAACTTTAACAGTTCAACAAGCCAATAGTATCATATTACATTTTGTCTCATTCCTTTCTTTCTTCTTAGTTTCAAACGCCCACAGAGGCGAGGGGGTAACAAGGTGGATGATCACGCCAGGTGGAAGAGAATGAGAAGGATCTTTTCCAGGTTTGGATCGTTGTCCTTAGAGCTCAGGGACAGAGAAGGGTAGACAGAAGGAAAGTTATGGGTCAAAGTCAGAGGAGAAGATTCCAAGTCCTGAGCCCATTCTCCTCATTCAGACCTTCCTCTGCACATGCAGTAGGGTTCACAGAGCCCAGAACCTCCAGAAGAGCAAAACAGAGTGAAGCTATCTTAGTGATTCTTTCCAAATACCATGCAAATGACCAGTATCACAAAGGTGGGTGTAGAGGATAAAATAGATGGAGAATAAAAAAGCCATGTGGGCAAACAATATGACACAGTTAATAACGATCTTTGTTTTTCCTTTCCCTTTGCATGCAATGCAAGCCACAAGCCTGAAAGAGATCTAATCTCAACACTATAACTGAAAGATGATTTACCCACATCTCATGCATGCATACACACACACATAAATGCATGCATATATATATATACACATATATATGTATAAATATATATATATTTATTTATTTATTTATACATACATATGTAGGGGTTGTGGTGTCCTACATATACTCAGCCACAGGGCTCAGGCCTTTGATAGAGGCGGGATGTGGGAGTTTTGACTGATTTTAGGTAGGTGTCAGGCTACAGGAAGCTGCAGGACACTGCTGGAAAGATGAGTGTAGTCTGAGATCCCTGGAACAGTCAGAGCTGGCTCGGGGTCCCAGGACCTGCAGGGAGGCTGGGACCATTTGGTACTCAGGCTCTTGGACACCCGGGCAACACTGGATGCTGTGGAAGAACTGAGAACAGAGTTAGGGCCTCGGGCTCGATCTAGCCTGAGGCCGGAGGGGAAAAGAGGGGAGAGCTCTGGCTGGGTCTTTGGCTTGTTCAGCAGGTGGCTTGGCTTGGTGGAGGCTGTGGCTAGGAGGGCTGAGAGGGCTTCTGTGGGAGATTAGGCAGCTGGCTCTTTAGAAGAAGGCCATTTCCATTGCTCTCCACAGCAGATCCCAATGAAAACAGGCAGTCCATGGTTTTAAGGCATTTATTGCCATGGCTGAGAGTGTCCATAGGTAAAACCATACCCCACTTTCTCAGGGCAGGCCTGAGCTTAAATACCTTTTGCAGAGAGGAGTGTCTGGGAAGGGGAGTTTATTGGCTACACCTCCAGGCCTTTCTCATTAAAATGGAGATTTAAGTGATCTCTACCTGTGGAGGGGCTGGGGGCAGTACCCTTATGTGACTGATGGCCACAAATTAATGGAGGGCTGCAGCCTCCTGTCAGGAGCCTAGTGTTTGGGAGCATGGCAAAACACCTACAATATCTGAAGGGTCACAGGGACTCAAGCCTGTGCTCCACCAGGGACCAGGCTGCCTTTCACTGTCCTACACACACTCAAATATGTGTGCATCCACCTTCATATGCACACATACACTCATAAATGCAGGCAGACATATGCGTACACATATACTCCAATATGCATGTATTCACCCTCACACCCACACACACTCTTGTGTATGCACACACACATAAACACACACACTTAGACTCATAAACCCACTCATGCACGTTTGTGCACATCAATTTCATTGTCTCAGGACTCTGCAGTGCTTCTCCGCTCCCTGAAATCTTACTATTTAGTCACTTTCTATCCCATCTTTTCTCTGTCCTGAGAGAAGCAAGTACCATGAAGCTAGATGCCATTTTCCTTCAGCTTAAAGCTGCATCTCCAAGGCCGCAGTTGTGTCTGCAATATAGTAGGCACTCATTAAATACATTGAGGTCAGCCACCCTTCAACCTTGATTAAGTTAGAGGTGTCTCACTATGTCCTTGAAGCATAGGGAGTGCTTATCTGACAAAAAGGCCATGCTGTAACCTTTCCATACACTCCTATTAAGTTTTGAATCTTAGAAAGTTGGGGGAATAGCTAAGAAGTCAGAGGGAGAGAAAGGAAAAGAGACAGGAAGAGAGAGGGGGAGAAAAGAAAGGAAGGAGGGAGGGTTGAAGGAAGGGAATGATGGACAGAGGGGGAGAGAAAGAGGAAGGGAGGAAGAGGGAAGGAAAGAGAGAGGGAAAGAGGGGGAAAGGAGGGAGGATGGGAGAGAGCAGAAGCAGAGGTCAGGGGAGTGAGGCTTGTGATATTTAGGAAGCTTCCTTCAGCCTGCTCCAAGTGAGGAGTCTCTGCAGCTGCAACAGGAGTCCATGAGGGTCCTGGCAAGACAATGGCTCACTCACCATCTCATACATTTGCCAGATCCTGGGGGCTTGGGTGGACAGAACGCTTGCTAACTGACAGCATCTAATTGTCTCCCTTCTGGATTCTGAGACCTGCAATTTCCACAGAGTTGGGCGAAGGCTTCCAAAGCCTGAGGGATTTTTCCAGCAGAGGCAACCATCAGACAAGAGTGAAATCCATCCTGCTTAGAAAGGGCAGTTTATTGACTCAGAAGATAGGATTAATGAATAAGTAGCCAGAGACATGACATCTCTAGGGGCTGTAAGCCCCCATGAGCTAGTAAGTAGCAAAGTGTGCGGTGGAACATAGTGGTGTGTACCTACTCATGGACTTGTGTGAGGACACATATGAATATAGATAGCCCCAACATACTATGATTTAACCCAAAATATTTCTGCCCTTCAAAAGCAACATACTTTAGTTCAGTCCACACTTTGAACTTGTGTCTTTTCCTGAGCTGGTGACATCTGCTAGAGTACTGCCACATGATGCTTGTCAGCAAGCATAAGTCCCAGCTCCTAGTCAGCTCCTAATCAGTTTGCTATCATGAATGTCACCAAACCAATATTCTACCTATTGAGCACAATACTATTACACTTCAATGGATGGCAGGCCAGGTATATACAATGCATTTTTCACTGAACATATTTTCCACTTGTAGTCTACAGACACATGTGGACATGCAGAGGTTTCAGGTATTAGTAGAATCTCCACATCACTCCAAAAAGGATTTGAAATGTGTTTTGAAAGGGACAAGTGTAATATGAGTAATAAGAAAAGAATCAATGGACCAGAGTTGCAAACAGCAGGAAAGCCTCTGTGCCAAGTGGGCACTATCCTCCTAGGTTGCTTGCATTCGTTGCTTGTATACTGCTATTATAAAACACTACATTCAAGGGGACTTATAAAATAAAAGTTATATTTGTGTCTTACAGTTCCAGAGGGATATGAGTCTATCACCGCCATGGTAGGGACTATGGCAGCAGGAGTGCAGACATGGCACTAGCAGAGCAACAAAGCACTCAGGTCATAATTAACAACCAGGAAGCATAGAACACATTGAAAATAGTTCTAGCCTTCTGAACCCTCATAGCCCACCCTAGTGATAGACCTCCACCAACAAGATCACACCTCCTAATCCTTCCCAAATAGTTCCACCAACTGGCAAGTATTCAAGAATATGAAGTTATGGGAAGCATTCTCATCCAAGCCACCATACTATTGTCTTAGTAACAATGAGTTGTTTAGGAGGTATTTGGAGAGGCATCCCAGAACTCTGGTTTATCTGCAAACTGGGACACTCTAGCTGTGTTTCATGCTTTTTCATTGGGGAGTGGAGAACTTTAAAATGTTCAGCTTATTTTCATATAAAATGATAAGTGGTTTTTGCAAATAAACCATAATGTTAGATTTATTATTTTAGGTGTATGTGCATGCATACATGCAAACACGTGTGTGTGTGTGTGTGTGTGTGTGTGTGTGTGTGTGTGTAGGTATGCATATGTACTGGCTGGATTTGTGTGTCAAGTTGACACAGGCTAGAGTTATCACAGAGAAGGGAACTTCAGTTGGGGAAGTGCCTCCATGAGATCCAGCTGTGGGGCATTTTCTCAATTAGTAATCAAGGGGGGAGGTCCCCGTGTGGGTGGTACCACCTCTGGGCTGGTATTCTTGGGTTCAATAAGCAAGCAGGCTGAGCAAGCTAGAAGAAGCAAGTCAGTAAGAAACATCCCATCATGGCCTCTGCATCAGCTCCTGCTTCCTGACCTGCTTGAGTTCCAGTCCTGACTTACTTTTGTGATGAACAACAATGCAGAAGTGTAAGCTGAATAAACCCTTTCCTCCCCAACTTTCTTCTTGGTCATGATGTTTGTGCAGGAATAGAAACCCTGACTAAGACAAATTGGTACCAACGTAGTGGGATATTCCTGTGACAACCTGACCATGTTTGGGGGAGGACTGTGGAAGCACTTTGGAACTTTGATCTGGAAAAGCCATTAGGATATTAAGAGCTCTGTGTAAAGTTCTGTAGGAGCTTTGAAGACAATGTTAAGAACAGTGCAGAAGATGGAGGCCAGGCTTGTGAAATTTCAAAGGGAAGATTAAAGACTCGTAAAGGGGCCATGTTTTGATTGTGAAGATTCTGTGGTTTTGGTTAGCTGGGGCTGAAGAATCAGCTGTGATTAACAAGATACCAGAACCACTAAAGCAAACCTTTGTGTTACTGGGACTATTGATGCTGGTTAGCTGGAGCTAAGAAATTAGTGGTGATTAAGAAGAGACCAGCATCACTGAGGTGAAATCTTCTGGGAAGTGTTTTCTGAGAGCACAGAGGCTGTGTTCCAGAGATAGCTACAGTTGTATTTTGTGCTGTGGCTGGACTTGGTACTGTGTTAAGAGTCACTCAAGTGGTACTGGTTTTGAAGGCATGAAGGGGTCATGAAAAGCAGCTGAGGCTCGGCACTGAGAGGCTGTGGAAGGCCATTGGTGAATCAGTTGCAATTGATGGCCCTGGACTGAAGGGATCATGCATAGGAGTTGAGGCTTGGCACCATAAAGAGAGCCTATGAGAGGCTATTGGTAACACCTAGAACAGCAGAAGTCAGCAGTGTTTTGGAGATGCCAGTGCCATAAGATGACCACCAAGAACAGCAGCAGCAGTGGAGTACAGGCAGCTGGAGCCTAGAAGACAAGCTGTGTGCTACAAAGGGCAGAGCTGGAGAAGTGACCCAAGCCCTTGGAGGAGCCCAGAAGATCGTGAGTTGGATCCCAGACATTGAATCATTGGAGTTTGAGTTTTGCTTTTGGTTGTGACTGCCCTGAAATGTTTCCCTCTTGAAGGAAGAAAGTATTTTAGTGGAGCCCATAGTTAAGAGACTTTGAATTTTTAAAAGACATTGAATTTTAAAGATATTGGACATTTTAAAGGGATTGAACTTTTAATATGTAAAGACTGTGAGACTTTTAAAGTTATTTAGATCTTAGGGATGAATAAGATAGTAAGGGTTAAGGCTTAATAGTGATGTGTTTGTGTGTCAAGTTGACAAGGGGTCAATTGTACTGGCTGGTTTTGTGTGTCAACTTGACACAGACTGGAGTTATCACAGAGAAAGGAGCTTCAGTTGGGGAAGTACCTCCATGAGATCCAGCTGTGGGGCATTTTCTCAATTAGTGATCAAGGGGGGAGGGCCCCTTGTGGGCAGTACCACCTCTGGGCTGGTATTCTTGGGTTCTATAAGAGAGCAGGCTGAGCAAGCCAGGGGAAGCAAGCCAGTAAGGAACATCCATCATGGCCTCTGAATCAGCTCCTGCTTCCCAACCTGCTTAAGTTCCAGTCCTGACTTCCTTTTGTGATGAACAGCAATGCAGAAGTGTAAGCTGAATAAACCCTTTCCTCCCCAACTTTCTTCTTGGTCATGATGTTTGTGCAGGAATAGAAACCCTGACTAAGACAGCATATAAGGTGCAAGTAAGTGCAAGAATGGAACTGGAGTTACAGGGAGTTGTGAGCTGCCCAACAAAGGTGCTGGAATTTCGACTCAGGCCCTCTGCAAGAACAACAGCACTTCTCTGCTGAGCCACATGCACAGCTCCTCAACAGCACAGATGCTTTCCGGAGGGTCTGGTCTGCCTTTCACTGGTTTTACTCCATGATATCACTCAATGAACATGCTCTCATGACATTGATAGACAGCTTTAGATAGAAGCAAATCTTCAAATCAGAACCAAACTTTAGCCCTAGTCCACTCTCTTCTTTCCACTGTAAGTCTAAGTGTGTTTTGATTGGAGTAAGCAAGATGCTGAATTTCTGAGAAGCATGTGGCACCTGAGATCAGCTAAGGGTCATTGATTTCCCTTTCCTTGGACATCCTCCAATACCTGTGCTTGCTGGGGAAAAACTGTCATCTGGAAACATTAGAGCTGATTGCTTTCACTCGAATTTTCTGTCTGTGCAGTTCTCTTTTGTAACTGTGAATTTGGAGCGTCAAACACTTAGAGGCAAGATGACTGCAGAATGCCCAGATATGTATAGGGTACCACCTATATTACCCTTTGCATGGCTGGGAAACATCAGGGAAAACGGACACAAAGAACGAAAGAACCAGAAGTGGATGGAGGCAGAGTGTAGAAAGCTGAATCCAAGCCTGGCTCGTGTACTCCTGAGCTAGCTTCACAAGGTTGGGCCAGTCAATAATTTGTCATGCAAACATATACAAAGTTAAAAGTCTATGTGTGTATATGTAGGGGGAGGAGTTCTTCAGTGGTGTAGCCACTGGTAAGGTGCCCATGCTCCTATGAATGACCTATTGAAATTTATTGATATACATTGGTGTATACATACACACACACACACACACAGGATTTCAAAACATAACCTCAGGATAATGCACATAGTAGGATTTATGTCCTCATTTTTCTTTTCCATGTGAGTTCCTGTAAGCCTAAGATGCAATGTGTCTATCTTCATAACATGGTAGGATGCTATGATGTCAAGGTGTGTGTGTGTGTGTGTGTTTAGCCTTTGGAACCCTGAAGCTGATTTCTACCATACACGTCAGACCAATGTCTAAACTTTGATGACTATAACTGCTCTGTCATCATGGCAACCAAAACACTTGACTTTTGGAGGTTCATTAGCCACATGGGTCAGCTTATCTGAACTCTGCTCCCCAGCAAATAAATCCAAGGAAACTATGCCATTAGTGTCCCCTGAGCTTTGATAATAGCCTGTGCAGGGTGTGTGAGAATATGAGAGATTGTGTGGGTGTGCTTGAGAGTGTGTGTATGTAGGTGTATGTACACACTGGTGCAGTTAATGCGTTTCTGTGAATGTAAATGGGAATGTGTATATATTTGTGCATGTGTATGTCTGCATATATGGGAATGATATCATGTTGGTATTTGTGATTATATATATGTGTGAATGTATATGGGAATATTGATATACACACACATATATACGTTAGTGTGTGAAAGAGTATGTGAGTGTAGGTGTGTGCATTGGTATATGTGAGTGTATATGTATGTGTGTGTGTGAGTGTGTGTGTGTGTATGAGTATGTGTGTGTGTGTGCATTTAAGTGTTCATTACTCTACTTTGGATCCTTCCATTTATCCACAGAACAAATACCAAATAGAGGCACAAGGACACTCTAAGGGAGTGTCCTGGCTCTCCTGGGTTCTATTGAAGCTCTGGTTTTAATTCTCTCTGCTGATACTGGAACTTTGTGACTCATACAAACTGTTCCTCAGGAGAGCACCCAGTGACATGTGACTTTTTTAATGCCCGTGCTGTTTCTACTTTGAATTTTTCTCTTTAAATTCCTGCTCTTTCTCCTGCTTGTCCTCCCTCTCCTCCTCAGCAGCAGTTCCCTGGGAGGGCTGGGGTAGCTTTCCTTGCCAGTCCCTCTTTGCCCCCCCTTTTGTAATTCAGAGCGGAGGCTACTGTGCACCTTATGAAGGACACCAGATAATAACAAAATCGCTGATAATGCTAAAGATAGCTCTTAATGAATCTTGGTTCGTGTGACTGGAAGCATTTGCGCTGGTGAGAGGGACCTTTTCCAGCTCTTTGAGAGTTTCACATTCTGAGACTTCCAGTGTTGGGAGGGTTCTTTAGCACCGGCTAAAAATAAAAACATTCTCTTTGCCGAGAGCTAGATCTAATTTGTTAAACTGGTTGCCTTTGTTTTTCTGGTTTTATTTTTTAAGCTGTATACTTTCCTGAATGCAAAAATAGCTGAAGTACATTTCATTTTTTCCCCTCCCTTGACTGTTGACAGCCTGTGATGTGGAGTACAGAAAGAAATGAAGTCTGTTTTCTTATTAAAATGCATTGAGTCTCCCAGGTAGGCACTGGGGTTTCACAGGCAGGCTGCCTCATTTACAGGGGATTCTAGCTGGCTGGAGCCTGCTGCTCTTTATAGCAGCCCTGCAAGAGTCACCTTATGCTTGTGCTTTCTGAGTGTCTGCTTGGATACAAGCTGCTCTGGCATTGTGACTTAGTGCAGAGGGAAATGCCACCACACTGCCTTTTGTAGACAGGCCCATTATTATTCATTTATTCAGTAATCTTTTTTTGAAAACCTACTATGTGCCAATCAGCATTCTAGGCTCTGACAGTGAGCAAACCACACCAAGGTCCCATGCCATGATGAACCTAAGTTGAAGTAGAATGGGACAGAAACCCAATATACATACAGATGTCTCCTGGTGGCAAGTGCCATACAGAAACAGGACAAGACCAGAAACCTGAGATTGCACTGTCCTCAGGACTTCACGAAAATGACTTCATTCCAATCTTTATTGGGAACTGAGCATTTAAAGCAGGGAAGCCAGTTGCAAAGGCCCTGGGGCTAGCATGCTTGGCATGAAAACAGCAACAGAGAGCAGAAAGGCTGGAGTGTAGTGAGCAAGGCAGAAAGTGCCAAATAGTGAAGGGCGGTGACTCCAGCATGCTGTGTCCCGGAGTCCACTTCAGTATCTTTGGCTTTTAGGCTCAGCGCACGGAAGGCCTTGTGACCTTTTAGTAATAAGGAACAATGGCTATGGAGCTGCATGGGGTTCAGCTCTGCATTTCCTAAGCATGTTTATTTTCCCTTCACTTCAGGTCATTCTGTCTCTTTCACCTTAGGCATTTGTTGTTTTTGTTTTGTTTGTTTGCTTTTGCCATACCTCTCTGTCCCATGAGTACACAGCTCCTCCTGGGTGCAGGTGGGAGTTTGATTCACTGAGTATAATCCCTGATTCCTGCATGATGTGAGCACACTGCTGCAAACATGTATGAAACAGACCAGTTTTGTAGCCAGAGGACAAAAAGGAATGGTTTTACTAAAATTAAAACAAAACAAAACAAAAAACCCAAACCATTCTTTAAAACAAGGAGAGAAAACAATGAATTCTATAATCACAAAACACATCTTCGTTTCTTTCTACATATTTTTTCTTTGTTTTTCTCCTGCCGGTGAGTTGTATACAAGCAGTGATCCCAGCATAGTCATTCAGTGTTCATCATTTCAGTTTAATGTGGGAACACAAGCATTTCCCAACATTTGTATAGATCCTCTGCATTCGTTTTGAGATAGCTGATCAATACAGCTTTATAGAGAGGAACCACAATTTGTACTGCCAGTTCGACTCGGGGCCACTTAAAAACCGTGCATGCATGCCTTTTTTATTTTTTATTTTATTTTTTATTTTTTCCCCGATACAGACACCACAGCAGCAGCCATCTCTGTGATTATTTGTCCTTTTTCATTTCGTTATCTCCTTTTTCAGGCTATGTTCCCAGCAGTGAGGGGCTTAGATCCAAGGACATCATCACTGTTACTATTTATAATTTCCATTTCCCTTTCCCATGGTTGCTACAGCCCACATCACAAGTGTGGACCCTAGCATCATCTTCCCACTTCAGGTAGGTGCAGCCTCTTTGATTTCCTGATACATTCCAAGGCCAGTCTCTGCATGTCAAAGATACACAGGTGATGAGATCCTTTATCTGTCATTTCTCCTGCAGAGTCTTCTCATTTAATCTTTGCAGCAGTTCTCGCTGGCAAGTTTTCTTGCTTATATTGAAAAAAAAAAAAGGAATGGAATCAGGATGAGGCATCATCAAATCAATAGCCTGCCCACAAGCTAACCATTAGTAGGCTTGGGACTCAGTCCTGGCTCTGTCTGTCTCTTTCTTTCCCGGTTTGGGTAGTCCAACAGTAATGCATCACCCCCTAACCTCGAGAGCTCAGACTTTAGCATCATAGACTCTATGGGTGCAAATACAGCCATGCTGAGTTATGAAAGGATCAGAGCTAGTTCCTAAGAAAGAATAATTAAGTCTGTCACAGCAACAGTGGGGGGACAAGGGTTCAAAGACAAGACTGTGGAAGAGAGTAATTTTCTAGAGAAAATGTGAGAAGGCATTTCAGAAAATACAAGGCTGTGCTTTGAATAGACCTAGAAGTATGGAACAAAATGACATGTATGGAAGCATTGGGAAGTATGGTCACCAGGACATTGTGATGACAGCAGGATGAAGATGGTTAGGCAGAGGACAAAGCTGCAGACCAAGCTGATGCTGGAATGGGCATTCTGGGCTTGGCACCATCAGTCAACTTGGCCCAAGTCTGGCTGTTCCTTGGGATTGTTAGTTTTTAATTAAATTGTAGTTCAGTTGGGTTAAATTCTTTGTAGGTGAGACCAAGGGTGACTTTTATGTGCCACCAAGAAAAATTCTCTTATAAGACAAAAATCACTTTATATTATAGAATAAAATTCAGACCCTTAAATATTACAGGGTCAGCGGGATGCGTGTGGGTCAGACTGGTGCTGAAACAATGGCTCTGGGGGTACCAGGAGTGTGTGCTATGCAGGATGGTAAGTGCAATCAGGTACAGGTGTGCCGTAATCCGAACCACATCTCAGCTCTCTCCCACAGGGGTTCTCAATCTTCCTAATGCTGTGACCCTGTAATACCATTCCTCATATGGTGTCCTGTAACCATAAAACTATTTTGTTGCTACTTCATAACTAATTTTGCTACTGTTATGAATCATAAGGCAAATGCCTCATATGCAGGATAGCTGATGTGTGACCAGTATAAAAGGGTCCTTCAATCCCCAGAGGGTTACCAATCTACAGGTTGAGAACTGCTGTTCTAGAGTCTAGTGAAACTAAACCCTATACCCCAGTGGTGATGTGATGCCCTGGATGTAGCTTCAGAGGAGATAGTGACAGAACTTCTCAGATTTGGTGGCTGGGGAGTATAAATCTAGGCTTCAATTTTTCAACCAGCCGCCCATGCCCTGGCCTGAGATAACCTTAATGTGTAAACCCTGAGTATATTGTAAAAGCTTATTGGAGATGTAGAGTTTCACCCCCTACCTAATACCTCCTAAATCAGATTCTGTCCTGTAACATGGTCCCAGAGTATACTTATACACATCACAAAACTAGAAGACACTGCTTCAGTGATATTTCAGAAGTAATACCATTAATGGTAGGTAACATTTTTTACTAAAAATATCTGTATATATAAACATTTGTAATAAAATAAATAAATGTGACAGAAAAAAGCCAGCAGTTTAGGTATATGATAATGTACCCAGGGCATGCCATATGTGAGGGATTATAAATTTGTTTGTGCACGTGCACATATGTAAGCATGTGAGCATATCTTTGACAGACAGGACAGAGAGATCATGTCTATACCTATATTACCCATCCATTTCCAATGTCCTATAGGGTTACAAGAACCATGACAAATGGAAGAGCAAATTAGATTTTTTTGTGTGAAAAGCTTTTGTAAACATGTGTAAACATTTTTATGAGATTCTGTTTTGGGTGGGGGGACTGTAGCATTTTGTCGATAAATTGTGTGTATATGTGTGTATGTGTGTGCACATGCATGTCCATGTGTACATTGAAGTGTGTGTGCATGCACAAGTCACTATATATCCTTCAGTTTTCACAGATCATGGCTCATATATACCATTATGTAGTCATTGGAAACAGCTCACCAATGTGTGGTTAGTGTTGTCAGTCTGACAGAATCTGGACTCATATGGGAGACAAGCCTCTAAGCACAACTGTGAGAGACTATTTAGGTGTCTCTGGGAGTGCTTGTTAGGTAACACCTGAGTTAAGTAGTTGGGGAGGGAAGACTTGGCCATTGTGAGTTGTACCATTCTATGGTTCTTGAAGAAGTAAGCTAAGCCCAAGTGCCCCTTTCTTTCTGCTTCTGGGCTGTGGATGCAAGATGATGAGCTAAACTCCTTAAATAGCTGCTGCCTCTATGGCTTCCCCATGATGGCCTGTCACCACAAACTGTGAGCCAAAATAAACCTTCCCTCCATTAAGTAGCATTTGTCAGTCTTTGGCACAATGACAGGAAAAGCAAAGGTTGCAGAGTCAGAATCCCAGATCTCACACAAGATCTCACACAAGCCATGAAACTCAACACCTGACAAACTACACAGAGTCCTACATGTACATCACTGTCATCTGTTTCCAATTCCCCTTATCTCAGTCAACCAGGTACCCACACAAACCCACGGACATTTATGACAAATGTACACACAGTCTCCCAGGGGCATCTTTAGTTGTGAACTTCTAGATGGACATAAACCTCAGACAGACTCTAGCTAATAACCCTTGGAGAGAAGCTAAGCCTTTTGATATTCAGGATGACTTGAGAATGCAGCTTGAGATCTTGTTTTCAACACCTACTGCTGGGAAAGGCAGCAGATAGCAGAGAAGATTCATTGCTCCTTATATCAGAGAGAATCCCTGAATCCAGGCTCTGAACTGAGAAATAATCCAATCAAGGATTTACCCTCGACTCCCTCCAGCCAACCATGTGCTTCCAGTTCTCATATTCAAATGTGCATATCAGGATGCCCAGAAGACTTTACCTTCCATTTAGGGTTTTCTACTGAACTGAGATACCTATTCTCTTAGATGGGTACTAGGGGCACATTCCTTGATATTTTTCTCTGGAGAAGCCATTGAATCCAATGACCATGGTGTATTGATTGCTCACAGTTTGAAGGATAGATGGTTCATGTGAAAAGTAAAGTCAAATAAGCTTTGATCACACACAGAAAAGCTTGGACAAGAAAGTACACCGAAGCATTCTCAAAAGTGTACTCCCTTCCCTCTGCCCATTAGGACCCAGGCCTGAAGCTGCAACTTACATCTAGCACACCAGCCCTGACACACCCCCACATCAGGAAACTGAAGCTTTAGCTGAATGGATAGGAAATCACAAAATCCACAGAACTGGTGATTAGTGAATGCTCACAGAGGCATCTCAGGATGGCCAGGGACCAGGAAGCACCAGCTTACTCAGCTTTGCTCTCAATGGCAAGTGTCTTAGTCTATCTTCAATCGCTCCAACTGAATGCCTGGACTGTGGAAGGAAAATCAATTGTTTGACTCATGATTTTTCTGACTGGAGGATCCCAACAGCAGGTATAGATTCATAAACATATGTCCTGTAGATGGTCCTCCCTGATCTCTCAACCTTGGCAGATAAGTGGCTCATGTGCTACCAGGGAAGCAAGAGGCAAGAGATGGATGGGCTGGAGTCCCTCTTTTATAAGAGCACTAAGACATGCCCCCACCAACACACACACACACACACACAAGGCAGCATTAAGCCATTCTGGGAGTAAAGACCACAAGACCTGACCTTTCCCATGAGGAAATGTGGTGGTTTGAATAAGAACAGCACCTATAGCCTCATACATTTGAATGCTAGTCATCAGGGAGTGGCACTAGTTGAGGAGAAACAGGAGGTGTGAATTTGTTCGTGGAAGTGTGTCACTGAGGTGGGCTTTGTGGTTTCAAATGCTCAAGGCAGTTTCAGTGCCTATCTTGCCCTGTTGCCTATGGATCCGATGTGACACTCTCAGCTACTTCTCCAATGCCATGTCTGCTTGTGTGCTGCCCAGTTCCCTGGCATGATAACAGACGAAACCTCCAAAATAGTAAACACGTACCCATTAAGCGCTTTCATTTGTAAGAGTTCCTGTGGCTATGGTGTCTCTTCACAGTCAAAGAATATTGGCTAAGACAGGAAGTGATTCCATTACCTGGATGCCACCACAGTGGGACATGGAATTGGGGAACAAATCATATGCAAACCCCAGTGGCAAGAAAGCACAGTTACACTAAAGGAAAATCTGCCACATGTAGTCTGAGTTTCCAAACCTTCTCCAACTTGCCTTTAACAATGATGCTTGAACTGCTAGACTGAAAGCCTTTGTTTCCTTCCTAAATCATGACTGTGACTATTGTCATCATTAATTTGTGGATACACTGAGAACAAAAGTACTCTGGTAGTGATGCAAAGTCCTCACTTTGCTGGCAAGCTACTCAGGGTGTTTTTCTCTGGTCTAAGAGCTGGGGCTGCCTTTAGCACTGCCCTCTCTCCTCCTTCATAACCATATGGGAGGACTTAACATCTTTCCACAGGGCAAAGAGGGGAATAGGAAAGGGAGTGTGACTTGGCAGAGAGACAAAGAGAAAATGAAACAGAGACAGCACTTTAAAAGGAGAGGGAAAGCAATGTGGAGGAGAAGAGAGTAGGAAAGAGAATCAACAGGGAAATAGACTGGAATAATTGTTTATGAGACCAAGGAAATGGGAAGAACATCATAATATGCTCAGGTGTGTGTGTGTGTGTGTGTGTGTGTGTGTGTGTGTGTGTGTGTACATTCAAATATGTCTAAGGATTGGAGAGATGGTAGGAAAAGAAAAAGATGTGAGGCACCTTTTGGAGGTAAGTGAACTACTGACCCTCATCAAAGAAGCTTCTCTATATAACAAATGGACACCATCACAGACAGCCACAGCTGGACA
The DNA here is from genome assembly GCF_947179515.1 of Apodemus sylvaticus. Classification (NCBI taxonomy): domain Eukaryota; kingdom Metazoa; phylum Chordata; class Mammalia; order Rodentia; family Muridae; genus Apodemus; species Apodemus sylvaticus. Next base: position 80,969,293 of record NC_067472.1, on the reverse strand, counting down.
GAATAGAGAGATTAACAAATTATGGAGCACTCAGCCACAGATGATATTTCTGCATTATAGCTCCTGCATCTATGGCTCAGGGAACACTGCAGAAGAGAAGGTAGAAAGATCATAAAACCAGAATCCCAGGAAGCCTGCTGTGAAGCCTTCTAGAAATGACTGTCTAAACACGGCCAGAGCAACTGGAATTATCTATGGACATGTGAACATGGGGAGAAAAAAATTGTGGGGTATCAGTCCCCCACAGACAAACAAGGAGAAGGGAAATAGCCTCTCTCAGGGATGAGACCCTTATTGGCTGTCCAATTTATCCTAGACAGCCTTAAAGAGATATACATGCACACAACAAAAACAGTCACAGAAAGTCATATTTATTCACACACATGTACACACACATATGCACACATGCATGACAAATGCAAAGAAAAACAGACTATCAACTTGAGACACAGCAAGACATGGGAAGATCTTAAGGGAGGGATCTGGGAAGGTTTGGAGAGAAGAAAGTGAGGAGGAAATTATGTAATCCTGTTCCAATTTAAAGTATTAAAAATAACAAAAATTAAATATTATATTTTTAAAATGTGCAAGTGAAGAGAGAAATTAAGGATGCTGTATGCAAGTGTATGTGAAAGCCAGATAGGAAGGGAGATAGACAGACAGACAGATGAGAGGAACTCATTAGTCATAGAGCAAGCATGATCAATAAGTATCAAATCCCTTCAAATTGGTTCAATGCATGATCAATTTCCCAAAGCCACTTCACAAAAATGATTTATTTGGGATCATTACAAACTTCACATAATTAGAAAACAATCTATTTCTTTTAAAATTTAAAGTTCACTGAAACTTGTATAGAAACATCTTTGGAGATGCCACTGTTCTTTTGATTGGTTTTCAATTTGTATTACTAAATAATATTTAAAAATAGTTATTTTAGGTATTTCTTGTCACATTCTACTATTTTTAAACTTATTTTTGTCAGCTCTGGTCTGCTAGAACAGACAAAAAAAATTCACCCTCTTCAGGGTAAAGGAAGAGGGATTCCAAAAACACCAGAGAGGGAGTAGAAAGAGGAGACCAGGAGGAGTGGACAAAGGGCAGCTTGAATTCAGGATCAAGGGCGTGGTGGTTTGAATGAGAATGGCCCCCATAGGCTAAAGGATTTCAGTGCTTGGTCACCAGGAAGTGTCACCATTTGAAAGGATTAGGAAGTGTGACCTTGTTGGAAGAAGTATATCATTGGGGGTGTGCTTTGGGTTTTCAAAAGCCCAAGCCAGACACAGTGCCTCTCTCTTCCTGCTGCTTCCAGATCAGGAAATTCAGCTCTCAGCTACTTCTCCAGCACCAGGTCTGCCTGCACACTGCCATGCTCCCTGCCAGGACAATAATGGATTAAGCCTCTGAAACAGTAACAAGCCCTAGTTAAATGCCTTCTTTTACAAGAGTTTCTGTGGTCATGGTGTCTCTTTACAGCAATAGAACACTGAGTAAGACAGAAGGGCAGGCAGGAGGAATCACAAACTTTATAAATTGGAAAAGTAACAAATTTATATAGTGTTTAACAATTGGTTATTTAAGAAAATGTTCAGACAAGGCTTTTGTTTCTGTAAAAGCTTCATTCAACAATGAACAATCTATTGTCAGTTTCTGGGGGATAGGATACAAAACTGAAAGAATAAATAAGGGTGTTTGTGGGCCAGGGTGGTTATAATAGGATACCCAAACATCTCTGCTGGCTCCATGTCCTAAGCAGTGTGGAGGTTCCAGAAATGGATCTAAATCAAGTATGCCTGTAGGAGGTGTTATCTCCAGAAACCCCAAAAGATGAGTGGGTGGGAGATGGGGGAAGTTAGGCACAGCTGGCTTAGTTCAAAATGAGAATTCAAACATTTCCATTGCAGACATGACTGAGCTTGGTGGGAAGGTAAGCCAGGATGCTGGATGATGCTTGGGAATCCAGCACTGATTGACTGGGGATTGGGTGTTCAGTGAATACCAGAGATGGGGAAAGGCATATTCATGGACCAGTTGGAGTTCAGGCTCTGGCCAGTTTCCCAAACTAAGTAGATATGAAAACCTCTGAGAAGAATAGCGGTCCAGAAAGAGGGCATGCTGGGAAGAAAGTTAATCTCCTGGGCATAGGTGTGACATCCCATGGTGTGTGTGTGTGTGTGTGTGTGTGTGTGTGTGTGTGTGTGTGTATGTGTGTGTGCATGCACAGAATTAAGTGAAAAGTCTTACACAGAGTGCCCTGTCACATGATGGTAATTCTCCTTACAAAGAATAGCCACAGACCAAGGAAGAGGAAACTTTACAATGGTAGGAATAGAGTAAAAAATGTGGGAATAACATAACAGCCCAGATTTGGGGCCAGAAACTTTGGCAACATAACCATATTAAAAAAAAATTGGCTATAAAGGGCCAAAGTGAGGGGCACAAAGGTGTGGTATGTTCTGGGGTCCAGTTGGGTGAGTTTGACATTAAGGATCATCTATTCAGAGATCCCCATCTCTTGTTTCCAATAAAAGGAAGGATGAACCCAGAGCAGAGAAGGAGAGACTGAGAATGCTTAAGGCTCACTAGACAGGCTTCGGAAATTTACAAGCAAGAGAAAATAGAACTTTATATGCTTCAGCATGCTTTGACCTTTCTGGAAAAATTCTAGTGCTGCCAGAAGACTCAGCATTTTGAAAATGAACAGCTACCTTTCAGAACACGACTGAAGTCCATGGTGCCATTTGCCAGTAAGTCCTGCCCTTTTGCTATGTAGAAGCCTGCATATCTCAGCCCAGAATGCAATTGATTGGATTAGTTTAGCTTGCTAAACCTTGGTTCATGAGATTGTGCATTTGAATTTTATAATATGGAAAATTAATTCCTTAAGTTATTAGGACAGAAAATTCAATAGGATTAATTCTCTTGGCTCAAAAATCATCAGAGGTCACCATGGCAACCCACATCAATGGAGCAATACACAGTGGATGAAACGCCTCCCAAGTTTGGCTATTTATTTGAGGCCTCTCTATTCTCTGGCCCTGGTAGCATTTGGAAGGGTGATCAAGGCACCTGGGGCTCTGTTGCTGCTGAGTCTGAGTTCAAGATCTATGAGGAGAGACAAGATGAAGTTGACCTGGCAGCTGTCTTGGCCAAGGTAGGCCCACATTCCTAGGGACCAAGAAGGGAAGGGTTGATGAAAATAGTGACCATGCTCAAATTCTTAAGACGAGTGTGGGAATAAAACAGCCATGGCAGGATTCAGACCATTTATTTCATGCTAAATGTAACTTCTTGGAAATGAGAGAAAAATTGGCTCTCACACACTGAGGGGGTTTCAAGGTTGAACGGTCCCAGTTGAGGGAAGTGAGAAGTCCAGAGGACGCTGATCCTTTTTCCCAGTTGATTTTTCTCTAGACTGAGCTAAGACAAAGAAGGATTTTTTTTTCTTCTGGGTCCCCAATTCTATTTTCATGAGAAGCTGGGTGACTGACAGCACCCACTCTATAGAAGCCAATATAGAACGCAGGCTCTACCACTTTCTAACCTTAGAATATATTTCTCTGAGCTTTGATTGAAATATATGTAAAATAGTGTGGGGGTGGGAGGGAGATGGGGTTGGTATGTGTGTGCATGTATGTATGTGACTATCAGTTCTTTTGAGTGGGATGGAAAATAGTTAACAAAATATTAGCAAAGCTCCAGGAAAATGGTAAGTCCTTTCTCCATACAAAGGAATATAAGCAGAGGACAGTCAGTGAGTTCCTCAAACTTTTGATCTAAGAAATGAAAAACAACTCAGATAAGTCAATGCAAGGCAGAGGGTGTTGCTAGGGTTTGGTTGAGGTTGTGGGAGTACATCTCAAGTTCCGTGTATCGAACACTTGATCTTCTGTGTCGTTAGCAATGGGTAGCAGGACCTGTAAGGGTGAAGTTTTGTGGGAGGTCTCCAGCGAATTGAGGGAAGAGGGAGGATGATATTCCAATTTTTCTTTGCCTGCCATGGTGAGACTTCCACAGACCTGAGCCAGTGCCACCACCACATCTTTGATGCTACAGAAGCTGGAACTCAGTCCATTTCTTCACAAAGGAGTCCATATTAGAGCTGGGTGTGGTGGTACACTCAGGATGGATACAGGAGGTCATGAGTTCAGGGCCAGCCATGGCAACAAGGACAGATCCGGTCTCAAGAGAAACAAATTTTTTAAAAAAAGCAAAATAAAACAAGTAATCCAAGCAGGCTGCTTAAGATATTAGAATGCAGAAGAGAGAATAATACAGCAAAGCCCATGGTTTTTTCCTTTATATGTAATTTACATATAAATTAAAGAACACCAGCATATTTTATAGTATTGCAAGCTATGTTTTGGAGTTATTCCTGATGCACAGAGAAGGAAAAGAAGAGGACATTGAGTCTATTGACTCCTAAGCACACTTAGATTCACCAAAGGAATATTTGAACAAAACAGCGACCTGTGAGCATAGACTGGCCGGGCTCAGAAACACGGTGGCAAGGTAACCTTGTCACATGTCCACTTGGGCTGGCATCTTCTTTTTTATCCCATGGGAGAGATCTTCAGAGAATATGGAGAGAAAGTAATGAGCCTACGAAAACCTACTTCAAATCAGTAGCTATAGATGATTCCAGAACAATCACAAAGTCTATCATCTGGATGTCTCTGGAGTTTGTTTGGTTTTAGGGACTCAGAAAATTCTTTCAGTGGATGGATTGCATAGAAGCAGGAGAATTTTAGACTCTTTGCCCCCAGACAGGCTTATTTCTGTACATCTTCTATCCCCCTGTTGCAGGGTTTCTGACAAGTCTGGCTACCAGTGGGTAGGAACACACAGGGTTGGAACTGGCGTAGTCTCCACCCACAGTGCTCTGGATTCTTCTTCTGCACCATTTAGATCTAAATAAACTAAGTGGAGGACCTCCTGAGACCCTTCTCCTGGCTCTCTCTTCTGACTTGGTTATCAACAGATGGGCAGGTAGATTCAGAAATGCTCTAGGGATTTGGATTCATTTTTCTCATACGGTCTCTGTATGTGGCGTTTCATGATCCTGATAAAAAATAGAATTCTACTCAGTTGGTTCAAACCATTAATAAAGCGATTATTTCTAGAGGTGTGGGAAGGGTGAAGGGAGCTAACAAGAGATAATGAGGCACCAAGGGACTTAAAAAACTGAGACTCAAATACTGCATTCCAATGCCGGAAAGAGGAGAAAGTAGCCTTTTGGAGTTCAATAAAATGTAGAGCCCCAGAGCACAGAGCTGCCCAAAAGGCACCATGATGTGTTGTACTGCAAATACGAACGTGCTGTTTTCTTATTTTTCCCCTTGCTGGGACAAATTACCTGACATAAACCAGTTTAAGGGAGGGACTCTGCTATGTGTCAGAATTTTGGAGGATTTGGTCCATGCCACCTGTCTTCATGCTCCTTGTTGAACATCACTGTGTGTGTGTGTGTGTGTGTGTGTGTGTGTATGTGTGTGTGTGTGGTATGTGATGTTTGTGTGTGTGTGTGTGTGTGTGTGTGTGTGTGTGTGTGTGTGTGTGTGTGGTATGTGGTGTGTGTGTGTGTGTGTGGTATGTGATGTTTGTATGTGTGTGTGTGTGTGTGTGTGTGTGTGTGTGTGTGTGTGTGTGTGTTAAAGGGTCCTCTTTATTTTTCAGCAGACAGGAGATAAGATCTGAGACAGGACAACAAAAACAGCTCAAGGACACCTTCCACCAGTGACCCACTTCCCCTAAGTGGGCCCTACCTACTTCACCCTTTCCAAATAATGCCCTCGTATCATGCATCCATTGAAGAAGAAATCCATCAATGAGATCAGAATTATCAGGATCTAATTGTCTCTGAAAATGCCCTCAGACACAGCACTGAAGATACCAGGGCAGGACGCAGCAGAGACAGCATCTCAGGCCCATTCTGGTACTCTGAGCTCAAAGCATTTCCCATGGGCTGGGCTTGAGTAGACATCAGTGACCGTCCAAGTGAAGAAGCCTCTGGGTTCGGCTTCCTGGAGTTCCAAGCATGACATAGAGCGTTAAAAATAGGGCCTTACAGAATGAGGAACAGATGAATTTGAATGAGATCATTTCCCTAATATTTATATTGAAAAGGGGCTTCATTGCTGGGGTTGGAAGAACCGACATTTCTATGAAGCCTTCAGTATAAGCTAGGGCTCCTTGCCCTGGGTCGAGAGCTCTGAGTTAAGCAGACTGCAAGTGTTGATGAAAACCTATATGACACTTAGGAATCGCTTCTTTAACAATTAGGTGAGGTAGCACCTTCATAGTCCTAGGTCCCTTATCATACACCATCAATTGCCACAAAACTTAACCAGCAGATCTCTTCAGGAGAGGAGAGAGAGAGAGAGAGAGAGAGAGAGAGAGAGAGAGAGAGAGAGAGAGAGAGAGAGAGTTAGTTTAAGGAAGACCCTTCAAGCAGGCTGTACATCCTAACATCCCCCCAGCTTCCCAGCAATCCAGCAATGACACCCAATAATGAAACCGTCACAGCATTGACCCTTTGATGAATCAGAGCCCTTGGGATTTTATCAATTCCCTAAAACCCCTCAACTGTAGCCAAGCCTTCAGTATGCCTTATGGGGACCCTACAAATTAAACACATACTATAGATGCTGCAAGTGTATCTGTCTTTCTGTCTCCTGAGAACACAGCTGGAAGACTACATTCTGAGGCACCACAGGGGCAGTCATGGGTGCCTGTGGCATCTGTCTCCTGAAGCCTGGCTTCAACAAGGGACCATTTCAATTGTTTCATAGCATCTACCACGGTATTCTTTCCTGCCTTACCTACCACTTTGGAATCTATACAGAATATTGTAAACTGCTTTTTCTATTTCAGGTCTACTGGCTAAGCAAGAAGGAAATTGTCAGTGGAGAGGAATGAGGGGGGAAGGGGAAAGAGAGGGGGGGGAGAGAACTTTCCACAGTAAATCCTTGAATGTCAATTATCATGAAAGTGGGGCTAGAAGATTTTAAAAGTCAGAGGCAGTGGACAGCTACAGCAGAACACTGCTTTCCATGAACAGCAGGTCAGGTACACATAGGAACTCACAGAAGTTGTAACAGCATAAGGACTGTGAAAAATCAAGCCAGACAAAATCTCAGCATGAAAGAGGGAGACGATCAGGAAGTTCTACTCCTATCTGAAGAGCCATTGGCAACTGACAGCTGCTGGGAGAGAAAAAATGTGCTTCTACAGAGATATAGCCACTAAGCAGGTAGCCATGGTCCAAAACACATCCCTATACCGTGCACATAAAGGCTACACTAACTGGACTCAGTGGGTTTAAAAATAAGTTTTTAAAAAAGACATGAAATTAGAAGGGGATGGTCATGAAGAAGATCGGAAGAAATTGGAGGGGAAGAAACAGAAAAAGACTTGAGCAAAACATATTCATGTATAAAATTATAATAAACAAATACAATAAACAAATACAAATAAACAAAAATACAAATAAATAAATGAATAATACAAATAAAAAAATACAATTAACCAAAGCAGAAGCCAACTATCAATGATGTCTTTGAGGAAGTTTATATCATGCTAAGCTGCATGTTGTTGTCTAGGGGCCGGCTATGCTCTGCTCTCTGTGTTCTCCCCATATAGGACATATAAGACATGGGACATGCCTTTTCCACAGCACAGAATAAAATTTAAAGTAGCCACATACTTACATACAAGTCCTCTTAAGGCTCTTAGTTGGCACCATGCAAGGCTTCTCATCATTGGTCAAACAATTCCTATTACTGCGCCGATGCCCATGATGTGGGGCAGAAGCCTCCTTCTTCAAGGAATCACGGCCATCAAATGGGAAATAGTGAAAGTGCATAAGGCACTTTCACTTGTACAAGGAAAAGTGCATAATTGAGAATAAAAATAGAAGATAACTAAACAACCCAGGAGAGCTAATTAACTTGTTCTAGGACATGGAAAGCTTGACTGTAAAGTTCCTGTTGGTTAAGTTGACTATCATCCATCCATGCCCCACCCCCAGCAATGCTGTTCCTAGAATCTTGGCAGAAATGATCCAGAGAAAGGACTTACAAGATTTTCATACTGTGACCAAGCCACATCCACAATCATATCTACTCCTTTACCTGCAGAATTAGCTCATATATTTATATGTGTCTGCAGTTTATTGTTGCATATTATGGATAGATAATAGTCCATGTGTGTCATAAAATAACATGTTACCTTGTATGTGACATTCAAGCTGATATTTCTATTTCAGCCTACTGTTATCTGCCCTGCCCTATCCTATACTCGCCTAATCTATTTCATAGTGATCTATTTATTTACTTCTAAATGCTATTTGTGACCTTTTAAAAATGATTCTGGTGCTTGCTATTGAGTTCTGTTATGTGACACTATTCTAGAGGAGATATGAACATATAGAGTCACCCCAGATAGGAGACCAAAGCCAGATCACAGTATGGATACCACCAAGGTCCAAAACGGTGAGCCAATGAGCTTTATTGAGGGTACTTAAAGGAGTAGGGGTGAGGAGTTACTTAAAGGAGCAGAAATGACTGAAATTCAGCTATATAAAAAATAATAAAAATAAAAAGAGTCAATCCCAGCATGTCTAACAGCTCACAGAAACTAGAGTCCCGGGGTGTGGTGCAGAAGCTGCAGAGGGCTCAGCAAGTTGTAGACTGTCTCATGCCAGCAGGCTAAGGTGATCTGAGCCTCTTCTGAGCAGCTCAATTTGTCTTAGAGTATGTCTCAGCACTCTAAGGGGAGAGAGGAATCTAGTGAGTCTGGTCATTTTCATGGGCTTCCTAAGGCCATTGAGTTGTTTCTTTCCTGAGCTTGAGGATCTTTTCTTACAGGTCTTTGCCCATGGGCTTCCAACTCCCTTTAGAACATCTTGACACTTCCCATTCATTTTAACACCCTGGCCTAAGCAGCTTATATCCAAGGTGGATGGCTCTGATCTGGGGGGGAAACTGCTCCATAGCAGGTTGCAATCCACATTATAAAAATCTCTAAGGGAGTGGATCCAAGCAGAGTATACATGGTACACATCCATGAGAACATCTAAGTGAAACCTGTAGGGAAAACAGTTAAGGTAATCAATGAAGTAGACATGAATAGCAAACTATCTCTAGCTTCTTGTCATATGTATCAAGTGACAGGTGGTTAAGACACCAATTCAGTCCCATCTATCATTACTGTAGACTCTGTTGTTAGATGTAATTATGTGTGCCAGGGAGGGCGGATGCTGTTGTAGATAAAATGTAGCCCCTGGCCCTGCGCCCAGTTCTCCACAGGGAAGGCACAATCCTAACAGAAAATGACGTCATAAAGGAAAGCCCCAGGCCACAGATGCTCAGATGAAGTGCCTCTGGTCCTCCCAGAATTAGACACAGAAGAGACAAAATGTATCAAGAACGTCAAGAAGGAAGGGCCATGGAAGTCAAAAGGCTCTGCTTGCTGGCTGAGGTTAGGATGTCTGCAAATGGATCCTGGGGTCAAGGTGGAAGGAGTATTAGAGAAGTTGAGGTAAGTCCAGGTCTTTGAGGCTTTGTCTCAGGTATAGCTGCCTTGTTGCCAGTCAGTCATATGTCAGCACAGCACTCTGAAGAATCTGCCATCAGCTGGGTGATGAATTCTCCCACTATGAACACACTACAAGCTTCTTTCTTCCTTTTCTTAACCTTTACTCCCCCTTTAAAGGCCTCACTTTCTGTAGTTTTGCCTCCAGCTGCCTAGATGGAATTTCACCTTCTTTTATACTATTTTCTAAGGCTTATATCTAATGTGGAATTTCTAGGTTATTGTGTCCTAGAAATTGCCATCCACTATGAAAACCCCTGACTCCTCCTTCTGTAGCAATGTAGGGACACAAAGATGGGAGAATTTCAAGCACCGGGTTTTGATGTATGGGAGGGAGGTAGATCGTCCGTGATTGCATCTGTAACGAACTCCCATAATTTTAGATTTGGGTTTCACGTGCTTCCAAAAGCACAGGCAGTAGACTGTGTGGTTATAATTTTAGTTGTTCAGACTTTCTCCTCGATATCAATTACTTTGAATGCTTAAACGTCCAATTTCCTGAGATTTTTATTGTTCAATTTTCTTATTAAGTGACCCTCTCTCCCTGCAAGTTGAAGTTGCTGAAACAATTGAAGTAGGAGCTCTGGCATCTGAATGAGCACTTCCAGAGAGCTCAGGCTCAAAGACAGAACAGTTTATGCTTCAGAGTGTCTGGAATATTCCATGACAAATGCTTCCAGAGATTAGAGACTCAGTTTTTTTTTCCCCAGTGCTCACACAGAATTGGAAAAGGAAGGAAAAAAATTAAAGACAGGTTTAATTAACCTGCCAAAAAGGAAAAAAATAAAACCACAGAATGTCTGCGTGTGAGATTAAGAACAAATCTAATGATCAAAGAGATGGGGGTGGAACGTTAGAGGCCACATTTCATATCCAGTCTTCTCATATCACTGAATCTCCTAAGAATCAAATCATCAAATTATCTCACCTTTGGGTTTTCTGCAGCAGAAAGAAAATTCTGCAGGTGGAATTTGATAAAGAGTCCAGGCAGTCCAGCCTGAAGCCCTACATCAAAGCCCCAATGTATAGTGCTTCTGGCCATTGGGTCTCTCCCAAAAGCACTCCACCCATGGGAGGAGGGGGGACCCAAGGTTAGAGCTTATAGAAGGCAGGAAATGAAAGAAGCAAGGGTGGGAAGAATTCCCATGATGCCTTCAGGGTAGAGTGGTACTGAAGAACTGTCTGGGGGATTCTGAGCCATTCCTAACAGGGAGAGTAAAGGGGGAAAGTGGTTGTCATTGCCTGCTGGCATTCATGTAGAATCCTATTTCCTGGATAAACAACAACTACATCACCCAGCCTGCCTAGGACATAGTGGGGACAATCCTCTACTTTACAGTGAGCAGTGCAACCTTGTTTCACCATCAGTCAATTTCCTTGGGACATGGAGAGCCTTCTCCATAGTCTATCTTCCATGCTCTAGTCTACCAGAACCTCCACCATAGCTAAGACCTGGGGAGAGTTTGGAGTTGCAAAATGAAAGGGGCAAGAACCCCAAAGAGTGAGTAACAGACCCTCCCTCCCATCACACTGTGTGTGTAACAGACCCTCCCTCTCTTCACACTGGATGTGTTACAGACCCTCCCTCCCATCACACTGGATGTATTACAGACCCTCCCTCCCATCACACTGGATGTGTTACAGACCCTCCCTCTCTTCACACTGGATGTATTACAGACCCTCCCTCCCATCACACTGGAGGTGTTACAGACCCTCCCTCTCTTCACACTGGATGTGTTACAGACCCTCCCTCCCATCACACTGGATGGGTAACAGACTCTCCCTCCCCATCATGCTGGATGTGTAATAGACCCACTCTCCTATTACACTGTGTAATATACCTGCTCTCCCCATTATACTACTTTAAATGTGTACTAAACACTTTTGATGTCTGAAATTTGGGGCCTATTCTTGGTCTGTGTTCTTTAATACACTTATAAACACTTTATTAAATACACTTTAATAAACAACTGTGTTGTTTAATCCTTAGGCAAGTGGCTTAACCTCTTTGTGCTGCATTTGTAGCAGGGGTTAAGGAGAGAAAAGATGACTTCATGAAATGAAATGTTCATTGCAGGCTCAGCACATAGTAACTGTTTCATAAATGCTGGCTGGAAGATACATAGCAGTAGACTGTTCCTTTGACTATCCATTTTTTTTGTTCATCTTTATGGTTCTAGGAATTGAACCCAAGACTTTGTGCATGCTAGTCAACCACTCTACCTCTGAACTATACACCAACCCCATTTGGCTGTGTAGACACCATTGGCATCCTCACATTAGCAGAATAGTAGTCATGGGTATAATTTCATTTATGCTGTATCTGATGTTTACTTAGCACTTCCTATGTCTCAGACATAGTAGGAGAGAATGGAGCACCATGCTGATTAAAATAAGTTCTTCCACATGCCTAGTCATCATGGATCTTTATTTTAACCACATTGCCCTAACGTTTGTACTTCATTGTTTGGACTCAGCCCCTGGCATGCACCCTGCCCTAGAAACTAGATCCCTTAACTAAAACTGGTCACCAAACAAACTAGTTTCTTCTGATATCCACAACTAAACAGCTGCATCCCCAGTAAAGAAAATATTTGCTGTTTTTGTCTGTCCCAAATGCATGGTCATTGCTCTGGAGGAGTCATCAGCCAGCCCACAAGGATTTGCTAACTACACTCCCTGGCAATGTCTTTCTGGTAGGCCCATAGGGAGATTCTAGTTCTTCAGGAGAGCAACTGATCCAAGCTGGCTGATTTGAGCCCCCAGTAATCTCTGAGATGAGTTTACCTCCGAACTTCCAGAGAAACATTGATCGGCAGATGTTCTCACCATGCTGGGGTTATTCCATTGATGGGATACAAGCTTCATGCCCTGGGATTACTTGGGCTACTTTAGTGGTCATATGATGAAAACCTGACTAAGGTCAGGCCAATGTTGAAGAAACAGAGTCCAAGTTGAATGTCTGCTATTAAACTTGTTTTTTTTTTCTTTATGTCTCTATCTCCATCTCTATCTCCAGTCCATCTTTATCCCGGTCCCATCCTGCTCACCATCCCCTTTCCCTTTCTACTCCTTGCTTTCACAGTCCTGGCAATGGAGCTCAAGGTCTTTCTCACATTAGGCAAGTATTCTACCATGGGGCTATAACCCTACTCCTAAACTTCTATTAATTCAGGCATAAATATCACTACTCACAGTGGGTGAACTTGATGTTCAATTCCTTGGAGCCAATACAGTCCTCAGCAGGGTCTGGCGTTAGGTGTACAGGCTGTAAATGGTCTGAAGAGTTATTCACACACATAAGAAGAAGTACCCCCTCTTTTTCAGTTGCTGAGTGGTTTTCCTTATATAGTACAACCCTGGTGTGGCCCACTCCCCAGAGACAGGTCTAAATGTCAAGGCTTGCATATGCTATTGAAGGGCAGCATGAAACTGACCCTGGGTGCCATGAAGCCATCTTGTCTCATCCCCCTTTCTTCCCCTCTGCCAGCCAATATGCTCATGTGCCACCATGCCTTTTTGGTGAGACTCCAAGGATGAAAATTCTACTATTTGGGTGTAGATCATCTTTTTAAACCTTTTTTCTCTGTAAGTGTGGGCTGTAGCCTCTGGGGAAATGTAAGTAACTCACATCTATTTTCTGGCACCCCATTCCATGAACCTGCATAGAAATATTATTTTCTCCCCAAGACAGAAATCACTTTGACTTAGTTATTTTTCATTAAAATTCAAATTAACTTAATAAAATGCAGGACTGCAAATTAATGAGTTTCTTGTGGTATCTACACAATATATGCCCCTCAGGTAACTATGGAATATCTTTTGTTAACAATAGTGGGCCTTCTCAGGGTGGCTTAGTTGGATGGAATACTTTGCCAATTTAACTCAGTTAATAATAGCTCCAGTCACTCAATAAGTGCTTCCTGACCATCTACTGTGTACCAGAGCCTGTTCATAAGGTTACATCAACTTCTGAAGTCACAGCCATGTAACTAAAAGTGTGCGTATGCACCTCAGATTCCTATCTTGAAGACATGATGCTTAGAGGGAAACTCTTGGGGAGTGATTGGATTCAGTCTAGGCTGGGGGTGTGACTCATAATGATGGTTTATTGACTTTATATCAATAAAAAGAGACTAGAAATTTCCCTCACTGCCAGGAGGCTGGCTATTCTGACATCCTCATTTTAGACTTCCAACCATTTTGATAGTATGATTAAATTAAAAAAGTTAATTATTCTTAATTGGTCATTTCTTTCATATTAGCATTTAATACTTATGCAAATAATAGGTTTCATTAAGATACCATAACTATAAAGAATGCCTTTTGTTCATATTTACCTCCCTTCCCATGGTCACTGTTCCTTTCCATCTTCCCAAATAGTACTTTGTCCTTCTTTGTTGTATTGAAATATATAAAATTTGGTTTATTTTGGTTAACATTATCTCTAGTTCTATCTGTTAGAAGTATTTAATTTTATTCTCCTTTATGGCCAAATAGTATTCTACTGTGTATATAGAACACCTACTTAGTCACTGATGGTGGCTTCCTGATTCCATATCTTGGAACTGTAAATTTGGGTGTACTATTTCTGCTTTAAAGCATCTACCATTTATGCTGGTATGGTGATCATTTATGGTAATCAGTCTATGGTGTTCTGTTACAACAGTAGGAGTACACAATCCACACATTAGAGGCACACAATGTAACAACAGTCTATACAACTATAGGCCAAGCAAACAGAAGACGCAGATTTGCTAAGAACCACATTTGCCCTAAACCACATCTAGACGCAAAGAAGGTGCATATTTAAAAGTAAAGATAAAACTATGTAGCCACGGCTCATCTTCCATTCCCAGGTTTTAATTCTCCCTTATGTGAAACACTTTGAGGGAACACAGAAGAGGAAAGCTGTCAAACCCTGCCCAGAAACTAAGATGTGATACATGCAGTTTCCCCAGCACTAACTATGTATCCTGAGTGGTTGTTTTCACATGGCTGGGCACACCAAACATATCCACTGAGAATTAGTATTTAGCATGGAGCTAAAACACACCACCTAAATCTACCCAGTTAGTTAAGTAGAGAAACAGATACTTTGCTCAAACTGAAAATGTTCTCTAGCACTTAAAGGCTTAATTACTATGCAATGCCTCATCTATGATAAAGAGACTAGATGTCAACAGGGTCATGAGAAAACAAATTCATATTGTTATGCTTATAGGCTTCTGTGGTGAATAATCTCATGATGTTAGAGTAAACCATACCTGTTTCTTTGATACATGAATCATTCCAGTGAGGTGTTTTGACCATTCAGTGTGACTTAATACTGGATGAAGCTTCCCTAGTAGTTCCACAGGGAAGTCTCTATCTTGGCTTTTCGCAGGCTGACTTGACCTAGTCATTTTGGTTTGAATGAGACTGCCCCACATAGACTTTTGAATTTGAGTACTTTGTCTCCAGTTAGTGGTGCTGTTTGGGGAGGTTTAGGCAATATGGCTTCTTTGGAGGAAGCTTGTCACTGGAGGCAGGCTTTGGGGATTTGAGGCGTAGGACCATTTCCAGCTCACTCTCTCTGCTTTGTGCTTGTAGTTCAAGATTTGAGCTCTCAGACTGCTGATGCAGATGGTGTGCCTGCTGCCTTCAGCCCCTGCTATCATGGACTCGATTCCTCTGCAACCATAAACGGGAACAAACTCTTCTTTCATAAGTTGCCTTGCTCATGGGGTTTTCTCACAGCAAGAGAGAAGTAACTGATACAGCAGCCATAATCTGGTAACTAACACCTAAAGCTGTGACCAGTGTGGTGGGAAGCAGGGTAGCTTACTTCCCACACTTCGGACAAGCTCATCTTAACTATAAAAGCATACACAATGTCATTTCTCTTCAAATTAAGTTCAGGTAGGCATGGAAGGAATGCATACTTTCTAAGAGTTTTCCCTAGCTAAGGTGGTCTTATGAAAGAGATGCTGCTTGAGTAGGAATCTAAAGGATCATTCACTGGTAAACATTCATTATTGTTTACCAGTGCAAACAATAATGAAAAGCACGCATTACTCTGCCAAGACCCATTCCCAGACTAGCTCTCCTCCCCAGGCCTTCTGGTCCCTCACATCACTAAGCCACACAGGAAAGTGAACTCCATGGACATAGACTCCACACATGCTGTCCAGCATGGCACCTAGCTTGCAGTAGGTATGCAGTCAGGACATGCTAAAGAATCTAAAACACTGTGGTTCTGTTACTGATAGAGTTTGAATATGAAATGTCCTCCAGCATCCCATGTTTTAAATATGTAGCACCTCCCCCACTGGTGGCACAGCCTTGGAGGTAGGGCCTGGCGGAGGAAGTACAGCAGTGGGGATGGGTCCTTGATGGTACTGTCTGTAGGTCTCCCTCATGTGCCTATGCTTCCTGGTCTGTCAGTAAAGTGTAAAGTGGTCTGCTGCCACACACTTACACAGCCACAAAGCTCTGCTGAAACACACAGGGCCAGGCAACCATGGGCTGACCTCTCTGAAACCATGAATGAAGTACATCTTTCCTTTTCTAAGTTGTTTTTCTCAGGTAGTTTGGCAGAAGGTTTTAATAGAAACTAATGTGAATATAGTTTAAGAAACAAAAGCACTTAGTCATGTTTGTGTGTATGTGTCTGTGTGTTGTGCAAGCATTCGTATGATCATTTAATACTAGTGTGTGTAGTTGTATGTGCACATGTGTGTGGGTGTGTGCGCGCGTGCACTGCATGTGCTTGTATACTATACTAACATACATATGACCATTTAATGCCAGGGCACAAATGAACAATGTTGCTATTGTAACCTGCTAAGGCTCAGGAAACTGTGGGCTGTTCACACTCAGGGAAGAGAACAGTTCAGGATGGAGTAACATACAGTTCCTACATTTATTGACTGAATGATTTTGAAGAAGCCATCCATCTAGTAGCCCTTGGGGTATCCCCATGAAGCTGAATCAGGAAGTTGCACCTCAGCCCTTTCCTGGCATGTGTTCACCTTCCCCCAAGTAGCCAGAGTTTTGTCCTTTCTCTTATCTCTCCACTTCTCTATGAACTTAATGCTTTGAATGGCTAATGCTTTGAATGGCTAACTTAAGTGGATCTGGCATCAATAAGGGTCATGCCTCTGGTATCTTTAGGAAGGACAGATTGAAGGGGACATCCTTCCCCCAGAGTAGACAGTCCCCTCCAGTGGCAGCCTAAATATCAGGATGGCTGTGGAGAGGCAGTATTATCTGCCTCACTTCCTTCAAGTGAGTGAGTGTGGCTGTGGCTGTCTTCCCTCACTTTCACCCAAAAGCTCCTCGGCCTTCCAAAGTGACCTAAAGACCAGTAGCTTTCCAGGAATCGTCCATCCAGGCCTGTGACACCAGACTGTGACTGCCAAGACATCCAGCTGGTGCTGGACTCTGAGCCTCTTCCATGAGCAGACGGCAATTGCTGGACTGCCCAGCCCATATGGTGTAAGCCAAGGACATATGCCTTCTTCAGTATAAACCTTCGTTCTCTTGATCTGTTCCTCTAGAGAATGCCGACTCCCATGCAGTTCTTTGAAGTCTCTGTATAAACTGACATCCAAAGCTACACTGTGGAGATCTGTTGATTACCTGCCTGTCTCTTGTGTGTACGTGAAACACAATGTTAAATTTTTGGGTTTCTTTTTCTTCTGTCTCTTCAAACATGGGGCTCTTCTCAGAGTCTATAGGAGTTGCCTTTCCTGACATAAGTAATAGCATAAGAGAATACATTTTGCCTTTTAATCAAATTCTAATAAGTTTTCTGTAATTTTCTGGAAAAGTTACTTGAGCAGCTAACTCTTTAAACTTTTTCAATGCTTGGGACAACTTTCTGGACAGGACATTTAGACTATCTTTGGTTTCTGTTTTTATCCTACTAAAATTATTTTTGAATAGATTGATTTCACAGCAAGTGTTCTGCTCTTGTTCTAATTAGAAGCAACAGCTCTGGGGAGAATATCATACCTGAGCCACAGCCAGCACAGCTCTGTGCCCACTAGGCCATGTCCAGTGCATCCCTGTGTCTACTGACCCATGACAACTGCAGCCCTGTATCTCCTGGACCATAGCCAGTGCATCCCAGTGTTCACCCAAGCCATAGTCAGCATAGCACTGTGTTCACCCAGACCATGACCAACCCAACCCTCTGTCAAAATTATCCACAGCCAGTACAGCTCTACGTGTCGTCCCACCCATGGCCAACACAGTCCTGTGGGTAAGCCATGGCCAGCATAGGCCTGTGTCTATAAACAATAGAATCAATGATATGTTCCCAGCAGCTCCTCATTATAGTAGTTCTTGGTTCTCTGCTGTAGGCCTTTGTCTTCTTGAATCTATTTATATGTTATTTTCTCATTGATTTGTTTCTTTGTTGGTTTCATACAAGTCAACTTCCCCTTTAAGAAAATAATGACAATTAAAAATAGTTTCATTAGATCATCTGAGATTTTGCTGAATGCCATCTGTACTTCTTGAATTTAAGAAATAAAATATCTCATCATCAAAAGTAAGTTTTATTGAAATTTTGGATTTGTCTCTTTTCATACAAGCTGTAGTACAGCTAGATCAAGAGACCTACATAATTCCATGTGAATTCACTGCTACCTCTGTTTCTCTGAGATGCTCTGTTCTCTGCCAAACAATTTGTATCCCTAGCCCTTGCCATTGGCTACCAACAATGTCTTCAAAGATTGCGTATTTTACTACTCAGCTACCACAGAGAGCCACAAATTGTGCACTGTCCTTCCAAAATTTCTGGCAAACATCCCAGGCCTGGTTCTATCTGTGTCATCGGTCCACACAAGAGCAGGTATATCCAAGAAGAAAGAAACTTCTGGTACAGAAGTCTGCACTTAAAGGTGGAAAACAGAATAAAAACTTACACAGAACATCACTTTAGCATATGAAACTAATTTTCTAATCAATCCATCAACAGAATCAGAGGACAGATGCTGTACAGTGAACTCTTTTATCCCCAAGGTCTTGAGAGCTGTGTAATTTCCTGTCAGAATGTATGTATGATTTCAGCCAAGGACTGTCCTTGGCTCTGGATTTGTCTTGTTCCACGGAACTCACATTTACCTCTTCAACTGGTGCAGTGTTGGCTTTGTTCTCTGATACCAACAGAGATCAATTTTATCACCAAACTCACCTGAGACTAGAAATAAGACCAAGATAGGGCGCATCTATGGCAGGCTGGTTGCCAAAATGGCAGCCTGCATGTGCATATTCAAAGGGTAGTTTCTTTCTGCCTCCCCTGAAGGCTCAATTTGCTGAGCTACTACTTAATTCAAAGCCTGAAATCCATTAAAAGCAAAGCAAGGAACAGAAATGAAATCCTCTCATTAAATCTGTGTTCAGTAGGGTGTGTGCATAATTCATCCAACACCATCAAATATAAATATCTCAGCATTGGGGGGCATGCAGCCAACACCACAGAAATCTGAGACCCTTTAGAAGGAGATATTAAGAAGAGACATGCTTTGCAGGAAACTTCTAGGAATGATAATGAGATCAGACACCAGAGGACTTCCCACAAGGTTTCTGCATGAGGACATACTCAGCCACAGGGCCTCCCTGCCAGCCTCTCTGTGGGCACCTACATGTTTATAAACTCAACTCGAGCTTCCCTCTGGAGTTTGCATGGGGCTGCTGCAGCTTCTAAAGTCCATGGAATGAAGGTTCCCTGGGCTTTGGACTGAATGGATAAATCAAATGTAGGAAATGTGAGCTCCTGCTCTCAAACTCTACTCACCTACTGGAAACACCAGCCCGACCTGCAGCTTCAGAGCTAAAACTCAGCATATGGGCTTCAGAGCATGACTGTTTCCCAGTCCCATGATGCAGAAATTGGAGTATGATGGCCTTGGGGATGTTTTATATCAAGTGGAAGCTTACTAGCTAAAATATCAAAATGGTAAACATTTCTACTCTGGACTCTGCTCTGATTCCTGTTGGTTTCTTTCCAGAGAAGCTGCATCCTGTTCTCTTGACTACCCTTTCTTTACCCTCCTTTATTACCTTCTCCTCTTCATAACGATTGCTGTGACATGGATCTTAAATACCCCCAAAAGGCAAATGTGAAATGTGTAGTGTCAGATGATGGTATTCTTTGAAACCTTTAAGAGGTGGAGCCTATTGGGGGAAGTTAGGTCATTGGAACATGTTCTAGATGCCTGATTTTCTTTCTTTGCTTTTAGGCTACCATGCTGTGAGTAGGTCTTGTCACCTCAAGCCACATAGGGTTTGCCGGATCCCAGGTTCAAAAGTATGGAGCAAAGTAATCATACACTGAAACCTCTGAAACCGTGAGTCCAGATAAATGTTTCTTCCTTTTGACTTATTTACCGCAAGTATTTTGTCACAGTGGAAACCTAACCAATAGCATCACTTACAGCATCATACTATTTACTTAACTTGCAAAGGAACTGAGCACTATTTAAAATAGATACACAATCTCACTTAATCCTTACATATACTAATTCTACAGTCCTCGGGATATTTGTAATAGCCTCTTACCTGGCTCTTAAGAAAACTGCCATCTCACCATCTAAATGTCAGCTCTTCAGAGTCACCATCTAAGTGTCATCTCCTCAGAGTCACCATCTAAGTGTCAACTCCTCAGAGTTGTGTTCTCTGCTGGACCCGTTTTTAATGAGGTAAGAAGCAACCAAGTCACAATCATCCTGCCATCTTGGTTTTGTTTGTTTGCTTGCTTGCTTGTTCTGCACTTACTACTGGATAGCAATTCATTCCTCTTTACCTCTCACTTTTTTGACATCTGTCTTACATAATATAAGGTAAGCTCCTGGACCCAAAAGGATGGAGGATCCTCTAACTTGTCCTTTGCTAGATCCCAACTGACTAGAAGAGAGTTTTGAGTCAAGCCAATGCTCCAGCTTATGGAGACGAAGATCAACTCTACAAAAAAGCCAATGTTGTGATCCCCATGATCCCGATGAGGAAACTGAGGCACAGCAGTGTGTTAAGCTGATATCCCACATATTCATGGAAGAATACCAGTATAATGGGCTAAGAGACAGTGTTCTGTTCATGGGGCATCTGCTTCAAACATGGAGGCCCAAATTGCAGTGTTGTCAATGCTTCTCAAGTATTCCTACTGTCCATACTACCTTAGCTCAGGATCAACTTTACCAAAAGCCACTGAATCACCCATCTGGACCATAGTTTATTAAATGCCAGTTCCTAGGCAAAATGTATCCTTTTCCTTCTGAATTTGTGTGCCAATTATTGTTACTAGACATTGCTGTGCATGCATTAATGTAAGACACATTAGATGTGTAGAACACCTGTATATCTGAGACTTGCACTTCTTGAATGTACAGTGGCACAGACATCTTGAGAAAGAGATGGTCCTCCAGTTGACAGTAACAGTAAAAGATTTCATTGTACTTGGAGGCAGAAATACTGTCCTTGATATATTACTGTCTCTTCTCACTCTGAACTCTGATCTAGCTTTACAAATACAAGATGAATTGAATCAAATGAAGCTTTCTTCAAGATTTTCTCCAAGACGATCTTCATTTTCTCTGTTTCATTGAGGAGTTTGGGCTCTGAAAGCCATGGTGCCCATACTGTTTCAGAATCATATCAAGGCAACAAACAGTGAGTATCCATCTCAGCATCTAATGTGGGATGTAATTAGTCAATCCCATTACAAGCTCCAGGGAGCTTAGATAAAGTCAAACTCTCATTTACAACCTTGTCCTGTGAGCGGAACCAATCTTCTTTCACACAGCAGGCCTGACAAAAAGCCCAAGGGATCACAATGATCTGGGAGTCTTGTCTTCTAGGACTTGAACAGGAGACATGTAGAGATGACTTTGCTTGTTGTAAATTGTTTTTAGAATAACAGGATTGTAAAGTAATAGAAGGATACATCTGCTACTCATGCCTTCTTGAAATTCCCAATGTTCTTGATTATTAAATGTATACCATCTTCCTAAGAAGCTAAGAAGATAGTCATCTCCAATGGAGGTCAGTAATACAGAATTTGGAGGAATGTCTTCCCCTGGGATCCCAACAGTCACTCCCCCCCCCAAGGGAGGCATGGTGTTATTTGAAGTGAATCACCCACTATGCCAGAGCTGCTAAGTTTTGATACATAAACTACATATAAGTACATGGCACAAGGCCTCTGGACCCGATTTCTCAATGGTAAAATTTGGATAAAGTCTCCTACTGTATTAGAAACAATGCCTTAATTGCCACAGTGTATCTGTCTACTGTGCCTCACACAGAGGTCTGACATTGATTGATTTCATTGTTGTTATTATTGTTTGTCTTTTGTAGGTAGTTTTTCTCTATTTAAAGAGGACATTATACTGTCTGCCAAAGACACAGTAGATATCAATGAGATCAAATCTGTGAGGAGACATGATTACATTTAAGTCCATGCCCTTAGAAAATGAATGCTAGTATTCACCTGTCTACCTTCTCTGAGGAAGATATTTCACATGTGGATAATGAAGAATAAACAGCTAATTGTACTGTAGTTCTGCTTAAGTGTATCTATCCTGTTTCTGTTTATGTAATACTAAGCAAACCTAACAGCATGTTTCAACTCTGCCACCCATTTGCACTTAAAAAATTGTTAGGCTTTACTATATGGTGCTTATGAAATCCATCACTCTTAAGAAATTGGTTGTTTGAGTGTTATTTGCTAATACTTTATTTTAGTGAATTTCAAAGTCTACTTTAAAAAAATAAATAATGTCCATGACTTAATTGATCTAGAACATTCTCAGATTGTCCCTAGTTATCTACCTCTTCTCCTCATCCACCCATCACAATTATTCCTTGTTTCTGTATTTGTATGGTATTTTTCCTGACCAATCACATTGCTTCCCTGTAGTGCACAACACCCTCCCTTTGCTTTCCCATGACACCAGACTTCTCAGAATTTTCTCTTCATTGTTTCTTCCTTGGAGCACTTTAGAGGTCCCTGTTGTGACTCACTCAAGCCCCACAAGCCAATTTTTGCCAGTCCATCTATTTGAGTTTTCTCTTCCCATGCCCAAATTTACATGATATTCTATACTTACTACCACTAGGCTCACCAATAGGACAGTGGGAGCAATAATCAAATTTGAATGAAGAAGATTACCACTTCCTAAAGAAAATTATTTGCTTATCTATTTACAGTTCAAATGTAATTTAGTTTCCCACTCTGGCTGTTATTTCTGACCGCTGGTAACTTGGATCATGATCCTTAAGCTAAAAGTTTCAGACAACTTTTCAAAACCATCATGTGTTAATAATAAAACAAGTGGTCTGAAATTTGTGCAAACCAACAGACAGTTGTGGTTCATCTCCACAATTCAGCTATCCCTGGGGCTTCCTTTCTATGGGGCCTTCCTTCAAGATTCAAGCAGGTTATGCTTTAGTATCAGTGTCCCACTTATACTCCACATCAACTGCCTTAAGCCTGGGCTTTCATGGGGACCATCAGCTGCAGCAGATCAGAAACCACTGCCCTTGTGAACCAGATAACAGAGTGTGTGATTTCTGTCTCCAAGGTAATTTTATCTCAAGGACATCCTTCCCTTATCCTGCTGGCTGACCTTGGAGGAACACCTCAACAGGCATAATTAGGTCTGCATTCCAGGGAGAGTGTTTGGCACTTGATCCTTATCCCTCACTGAAGGACAAGTTATTCAGTCTTCCCACCCACAGGATTTCAATAATTCTTTTTGCATTATACTCTCACCAATTTGTTAAATAGATAAGATAGGAAAACACATAGAAATAAACATTGCATAGTGCAAAGAGCAGAGCCTCTTAAATTTTTTTCTATTTTAATTGTCATAGTAACTTTTAGGGACAGGATTAATATTCTCTTTTATAGAGGAAGAAACTGAGGCAGAAAAAGGTATAGAAAATAGAATCAATTCAAAGTAAATGGCCTGGAATAAAGACATTATGCAAAAGGTTAGATTTATAAAGTTTTATGGAAGCACTAGTAGTTTTTCTATCCCACTGACTCTGCATTATGGCAATGTGACAGACATCCTTACACAAGAGACACATAGAGTCTTAGGATGTCTCCATGCTGTGCTAGTTCATGCACAAACATGACATATGATTTGGGACAAAGAGGATGAAGCACTTGGAACAAACTAAATACAGGCTCTAACTAGAGCTACCTCACTGCCTACACCCAGTCCCAGTCACCAGAGCTGTGCAGTTGACTGTTCTGGATAGCCCACCAGAGATGACCACTCAGATAAATTTTATAGCCAACTGAAAGTCTTTATTCTAGACAGCGGGGACTACACCCAGGAGTACACTCAGTGTTGTGCCAGTGTTTAGGATAAGGGACTTTTAAAGGCAGAAAACACTTCTTGGTATTTTCTACTGCAGGGGTAGGTTTTGGGCAAGCAAGCAGTTTAACAGAAGCTAAAAAATGCAGTTATCTGGAGGGTGAGGTTTACACATGCAGGCAGTTTAACAGAAACCTGAGATAAGTTAGCTGAGGCATCTAGACTTTGGGTTCCTAAAACAGAGTTGATTAATTTTCTACTGGCTTCCCCATCAAGAAGATCAACCTTCATTTAAAGTTAAAATATCCTCATCAAGAATACAAGGTAGAGGATACTCAGCACTGTCTTGTTCTGATACAAACTAGTACAGCCACCTGGTGACACCCAGGCCTGGTCACCAGAGTTGTCCACTTGACTAGTACAGCCATTTGGCTACACCCAGGCCTTGTCATTGGAGATGTAGAGTTGGCTAGCACAGCTGAAAGCTATTGAAACATTAAGGTTGTTTTCTAAGTAGCAAAAACTCATTACTACAGTTAAAAGACCACACTTTCCAGATCTGACCAAAACCTCTGCTTCTGTCAGCCTCTTAATCAGGGTTCACCTCTGGCTGTGGCAAGCTCTGCCTGTCCATTACAGTTTTGAGTCTGTAGGCTGTGACTTGGAGCCTGTAGAGGGAGAAAGGGCTTTGAAGGTACTGTAAGTCCCTGGGAGTCCTGGGGCATCTGGGTGGCCAACCTCATTGTTCTTCCCATGGGGCTGTAAACCCCTACAGCTCCTCCAGTCTGCCCCAAGGGGTACACATGGTTCCAGCCAAAAATGTGGCAGAGGAATGCCTTGTCAGGCATCAGTGGGAGGAGAGGTCCTTGGTCCTGTGAAGGTTCAATAGATGCCCCAAAAAAGGGAAATCGAGGAGGGGGGAGGTGGGAGTGGGTCAGGTGGAGGGGCATATACTTGGAGGCAGGGGATGGGAGGAGGGGTTGAGGGTTTTCAGGAAGGGGGGGAAATGGGGAAATGTTTTAGCATTTGAAATGTAAATGAAGATTCTTTGATCATTGGAGGTCTCTATTGCAGATCCTTAAAAACCATTGATTTGTTTTATTCTAGGTAGTAACTTTCTACAATGTCACACAAACTGAGCAGAGACATTTGAGTTTGCCTTCTCTGATTTTGTATAATCCATGAGAGAGACAAATTTTTATTTTTCATAAGTTTGTTGTCATATTTAATTGCTGAATAATATTCCAGTGTATATTGTAGCCACAATATTTTTATACATGTACCAGTTGAAAGACATGGATACAGTTTCCATATTATGATTAATATACATATAGCCAGTTCAAATATTGTTGAATACAGTTCTCCTGTAAGTCCACATGTTCATTACTCTTGGTAATGAAAGATCTAAGAGAGGGATCTAGGGTAAATGCATATTTCACCTTAATAGAAAGTTCAGGATATGAGGAACATAGCAAGGAGCTCCAAATCCAGCTCTGTGCCAAAGCCACAGCAGCAGCAACCAAGGAAAACATAGCCACGGGAATCAGCTCTTTCAGAGACCAACTGAAAGCTTGACGAAGACATACAAAATCATTAACATTGAATATTGAAGACAAAAGTGAAGATTTTAGAATAAGAAAACCTGCGTTTTGTGGCTTCTTACCTTATTAACTAAGCTCAGTCCAGTCTATCTCTGTCTGCCTCAATTGCAACCAGAAAAACAATAGTCAGAACAGAAGGGGACATAAGCAGCATTTGCAAAGAACTGCAGTTCACAGCTTGCTATCACCATGATCTCCCAAGACCAGTCTAAAAATGTCACAGTTTGCTTACTTAGACTGTAGTGCTGAGTCAGCTGTGGGAGATGTTTGAGGTAGGACTCCACAGGGAGGTGAAACAACAGAATTTACAGCAGATCATATGTAATGTATGTCTGTGTACATATATGACATCTGTTATCTTGGCTTTCATAAAGGAACCTGGGTGGTCAACAATGGCTGTCCACAAGCTAGAGAAGCTGAGAACCCAAGAAGCTATTAAGTCCATGAAGGTGGATATCACACTAGCTTTAAAACCCTGTTGAAAGGTCAAAAATCTCAAGTAATTGCATATTCAGCAATTAAATAATTACATATTCACTGAATAAGAAGTAAACATAGCCAGGCACAGCCTTCTCATGCCTCTAACTTCTTTGTATCTGGCATCCTTAGGAGAATATCACCCCCTTTCAAGGCAGGGCTTGGTCCTAAGTTAGTCTTACCTGGAAATACTCTCACAGACACATCAAAAGTTTTATTCTCTGTATGCTTATAAACCCTTGAGGTTGGCCATCATCACCAAGTGCAAAATAGAGGAGAGATTGTCACAAGCCTTCACAAACTAATGTTTTCTAATAGATTGCTGCTGATTGAAGTGTAAAGTCTCAAGGAGCTTGCAAAGTCCATCACTTTTCTCTGAATTCATGAAATTCTTAAGCAAATGGATGGAACTAGAAAATATCATCCTGAGTGAAGTAACCCAGTCACAAAAGAACAAACATGTGCACTCACTGATAAGTGGATATTAGCCCAAAAGCTCAGAATATCCAAAATATAATTCACAGACTACATGAAGCTCAAAAAAAAAAGAAGACCAAAGTGCAGGTGTTTCCATTCTTCTTAGAAGGGGGAACAAAATACCCACAGGAGGAGATTCAGAGACAAAGTATGGAGCAGAGAACAAAGGAAAGGCCATCCAGAGACTGCCCCACCTGGGGCTCCATCCCATATACAGCTACCAAACCCAAACACTATTGTGGGTGCCAAGAAATGCTTGGTGACAGGAGCCTGAAATGACTGTCTCCTGGAAGGCTTTGCTAGAACCTGACAAATACAGAGGTGGATAATCACAGCCAATCATTGGACTGAGCACGGAGTCCCCAGTGGAGGAGTTAGAGAAAGGACTGAAGGAGCTGAAGAAATTTGCAGCCCCATAGGAAGAACAGCAATATCAACCAACCAGAACCCCCAGAGCTCCCAGGGACTAAACCACCAACCAAAGAGTGCACATGGAGGAACCCATGGCCACATATGTAGCATAGGATGGCCTTGTCGAACATCAATAGGGAAAGAGGCCCTCCATCCTGTGAAAGTCTGGATGTTCTGGTGCAGGGAATAGGGAAGCAGGAGTGGTGGGTGGGTGAGTGGGTAGGGAAACACCCTCATAGAAGCATGGGAGGGGGTTGGGATAGGGGGCTTTTGGAAGGGAAACCAGAAAAGGGGATAATATTTGAAATGTAAATAAATATCTAATAAAAATGAAAAAAAAGAAAGAAAGATTGAAAACATACCTGAAAGGAGCACTCACTCAAAATGGAAAATGGAAATGCTCTATGTTTCTACCTTCTCATAACCCTGATGATCTATAAAAGCAGCAAGCAAATCATAAGGTAGAGTCACAAACACACTGGTTGAGTTCTGAAGACGCACACAGCAGAGCTCTGGACAAATATAAAGACTTTCTAGTTCAGGCATCAGAGGAAGCATCTAATCAGTTATTAACTAACCACTGGAGCAATGAGAGGAAGTCCTCAGTGATAGAAAAAAAAAGGATATGGACTTTATAGAATCAATTTGAGAATCAATTTGTTAAACAAAGATAACAGTAAGTATTAACAAGAAAGCCTGGGGAAGAAAGAGTCTGACTTCCCTGGCTGTCACAGTGTGGTTTAGAATTCTATCTGGAAACAACTAAGTTACAAGACAACTAAGAAGACAAGAGAGCAAGTTTGTGAACAGTAACAAAAGAAATCTATAGAAATCATGCCTGAAGAAGCTGAGGCATAGAATGTCCTAGATGAGAATTTGAAATGTATGCTGCTGATACTTTCATGATTGAAAGCAAGCCATGACTGTTGTTATAGTTTCATACAAGTATATATTATTCATACAGCATTGGCACCCATCTCTCTCTCTCTCTCTCTCTCTCTCTCTCTCTCTCTCTCTCTCTCTCTCTCTCTCTCTCTCTCTCTCTCCTTTTTCTCTCCCTCTTTTTCTTCCTATTACCATGGTGATTTGTCAATGAGATGGTTCATTGGTAGTGACACTTGTTGTCAGTGCCCCTCTCCATTCTGACTTCCTTCTCCTCAGTAATCAAGTCATTTTTGAAAGTTAAAGTTTTACATAATTAAGAAAATATGTCTTTCTGAGGCTGCTTTATTTCATTTAGCATGGATAGCTCCAATGTTACCCATTCCCTGCCTTTCTTAATTGTTAAATAATAACCCATTGAGCATGCATCACCCTTTCTATATGCAACACCTGCTGGTAGGTGTCTAAATGTGAAGTCATTGTGAATAGTGTTTCAATAAATATGGAAACTGAAGTCATCACCTGAAATTGAAAAGACAGCCTCCATTCATAGATTAGTAGAACTAGCACTCTAAAATTGTCCATAAAATTGACAGATTCAATATGCTCCTCACCAGAACTCTGATATACATCACAGGAATGGAAAAAAAAATCCCAAAATTTATTGCAGAGGATAAAGACTACAAAATCTAGAGCCTTTTGAGGTCCAATATAACATCTCAAGTGAAAATTTCTACATCTGCCCCCAGTCAAGCTAAATTTCAACCTCCCCCTAATTTCTACTTTTTGCTGGAGATGTGCATATATTTAGCAAGATGTACTAGGGATGGTACCCAGTGGGGAATTTTCAGGCACAGTCAAGGTACAAGGGGAGTCTGTGACTCAGATGAGATGTTTTCTGTGGGCCTGCAGAGGCCTCTAACTAGTGTCTGAGGTCTTTAAGACTAGCAGGACTTAAGGGTAGATATAGAGAGTCTGAGGAAGTCAGTGAGGTCCACTCTTGGTACCTGTTGGTAGTCATCTGCAACCTGGAGACAAGCATGAAACCCATCCATTGACATCCTAACATGTAAATTAATGCTCATAAAGCCACTAGGAGAGGGAATAGAGCCTCTCCACATTCATAAATTAGCTTTTCTTTCTTTAAACACAAGATCAAAATTACACGCCTATGGAGAAGACAGTAAAACTGTCTAGCCTTCCAAGGCTATGGCAGGAAAGAAAGAAAAATCTGTCCCTTTCACTCTGTGTGAAGGCTAGAGAAAGGCCATCTGCCATGGGCATATACAGGGTAAACATTGCTGATCTAAAAACTCAAAGCCCAAAGGCTCCAGTTCATATTAAATTCTATTTACTATCACATAGTCATTGAAAAAACAGATCATTTGGGCATTCTCTGTCACATGTGTCATGTGCTTTCATCTTCTCACCTTTCCATCATCACCTCTCAGATATTGGGTCCATCAGAGTAGTATCTGAGTCAAATTGAAAATGTCTTTATCAACAAGTCCCCTTTGAACTGCCGAAGTCCCTCCTTTACCTATTTCTTAATTCCATTGTAGGTGAGGTAAGGATTCTCCCTAAAGCAAGACTCACAGGGAGAAAAATATCTCGTCTTAGACATGCACCCATTCCCACAGCCAAAGGAGACATTCAACCACAAGCTCTGATAACAGGTTAGGCTAGTGCCCCAGAAGGCAGATGTGTGCTGTGGACAAGTGTGTTTCAAATCTGACCACAGTCTACTTTTCTGTTATGTAGCCAATGAAACAGAGCAAGAAGTGCTGCAAGTTTGAAAAAGACTTCTAGAGTTTTTCCTACATTATGAGGAGATGAGTACAAATGAAACTCTATGTTCCCCAGTCCTTATATTACTATGCAAAAGATTTGCATGAAGGTAACACTCACAGAGATGTGGGCTGCGACCTTGGACTGTGAAATTTGTGCCAGCTACAGTCCCTGCTGCTTTCTGCCCTGGACCTCTGACTCTCCTCTCTGGGAAGCCAGCCATTTTCATCCTATCTCTGGACTGTGTGAGCGTCAGACTTCACTTCTGTCTTCAATGTACTCTGGGCCTCCTCCAAGTTGATGCTCCGGGGAGGAAATTTTCACAGATCCCAGCTGGTGTCTGAACTCTGATTAGGAGCCAAGTGACCTCAATTTTACAAGCTTTGGGTTGGCCCACTCCAGCACTCCTGGCTCAGCACAAATAATCGCTAATGCAGGGGGCTGGGTGGAGCTGGCAATGTGATTTGTAAGGTCAGGAGCAGTAAGGCACCAGCTTTTATGGGCTTTGCAACTTAGTCGTACTGGTTCACACATCTGAATCAGTCTTTTGAAAGCTTTAAACAAAGGTGTCTCCTTGTTACATAGCTCTGTGTAGCACATTTGCCACACAGAGCAGGATGGCAGAAAGAACACACTTTAAAACAATCACATCCACCCAGAGCTACAGAATAGGCACTGGTTCACCAAGCTCTTCCCCCAACAATACCAGAATGAACAGAGTTCAGTGTGACCCCCAGATGGGTGAGAACATTGAGCCAGAATTCCAAAGAAGGCTTTGAGAAGTCAGACATCTTGGCTTTGGAAAAGAGAAAGGACTTTTGGAGTTCAGATAGCAGAAATAATTACAGAAACGGGGAAGCATGTGTTTGATTCCAAGAGCCAAAAATAGAAATCTGATAGTGTGAAAAAGAGTCAGATCATCTTAATGAAGACAGAATACACTTACTGCCCAAACTTGTCAACTATGTTATAAAAAAATTAGACTGTGCAAGGGAATTTTATTTTCTATATGCTATTCACTGTTCAACATATTTTAACATATAAACAAACAGCTCCAACTTTTCCCTGCCTGAATTTCAGAGTTTGACATCAATTACAATGTTAGGAGGACATTTTACAACCACAGAGTAACTTTAATTTTTTCTAAACCTATGTTTAATGATGGTTCTTAAATGCCTTATCCTTCCTTGTAGCCCACTACCCACCAGAAGTAGTGGGAAAGAAAGGATACAAAGGAAGTTGTCTTAGTCAGGGTTTCTATTCCTGCACAAACATCATGACCAAGAAGCAAGTTGGGGAGGAAAGGGTTTATTCAGCTTACACTTCCATGTTGCAGTTCATCACTAAAGGAAGTCAGGACTGGAACTCAAGCAGGTCAGGAAGCAGGAGCTGATGCAGAGGCCATGGAGGGATGTTCCTTACTAGCTTGCTTCTCCTGGTTTGCTCAGCTTGCTCTCTTATAGAACCCAAGAGCACCAGCCCAAAGGTGGTACCACCCACAAGGGCCCTCCCCGCTTGATCACTAATTGAGAAAATGCCCCACAGCTGGATCTCATGGAGGCACTTCCACAACTAAAGCTCCTTTCTCTGTGATAACTCCAGCCTGTGTCAAGTTGACACACAAAACCAGCCAGTACAGAAGTGGATCTGTTTAGAAAGGTTCTTTGCAACAACTCTCGTCTGTGTTGTCTGGAAATAGGCAGTTCAGTTCATGGAGTAGCAGGCAGTGGCAGCTTGATCCACTTGTAAACACCTCATGGATATACCAGTAGTCCAGTTTGGTAGAGCTAGGTTAGCAACAACAGTGACATGGCCTAGCAGAGGCAGCCAGGCCTCAGCCTTGGCTCAGGTCAGTAGGAGGGACTTGGAGAGAGTCCAGTAGAAGTTCTCGGCTATTCCTCTTTCAGTAAAGTGAAGGAAGATCAGAGATGTGAGATCCATAATCCTTGTACAGGTAGCTGTGCCAGCAAGCCAAGCTCTGTCTCCATCATTCTGTTGAGTCCTCTTTATATCCTCCAAACATCAATTGTCCTCCATATGTCTTGCCTCAGCACATGCATCCAATCACCAATTAGCGCATTTCTCTCTATGGAGTCTGGACAAATGCATCTCAACTATGCAGTGTAAGGCAGACTGATATATGCATGTCCTTAGCAAAGAATCTGTCATCATGTGTCCTTTCATGTGCTTGCTTTAGCAGAACATCCTCTCTTCTGTGTCTGCTTCAGCAAAATGTTCCTTTACAAGTCTGCCTTAGCCTTTCACACCTGTGTCCACTTAATGAAATATACCTTCACATGTTTGCCCCAGGAAAACAGCAACCAACTGTCTTTTCATAG
Organism: Apodemus sylvaticus; assembly: GCF_947179515.1. NCBI lineage: Eukaryota > Metazoa > Chordata > Mammalia > Rodentia > Muridae > Apodemus > Apodemus sylvaticus. The sequence continues at coordinate 80,937,409 of NC_067472.1, read as the reverse complement.
AACCCTTAAGTTTCAACCCAGCTTGCTTCAGAAGCCTAGGGATGGCACTTCAGACTTTTGATATCTCTGTCTCAACTTTTATTCTTATTTTTCTTTAGTTTTCAAGGTCTTAATTTTCCAGGAATATATTTTTTGAGAAATCCTCGCAAAGCACCCTTCTTCTACTTCTGACTTATAGAGAGGCAAATCCAGAGACCCCTGTGATTACTTCTGTGCTCCATACTACCACTACCAGAACGATCACCAATGCCGCTATCACCACCACCACCAATACCACATCACCATTGTTACTGCCACCATCATCACCACCACCATTATTATCCACCATCAAGAACCATTACCACTACTACCCACCATCATTAACCACCAATACCATCACCATCACTATCACTATCACCAATGCCACCACCACCCACCACTATATGTGACCATTACCATCATCACCATTGGCACCACTAAGATCACCATTACCAATGCCAGCATCACTCCAACATCAGCATCATTACCACCACCACCATTACCACATCCCCACTGCTGATGTCACCATCACACTAAACAGGATCACCACCGTTACCACCATCACTACCACTACCACTAGTTTTATTACTGTCACCACCACCAAAACTGCCACCACTACTACCATTGTCACCATCACTACTATTACCATTACCAATGCCACTATCACCACCACTACTGGCATCATTACTGTGACCCACCATCCCTGCCACCACAACCACAGGAGCAGCCACCATTTCTACCAGCAGTATAATTATCGTTCTAATCACTACTATCATAACTGTCATCATTAGCATCGCCATTACTAATGCTAGTACTATCATCATCATCAACATCATCATCAGTGTTGTCTATTCTGACATCATTATCTTATCACATCATCACTACCACCATCCTACTACATCCTTATTTCACAACCACTACCACAACACTATATCGCTTTTACTGCCATCATTTCCAATCACCATCACCTTCTCTGTTACTACCACTACTACCACCAACTACACATCTAAATAAGTAAACTTGCCTAAGCATTTGTAGTAAAGGAATGAGGACCCTATATGAATTCATACCTGACTACTGACTATTTACCATGTGGCTTTGTAATGTTCTCTTCTTACATGGTCCTCTACAACTCTGCTAGATCAAGGAATGAAGGGGAAGCTACACAAACTTCAAAAACACTTTGCTGTGTAATAAATATGCTGAGTAGGGGCGATTGGACTGTTGTCTCACCATTGTTTATAAGCAAGAAGTGCTGAGATTTAGTCTTTTGCAATCCTAAATATTGCCCCTCAAGGCCTGTTTGCCCCCAGGGATGAGAGAATCTGTATATGCACAAGTAATGCTATATAACCTTGCTCCCAAGTTATCCCTAATTGGTGAATGAAGATGCCTACAGCCTATAGCTGGGCAGAAGAGAGATAGGTGAGGTTTGGGTTCCCAGGCTTGGGATCTGAAAAGAGACAGTGGAGAGAGGAGAAGATGCCTTGGGGTAAGTGATTCATGAAAACATGGCCCTAAGGGCTGGCCAATTGGAGTTAGAGCAGCCCAGATGGAACATGACAAGTTATAATTTGGGGTTACTGATAGGGAGGTAGACATAACATAGGAGGTAGATATATACCCAGAACTAGTACATTAAGGCTTATTATAAATATAAAGATTGTATGTCTTTTATCTAGGAACTGAATGATAAAAGATGGAGTAGGACGCTCCTGATTGACATTACATAATTACTACAACAAAGAAGCACTGGTGAAAAGGAGGGGGTATGTGGGGTCCCAAATTTAGTCTCCCATAAGGTCTCAATGACTCTCTTGGGACCAACCCAATGACCAATGCAAAATTCAAGGACACAGGCCTCTGAGTCTTTAGAAACAGTCACCTTTACTTTTGTCATTGTTACTTCTGGCCTATCCCTTCAGAGGAATAGAAATACCCCACAAGTTCAATCAGGAAGAGTTACAAAGCAACCTCTGGTCACATCCTCTAAGATGGGAGGGTGTGGGCAAAGAACAAGAAGGGTTGATGACACCATAGGGCAGAGAATGCTGTCTTGAGTCTGAAAAGTTAGATAGACAGGAAGCCCAGCCTGGAAATATAGAAATCTGTACAGTTAAATCAGAAATAGTGCATTGAAAATGAGCAACGAACCCCAAACTTTGTCACAAAAATCATGTAGTTGTTTTACAAGCTCACCTTCAACATAGAATTGTGTCTGCTCCATCTCAAATGTTGGAGAAGGGGTCTGTGTAAAAAGAGCTCATGTATGGAAAGCTTGCCAAACATCTTTGGAGCATAAGATCCAGAGGCTGTGGCTCCTGCTAGAGACAGACAGAGGAAGAGGGCACCAAACAGAGCTTTGGGAGGAGGCAAAAAGCAGCATCAGCATAAACCTCCTAGTTCTAATGTGTGAGTTGAAGGTGCGTATATAGCACGTGGTGGTTTTGGATATGCAAGTCAGATAAGGAAGACCCAGAAAAGAACCATCAAGGCCACCCAAGTTGTAGTTTTAGATAAAAATGGAAACTAATTGCTGTGATTTCCTTACCCTGAGCTACAGATCAAACTCAGACCATGGAGAGACATTATCAAGTACCTAGCAGAACTGAGCGAGGAGAAAGTGGTTCCTGAAAGAGTATTTGAAGATTCCCGGATGGATCCTGGGCTCTTTTGAAAGCTTTGAGGATCAAGGCTAGAGATGCGCTGCTGAGAGGTGATGAGCATGACAGCAGACCTTGACCTTGACCCAGAATGGAATAGAAATCCATGGGTGGAGCTCCACCTGCAACACCTGATACACAGACACAGCCTGCCAAGGTCGTTTACCTCCTTGCACTCATGATGTTTAATAAAAATGATAATATACGTTCTAACACTCAGGTTTGTCCAAAGATTGTGACAAGAATAAACATTTATGAGGATCTGCACATACTGATCAGTTAGTGGAAACCACTGAAATTCCAGGGGTTTTTAGAAGGTTGAAAAAATACTTGAAGATTCCAGTTTGCTTGGCAGGGTAGGAAGGCAGGTGGGTTGAAGAGCAGGAGCCTTAGCAAAGTACCGGGAACACACTGTAGGAACGTGAGCTGCCGAGGACAATCGTCGAATGGCAAGACAGCATTCAAACCCAGATTGCACATACTGCAAAGTTCTTGTCCTTGCTCTTTACTAGCCAGATCTGCTCAGGCACCCACAGCCAACCTTCTCAGACAGGCAGAAGACAAGGCATTCCATGGTTAGCTATACATTTTTGTCTCTTCTCAGGGAGACTTCTTGGGTAGGACACTGAGCATTTAGGAAGAATCTCTGCTCTAAAGACCTTGCTGAAGCTATTTGCCTCCGTCTCAGAAAGTACAATATTGAAAATCAATGGGAAGAAAGTGTCTGAAAGAGAACTAAATCAAATATCTCGATACGGAGGAGTTAATCATCCAAAATTAACCTTATAACATCTCGTATCAAACTGATCTATAAAGAAAATCAATAGGAGCAAATCAAACCCCTGGGCCCCTGCCCCTCCCTGGATGATGCCTCTGCTGAAAGTGGTGGATGTGCTATCATTATCTGGAAACAGTACCTCAGCATTTGATGTGTTTAGCCACAGGCTCTCAAAGGACGGTTTTTATATACATTTCTTGCCCCCTGCATTTGCTTAAACTGCCATTCTTAGAGTCTTAAATAAGATGCACTTAGCTGAAAATTGCCCTTCACTGAGGAAACATGCTGTTCCCAGTGAGGGAGATAATCTAGCCTTGTATATTTTTATGCTCTGAGGAAAGCATGACATTCAACAGATACCCAGCTATTCCTTCTGAAACCACTCAGAGGACTTCTGAGACCAAGAGGAAATCCTGAGAGACAGAAGGAGCTAACACAGGATGGCTAGTGGGGAGGGATCCCAGACAGCAATTTGACCAGGCTGCCTGTAAAAACTGCAGAGAATATCTGCCTCATGGTTTGCCAGGATGAGAGAAAGTATGAGAAATATTCTAAACAATGGCTGGAATATTTCTCCATATATCCTCATATCCATTTTCATTAATAGGCAAATGGCATAATTACTTTTATAAATGTTGTTCAGGCTTGTTAACTATCTATCTCCCCTTCTCTTGAGATATGTTCAGTGGGAAGGAAACTTTGTTCCTTGTATTTGCTACAAGACAACAAAACATCACTCTATGGTTTAGAAAAAATGTTTGCCACAGGGTCACCATCTTAATGAGTTATTGAATGAAAAAAGTTCAACCAAGCTCAAGTAAGAACTCAGAACTAAGTCTTATATAGTAAAATGAAATAGTATTGGTAATGATATGGATAGCAACAACATGAATTAGGAATCAATTATATACAGAGCCATTGCTGAGTTTGTGTTTTCTGTTAGGTATTTATAACAAAATCTGGCAAAATTATTCCATTTCCCACTTAGTCAATGAGAAAGAGTTGTGGATGAACTAAGACTCAAATGTAAATAAGAAAATGAGTTCTTAGTCTCTGTTTTATAAGTGATGCTGATTTGTTGATCATGGTAATGATGGCTATGATGATAATACTAATGATGGTGATGATTATATTAACGATGGTTCTGGTGAATGTTAATGATGGTCATGATGATCTTAAGATGGTGGTGGTATTAATGGTGGAAATGATGCCGATAACGGTGATGGCAATGAAGCAGGAGCAGGAAGAAGACTTGAGCTTTCTCCTAAAGCTGAGTCTATCACATAGTTAACCATTATTGGTAGGCAAGCACCAGTGTGACCTTTGACTATTGTTGAGATGCAGCTAAGATAGAGCAGAGGGAACTTGGGAAGACATTTGTACCAGGAGAACTACCTAGTCACCTAAGCTGCTGTAAGACTCCAGGTGAAGGCTCAGAACTCAGTTACCAGGGTCCTAAGAAAAGAACATGGCAAGGCCTTGGATAGTGTCTGAAGACCCAGCCCCAGATTAAGACAGGGCCACAGACTCACTGGAAACTTGAAGAAAACAAGGCTGTCTATGTATAAGACTTGGTTCAAAGAGCAGAATATTTTATAAGTTGGAACTGAAGAAAGTACAGGTGTCCATGGCTCCCACTCTCAGTATGAAAAACATATGTACCACCATGCTGTGTTTGCCAGGAATCCAGTGAGGCTGAAATCCAACACAAACTCTTGTGCACTTCACACCCTAGGTGCTGTGACAGATGACAAATAAATAAGCAGCACATTAATGCCATCCTGGAATAAGTATGGTGTGTTAATGTGCTGTCCTCTGTAACAAATGCCTGAAATAAACACCTTAAAAGGAAAAAGATTTGGTTTGGCTCCTGGTTCCAGGAGCATCTGTCTGTGGTCAGCTGGTCCATTGTTTTGGGGCTTGTGTGTGTAAGGTAGAATGACCTCGTGACAGATAGTAGGAAGTAGAAGGTAGTGAAGGTCACATCTCCAGTGACTCTATTCCTTCTCTGGCCCCACTTCTTAATAATTCCTCTAGCTCCCAATAGTGTCACCAGCAGGACACCAAGCCTGTAACACATGAGACCTTGTAGGGACAGTTCCACAGCATGTCAATAATACTGTAACATTAGTGTATGGAGAAATGGCTGGTGGAGGGAGGACCTTAGATATGGCCATCTGCAAATAACCTCCAAGAGTGAGAATTTAGCCTGTAGTCTAGAATTCTTTATTTTCAGTCTATGCTATTGAAACTAATTCTAGATACTTCTGGTTAGTAATCTAAAGCCATCAGATTCTTCTAGTCTAAGCTAGGGAGGTAAGGGACGACAATGACCCCCAAAGGGAGACATTTATGAACTAGGATTGTGGGGTGCCCTAGACTTCTTCACAACTCACATTTGTTCATTAATCTAAGGTTTTCAGCAATCTTCCAATGTGAGTGATACCGCCTTTCTATAGAGAAGGATTTCAGAGTTGTGGAAAGGCCACCTGCTTAGTATAATTTTTAAAAGCATAATTTACATGTGAATTTAAACCCAAATGTTTCTAATAATAATTCTTCTTCCATTAAAGCACAGAAAATAGAACTGCCCCCAGCTGAGCCAAGAGGACTCTGGCTGTTGTATAGAGGCATAGCTTCAAATAGCCTTGGAGGGCTTGTTAAGATGCACAGCAATTATAAAGTAAGTTTAGTTCCAACAGGACTTCTGTGACTGTCTGGGGGAGAGGGGACAGGGAGGAAAAGCTCACTCATGGAAAATGGAATGTTGATAAAATTCTGGAAGTACTGCCAAAGCCTCCCATTTGAGGATTTTTCTTTTCCTCCACTGATGGTATAACCCCTGACAACCTTCAGGGGAAAAAAAGGAAGAAAAAAAGAAAAGAAAAATTTAAAAATAAATAAAATGCAATTGTTTTAAAGAGCCAGAGAATGATTTTTGACAACACAGTCAGACACTGGGTTACTTTTGAAATAGACATCAGATTAAGAGCTCAAGGGAGGAGAAGCTATGTGGCCAGGACCATGGTCTGTGCTACGAAGAAATTAATGGATTCAAACTACCTACAAAGAATGAACTCGGTGAGGAGGAAGCGTCAGGGAAAGAGATCAATCATAAGCCCCAGAGTTTGTGGGAAATAAAAGGGGGGAGCGAAAAGCCAGCTGGAGTCAGGAATCCAAGAAAGATAGTGCCAGCAAGAATACAGTCAGAACTCTCAGGAACTCTTGCTGATTGAATCAAATCCACAGACCTCTAGGGTTGGAAGCTGGGCATCCAATAGAGCAGCTCTCATCTCTTCCTGAGCAGGCTGCTGGCTGGAGAAATAGACTCATCAGAAGCTGCTGGGGTCCAGCATCCTCATACATCAAGAGCAATGGTGCCGCCTCACAGGCTGCACAGGGAGCACACAGCACTTGATCATCATATCAGAGGTGTTCCTTGTTCTCTACCCTCCTTCATGTTCTTCCTCTGGGAGTTCCTACTAGCCTGAGATATAGACCATAGGTATGTGTATCACCTTCAGACAGAAGGACTTGGAATGTGGTCTAATACTCTGGGTGTGGTATCCAGAGCACTAGGATGTGTTGGTTACTTCCCTGCTTACTTGGACAAAATGCCTGATCAAAACAATGTAAGGAAAAGAAGACATATTTGGGCTTAGAGTTAAGGGGATCAGCCTGCCACAGCGAGGAAGATAAGGCAGCAAGTAAGGAAGGCATGGTGGCAGGAGACCAGATGGAGACATTGAATCCACAGTTAGGAAGCTATAAAGCTCCAGTCAAGTCAAGCTGCAGTGAGCCATTTCCTCCAGCAAGGCTCCTCCTCCTCCAGGCTTTGAAACCTTCCCAAACAGCACCACCAGTTGGGAGCCAAGTATTCACATGAGTCTGAGGGAACATGTTACATTCAAATACAACACAGACTACAGCTCAAACCTTCCTTCCTTAGGTAGACTTATAAGTGACTGTGTGAAAAGATACTTCCTCCACTCCTCACATCTCTCCATCTATTTGCTTCATAACCTCTCTTGCAGCTTTTGTAGCTTTGCTTATTATTTATCTTGTCTGTTACATGCACTAGAATACAGGATTCACAGAGGCAAAAACAAGGTCATGGAGGGATTTTGTGGGACTTTGTTCCCATAGTGGCCCTTTGTGCCACATATTCCTACCACCACATTACTCTCTGCTGGCTTTTCCACAGCTGAGACCTTCTGGTCATCCACAACTATCTCTTTATCACTTCTCTATGTGTACTTTCCTCAGCCACCCCATCTCAAGTGGCCTACAGATCACTTCTCACTGCCACAATAAAGCACTTTCCCACAGACTGGAGTTTGCTTGCAGATATTTTTTTCAGCTTTATCTATATTTAGTCTTTTGTTATGCATCAGAATGCCAGCCCTACCCAACTTCTAGAACAAAGGTTGACACAAAGCAAATACTTAACAGTTTTAAAGTAAATGGAAGAATTTGGGAGTTGCAAATGAGCTGCCCCAAGTGTGGAGACCTGCTTGTCAACTCAGCTTGCTGCAAGTTTTGGTTTCACCTAGGGAAGAAGCTGAATGAACATCAGAAGGATTTACTAGGAAACTAAGGCTCTGGAAGCCACTGAGAAGCCACATAGTGGGACACCCAAGTCGGTAAGAGAGTTTATGAGACATTTCCTGAGTGGGAGACTCCAGTTACAGAGACAGAAAATGAAAATAAGATGTGACATCTTTGGGGTTAAAATTACAAAGGATGTTTAGATAGCATTTGGGCAATCTTCCAATTCTCCTATAAAAATCACCATCTTTAATACTTTATTTTTAATGAATATATAAAATTATACCATTAAAGGGTATCATGTCACATTTTCACACATATAAACATTATGTAATTTTTAAAGCAGGTTAAATATATCCATCACCCCAAACACAAATCATTTTTTATGATGAAACATTCAAATGCTTCTCTTCCATCTCGTTGAAGATACAGAATGTAGTTATTATGTGTAGTCATTCTTGTGAGGCAGCACACAAGAACTTCTTATTCTTGTCTAGCTGTCTAGTAGAACAGTTAGAACTATAAACTCCCAGAAAAATATCAAGATAAATCTTCACTACTTTAATTTTGGCAATGGACTTGGATGTAACTTTAACTGTATAGACAAGAAAAGGAAAATAAAAGTATATAAAAATTTTACTTCCAAATCTAGAGTGTTTTTACAGAGCTCATCAGGAGAATAGTCTATCGTGTAAGTCAATACATATTATTCACAGACCAATGAATTATTATAAAGCTGTTTACTAGACAATGTTTTGTGGCAAGAAATAACAAATATATGTTTACTTGTGTCTCTCTTTAGTGAAACCATCAGTAGAAGTAGATGAAAGATAGGAGATGCTCTTAAGTACAAAGACACATATTCCTCATATGACACATGATTAGACAGTGTATGTCTGAAGAAAGAAGGAAGGAAGAAGAAAGGATGGGAAAGTAAGAGCAAGATGAAAGGACCAGGGGAAGAAAAAGAGGATGGAAGAGAGTGTAATCGTGTATAGTGTGTAGGCTTTTCTACCCCACTTTAAGCTCCAGGCAGACCTTGCTACCAGCCCTGCCCAGGTTCCCTCAGATCTGCAGATAACACACACACACACACACACACACACACACACACACACAACTTAATTTTCAACTTACCTATGACTCAATTGCTGGGCACTTCTTATCTTCAGTGCCCAGCAAGCCCTTCCCAATACTCTTAGCACAGCACTCTAAATCTTCCCTCAATTTTAGTTTCTCAGTTAACTTCTCCTTGTTTAGAAACCCAAAACTGCCCTCAGCTTTAGTTGTATTTCTAAACTCTCACCTGGGGAAATGGCCTATGACCACTCTATTCAAGTTCTCACAAGGCTAGTCACTTTTTCTCCCTTTTCCCTGCAGATGCTAGCTTGACTGTGGGGGAACCGAAAGTCCTGCCTAATCCACCCAGCTCATTGGTCACTAGCATCCTTATTTATGGCTCAAGAACCAATTGGGGAACAGGACCTCAGCATCAGAACCACCCTCTACAGTGGTGCTCTCAGAAAAGCACAAGAGCCTTTTATTGGCATTTGGTCAAGATGATTAAGCTTTATATCAAAGAACATGTCTGAATAATGCAAAAAATGTGACAAGAGGCACCAATATGGCCACCTACCAGCCTAAACTCATTTTTTTAAAGATCAGAGCTAGTCTTCACTGCCATCTTTGAGGCTAAGTCCCACAGAGGTGAAATTACTCCTGGCAGTGGCTGGACACCAGGAGTGTCAGTGGCAACTCCACATGAAAATGTAGAGAGCACCAAGAAGAATCCAGTGTGGACAGGTATCAGAGTGTCAGCCTTGATGATGTGACCTCAAGGTGCTTCAACCTACACTGACCATATGGAAAGGATGAAGACTCTGCATGCTTAGACATCAGTGGAAGGAAATGCATGAGGAAGGGATGAGCATGTCAGAAATCCACTGGCATGAAATGTCTTCCCTAAGCCTTCCCATTTGTAGAAGCAATTTTTAGTTTTTCCCTTTTCTGGCACCTCAGAGAGTAATGGAAGCAGCTCAGATTTCTGACAAGGAGGATTTTTAGCTCCCAGAGCTACACTTCCTCCAGGCCAGAAAGATGAAAAATTATTTAAACCTTCCTTAGAGATTCCCTAACTAATATCTGGAATCCAGTGCTAATCACTTCCTTGAGCACTTGGGCCCAGCACTTACATCAATTACCTCCTTCATGCCTCACAACAATAAAAAGTATGTGAGAAGAGAGTAGGAAAAAGAAAGGAGGAATTTCACAGATGAGGAAACTGCACTCAGAGAACTGATGAACTTATCTGTAGATTAGAAATCAGGCTCAAAGTCAAAATTGAGACTGACATTCATTTGGCCAGATAGCATTCACTGTCTCAACTCTAACCCTCAGATCTTCCTGAGGAAATGTTCTTGACACACTTAGAATGATGCCTTTATTTCTCTAAGATTACTCCCTTTCTATCCCGCAAGAAGGTGTTCTCTGGAGAACACTGAAGCAAGCAGAGCTGACAATGGTTTACAATGATCTTTCCCTTCAAAAAATCTATTTGCCAGTCTTTCCATGCTCATGAATACCCCATCTTCAGTGAAACAGTTACAAAAGAGCATGGTCAGTGGTCAGCTCAGTGCTCAGCCTGGGCATAGCACCAATCACTGCCCTGGGATGGGAACAGCAGGTGTCAGTTATAAATTCACCATTTGACCATGGCCAATCTATTGAGCAAGTTAAGCCTTCTTCTTCTATTTACTCTCCTGGAAAATAGTCAAGAGAAACTTTGCTGTGAGTGGTCAGGCCTGGGATGCAACAGAAATGTTCAAGAGTGGGAGATAACTGAAGTTAGATACACTTTTGACATAGGGCACCACATCCCTTAGGAAAGAGTTTCCAGGCATAAATCAACATAATTTCCAACTCTAGTCAAAGCATTCTGTGAGATTTAATTCCTTCTAAATACATAAAGTAGAAATATTGGTTATTTTTTTCTTATTACTGTTGCAAAACACTCAGCAGGGAGAAAGTGGGATTTTTTTAGCATTATCTTGTATTTATTATTTATTTTTATATTTTAAAAATTAAAAGTCTTTTTTCCTCCCTCCAACCAATCCCATGTACTGGTCTTACCTCCTCTCCAATACATAACCTCTTTTTCTTTAATTATTATTGTTACATACACACATGCACACACACACACACACACACACACACACATACAATGAATATGATGTTTGATTTGGATAACCAATTCCTGGGGAAGATTATTTTTCCAGCTCTCACTATCCCTTAGTTGCCATAAGCTCTTATTTTGGTTCTCACCATCTTTCTGCCCCCTCTTTTGTAATGTTCCCTGAGCAGTCGATGTAGGAATCATGATATAGACACATCCCTTTGGCTATGTAGAGCACGACCACCACTTATTCTCTTCATTTTTATAAGTCGTGGCTTTCTGGAATAAACTCTGCTGAAAAGAAGCGTCTTTGATGAAGGGTGAAAATTATACTTTTCTGTGAATTTAGGGATAAATATGTCTAATTTGATTAGAAATTATGGATTTACTATAGTGACAGTACTAAGTTCTCCCTCTGAGATCAATGACTTCACTAGTCCCAGATCTGAATACTTGGTCAGGTCTCCAGTACAAAATATAATTTCTATCAGGTTAAGTGGGTCTTGAGTCCAATTAGAGAGCTGTTAGTTGCCTTCAAACTATGAGCTCCACTACTGCACACTTGGAGTATTCTGCCATGTTGGTCATTGTTCTGGCTCATAGGTGTTACATCCAGTTAGGGAAACTGATTTCTTTCCTCCATTGAAGCTTGCATGGTACCTTCTGGTACTATGATAATAGTCTTTCAGGAAGGGTTTCAAATCAGATCCACCTTGGATCCTTTCAGTCCTGTATCCAAAGTACATAGTGTCTTCAGCAATAGGGACTTACTTTCAACTTTTGGGAGGTATCCAAGGGCAACAGCAATGGCCTATATTGTTTTGAGTTCCTCTGGAACTACCTTGACCAACAACTCCAAAAGGACTTTCTCACACTTGGCAAAGGACAAACTATTTTGACAGAGTCAGAGAATCCAGCCCTTGGTAAGTAGGCTCCATGTGCTGGGCAAAGCATCATATGTCAGAGGCTGTTCTAAGTAAGCAGAAATCAGAAAGAAGGGATACAGGAAGGGTGAAGGGTAAGATTTAGTTCCTAGCACCCAACCCTGGTAATCAACTTTCCCAAATTAGGCCCACATCCTGCTTCTCATTACCCTCAAAGAATGCTTTAGTTTTATTAATCCATCAAAGGACAAATGCTTTGGTTAGATCCGCATCCTCATGATGTAATTGTTTCCCAACAAGTTATAACAGACAAACAGTAATGTGTCCCACTCCCCACTAACCTTGTAAAGGGTTTTAATCTCATCAAACTGACAACTTTCTCTGTTGGTGCTATGTGAACATTTTTTCTTTTTAATATAATAATTTTGATGCTGTTGTATGGTCCTTTTCCTAGGGAGACATGCACAAATATCTAATTACCCCAGATAGGAAACTAATGACAGACCAAAGTCTGCATAACACCGAAGTTCAGCTTGGGGAACCTCTGAGTTTCATTAGGACTACTTACCTGAGTATGAGTGAGGGGCTTTTTACAGGAGTAGAAATGACTGAAAGACGGCTCTATTACCAAAGCCTACTCAAGCATGAGTGATATAGCTCACAAAAGCTGGAAAACCAGAGCATACTACATAGCCTTCAGGCAATTCAACAGTTTGGAAAATGTCTTTTGAAAATGGGTTGGTCTGAGCATATTCTAAAATGAACATCTCTTCTGAGAGACTTGTAGGCAGCTTGGTTGGTCTTTGCTTCTTTGAGAAAGCTGAACTTGTCTGAGAATGACTCTTAGCAGCCTTACTGCACATATAATATTGGGGAAGGGCCGACCTAGTGAATCTGGTCAGCTTCAGGGACTTCCTGAATTTGTATTAAGTTATTTACTTTCTGTTTTAATGAGCTTCTTTGTATGAGAGAATGATTTCTTTACATGTATAAATAATTTTCATATAAAAATTTAAACTATATTTTAATTATCTGAGAATTTCATACAGTGAACTGATGATATTTGCCTCAAACCTACCTCCCTATTGCCCATCCAAATGTACTCCACATCCCTCCTCTTTTCAACTTCATGTCCTCTTTCTTTTCTTTGTAACACATTGAGTCTAATTTATGCTGTGAATATACCATGAGTGTGGGGTCATCCATTGGAGCAAAATCTACCTACCAGTCTCTTAAAGAAAATTGTTCATCCTCCAACAATCATCAATTAAGTTAAGGATGGGGGCTCATAAATCCTCCTTCCCCCTTTATAGAATATTGAATGGCTGGATCTCCTGTAGGCATTGCACAGGCAACCATAGATGCTGTACCTTCAGGAATACAGACATTCTGTGATGTCCAGAAGAGATTGCTTCTCTTTTACATCTTTCTTCGGTGTCTTCTTTGATGGTCCCTGAGTTTTGGTGGGGGTGATATAGATATCCCAGTTTGGCTAAGTACCTCACTGATACTTATTCTCTGTACTTACCAGCTTTGAGCTTCTATGTTTACTGCCACTGACTGTACAGAGAAACTTCTCTGGTGATATAGAAACTTTTTAAGGTGCCCATATGCTGTGAAGTAGGTACTACCATTATGTTTGTTCCATAGCTGTTCAAGCTGGAACACTTCTCTGAAGCACAAGACTGGGAAACAAGCAGTCTGATGCTAGAACAGGACTCAATGTTTGGGTTTTATTAGCTGCAGGTTATTTCACATGCACATTCCATATTTGTGGCCTCTTGCTCTAGGGTGATGCCAGATTATTCACTGATATTTTCCAGGAAATTAAAACTCAGAAATCTCTTTTGCAGCCCATAAGAATCCTCAGAACTCTTATTGAATACAGAAAAAAAAATAGATTTCATATAAGAAACCTATGGTTGGTGTCTGATAGTTTCACCCTATTTGACATGAACTGCATTAGGAAACATACACATGAGAATATTTCCAATCTTATCATAGTAGACATCTACAAAAGAGAATTAATGTATGCCTAGACATATACAAATGCATAGATGTATATGTACTCATTTGTGACCAGATATGATTTGAAATAATCTGCATATGCCTGTTCATGAAATCATGTACAGTTTTGAGTTTAAAGACACATGCACATTTACAACTACTATAGGAAGGCAAGGAGATGTGAACAAAGTAGTGCATTCTTGTTCTGTATCCACACATTGCAGTTGACATGAACACAGATGGCACAAATAGATATATTTGCACACACTTGGAGACCCTTGTCCACACACATGGAAGTTTCTACTTTTTCTCACCTTTTGGAAACCCTAAACTCAAGGAGAATACAAGATGTAACATGCTCCTTATCTTCAGAAAATAACAAATTTGTATATATATTCTCAAAAAAGTATTTTTTTACAGGTCCATTTGACAAATGTTTGTTGAATATTCACCATATGCCAGGCATACTTGTCAGTGCTGATTAAGTTATTGTTAGTAAATATAACAATTGGACCAGTCCTCTCCAGTCCTGGGGTCTGTGTCCTTTGTGTACTGATGCACAAAGATCTAAGCTGGTACACTTTAGCATTAGAAGCATAGCATCAGAGTAAGTGCAGACAAGACTTCTGCTCGCCCCAAATCATGACCAATTCATGGTAACTGTGTTAGTCCTAGAGAACACCATAAAAGAATATAGGAAGGAAGCTTGAGACCATGTCTCTGTTAACATCAGTGTATGTGACCTACTCTACAGACTTAGGAAAGTTGATAATGCTAAATAAGACAAGGCAGAGATAGAAGCCCAGGGCCTAGGTGGAGATCGGAATACAGGTAAATGTAAGAAAAGAAGTAAGAGGTGGTACCAAGATTACAGAGATTGGCAATCCTGAAAAATGACAGTATAAGCAAACAGAGAAGAAAAATATGAGAATAGTGTCTAGTTAAGAGGGCACCACCATGGCTGCTCCAGAAATACCACACTTCCTCATTCTGAAACATCATTTATTTTAGGATGAGGCAAAGCTTTATTTATAGCTTTTCAAAGAGAATCAAAGACAGATCAACAGGCATTTAATCCTATCAAATACATAAAGTAATTGTTAGACTCTTAACAGAAATCCTAATTTTGAATCAAGAAGTTAGGATATTTGTTGATCATCTGGAGCCAGGTAATCAAACAGCACTGGCTAGTCCTCAGTTGACCTAAACCCTGTGTCTTTTTTTTTCTTTTTTTTTTTATTCAATATAATTTATTTACATTTCAAATGATTTCCCTTTTCTAGCCCCACCACTCCCTGAAAGTCCCGTAAGCCCCCTTCTCTTCCCCTGTCCTCCCACCCACCCCTTCCCACTTCCCCGTTCTGGTTTTGCCGAATACTGTTTCACTGAGTCTTTCCAGAACCAGGGGCCACTCCTCCTTTCTTCTTGTACCTCATTTGATGTGTGGATTATGTTTGGGGTATTCCAGTTTTCTAGGTTAATATCCACTTATTAGTGAGTGCACACCATGATTCACCTTTTGAGTCTGGGTTACCTCACTTAGTATGATATTCTCTAGCTCCATCCATTTGCCTAAGAATTTCATGAATTCATTGTTTCTAATAGCTGAATAGTACTCCATTGTGTAGATAAACCACATTTCTTGTCTCCTTGTACTAAGCTCAAATCCAAATGGATCAAGGACCTCCACATAAAGCCAGACACTCTGAAGCTAATAGAAAAGAAACTGGGGAAGACCCTTGAGGACATCGGTACAGGGAGAAAGTTTCTGAACAGAACACCAATAGCGTATGCTCTAAGAGCAAGAATTGACAAATGGGACCTCATAAGGTTACAGAGTTTCTGTAAGGCAAAGGACACCATCAAGAGGACAGCTCGGCAACCAACAAATTGGGAAAAGATCTTCACCAATCCTACATCAGATAGAGGGCTAATATCCAATATATATAAAGAACTCAAGAAGTTAGACTCCAGAAAACCAAACAACCCTATTAAAAAATGGGGTACAGAGTTAAACAAAGAATTCTCACCTGAAGAACTTCGGATGGCAGAGAAGCATCTTAAAAAATGCTCAACTTCATTAGTCATTAGGGAAATGCAAATCAAAACAACCCTAAGATTTCATCTTACACCAGTCAGAATGGCTAAGATTAAAAATTCAGGAGACAGCAGGTGTTGGAGAGGGTGTGGAGAAAGAGGAACACTCCTCCACTGCTGGTGGGGTTGCAAATTGGTACAACCACTCTGGAAAGCAGTCTGGTGGTTCCTCCGAAAACTGGGCACCTCACTTCCAGAAGATCCTGCTATACCACTCCTGGGCATATACCCAGAAGACACCCCACCATGTAATAAGGATACATGTTCTACTATGTTCATAGCAGCCCTATTTATAATTGCCAGATGCTGGAAAGAACCCAGGTATCCCTCAACAGAAGAGTGGATGCAAATCAGTGGCCTTCCTATACTCAAAGGATAAGCAGGCTGAGAAAGAAATTAGGGAAATGACCCCCTTCACAATAGCCACAAACAGTATAAAGTATCTTGGGGTGACTCTTACCAAACATGTGAAAGATCTGTATGACAAGAACTTCGAGACTCTGAAGAAGGAAATGGAAGAAGACCTCAAAAAATGGGAAAACCTCCCATGCTCATGGATCGGTAGAATCAATATAGTTAAAATGGCCATTTTGCCAAAAGCAATATACAGATTCAATGCAATACCCATCAAAATCCCAAGTCAATTCTTCACTGAGTTAGAAAGAGCAATTATCAAATTCATCTGGAACAACAAAAAACCCAGGATAGCTAAAACTATTCTCAGCAACAAAAGAAAATCTGGGGGAATCAGTATCCCTGACCTCAAGCAATACTACAGAGCAATAGTGTTAAAAACTGCATGGTATTGGTACAGTGACAGGCAGGAGGATCAATGGAACAGGATTGAAGATCCAGAAATGAACCCACACACCTATGGCCACTTGATCCTCGACAAAGAGGCTGAAAACATCCAATGGAAAAAAGATAGCCTTTTCAACAAATGGTGCTGGTTCAACTGGAGGTCAGCATGCAGAAGAATGCGAATTGATCCATCCTTGTCTCCTTGTACTAAAACCTGTGTCTTTGACTCCTTCCTTCAAGGCTTTTTCTCTGACAATAGCTTTGAAATATATCATTGAATGCTTGAGGTTTGTTTCTTAGATGGGCATATCCCACAGGAGAGCAGGGCACAGATAGGAGAGAAGGCACTTATCTCAGATGGTGGTGTGACCACTGTGAGTTATTATCTATCTAGTGGATGATTTGCCTTTTTAAGCATCCTAGACCCTCACCTTAACCACTCTGTAGGGTTCCATAGCTGCCTGCAGCTATTACGAAGTGGGTTTCTGGAACAGAAGCTGAGGAATAAATAGGGAAGAGGGGCGAAAAGAAGTATGGCTAAGACAATATTCACTGATCAAAACCAGAAACTTTAATGGCGCCAGACCTTTTAACAGTTTGGGCAAACCCTTCCCCCCAGACTCCAGGCTGAGTTCCGGTGGAAGTTGTCTAGCTTCTCTTGGAGGTCCTCATCTTGACTGCTCCTGCAGCTGGGTGGGTCACCTGTTTAATTCAGGAATTCCTAGACCTGGAGGAACAATGAACTTAACCTTTACTTCGAGCACTCTGCCCTAGGTGGAGCAGGATCCTGGCTATCTGGGAGAAGTTAACCTTGACCAAAGTCAAACTCTGACCAAGTGCATGACTGCCCCAATATGGCTCTGTACACCACTCAATTACTGATGTTCCTCAAGGCATGTCAAAAAGATCAGACTATGTCCTTGACATCCAAGAAATTACTGACTTCTTAACTGATACTTTTGTGCAGAAATAGAACCTGGGAGAAGATATTATACTTTTAGATTTATAAAAATTTGGAAAATCCCCCTTACAATTACAAATTTTTCTCCTTTTCATTAATATGAAAGAGATTTGTTGTTAAAAGAAAATTTCTTGTACATTTCTAAGAACAAATTGGATTAGTCAGACAGACATCAAGCACAAGTTTCTTTGAAGAAGAGATGCTTAAGTATATGTGATGCCATAGATACACTTATATTAAAACAGTTTTCGGCAGATATTATACGATTAGTGCATATGTATGGAACACAGCATGACATTTCCACATGCAAGTTCATTGTGATGATCCACTCAGCATGCTCAGGCTATCCCTTAAGCTCAAGCAGTTATCATCTGCTGTGATAGCAACCTTCAAACTCTTATTTTCTGGCAATTTTTAATGTTCATTGTTAGCTATAATCACTCAGTGCAGTACAGCAGGACACATTCTTCTGTTGAGCAATGACTTTGTTATCACCAGTATCTTCCCTCTACTCCTCAATCTCTAATGGCCACAAATCTCTCTACTTCTATGATGTCAACAATTTTAGATTCTGTACCACATGTTTATTGTAGCACACTATAAAAAGCAATTCAACCTAAGGACTCAATCTAAATGTTAAACACAAGCAAATGAATGTGTTAAAAAGCTGTGTGTGTTTTTGGTTTTGTGTGTGTGTGTTTTTGGTTTTGTGTGTGTGTGTGTTTGTTGTGTGTGTGTGTGTGTGTGTGTCTGTGAGCATGTGCTTGGGCACCTTTATGCCTGTGTATAAATACATAAAATGAATATCATAAAACAAAATCCTGCTACCTTAGGCAGCATGGGTAATAACGTTAAATTAAATATTCCATGCTCAGAAAGATAGTCACTATATGATATCACCTGATTTCCCACCTATGTGAGCCCTTGAAAAGGACTTTCATGCCTACAATTCCAGCATTTGAGAGAGACAGTTAGGAGTTCAAGATTATCCTCATCTACAGATCAAGTTGGAGATCATCTAGAGCTACACAAGACTTTCTAAAATTTCAAATAAATTACTTTATAATTTTTATGTAAAATGTAGAGAAAAGAGCTGTAGTTTCTCTTAATTTTTATGTGAGAATTTCATATATATATGTATGTACATATAGATGTAGTATGTATGTACATATATATGTAGTGTGTTTGTGCGTGCACACGCCCATGAACATCTTTTGGTCAAATCTACTCCTAATCTCTTCCCCTTCAGTTACTCTACCATACCCCTGGCCATTTTTCTCTCCCACCCTCAGGTGTTCTCTTTCTAAACCCAGAGTTCCCTCAATACTACCTGTAAGTTCTTGAATTTAGACAGTCTCCTGGATCCTGGGTAGCCTCTAAGGAGCTGCATTCCTGAAGAAATTTGACTCCCCCTTCCTAGAAACCATAAAATGTCAATATCGCCTCAGCTAGGAATGAGATTTCTTGAGTCCCTCCCCAGTTTATGCTAGGATTGAGGTTGGCTTGTGCTTGTGCATGTAGTCACAGCTGCTGGGAGTCCATGTGTTCCACAGCGTTGTCATACCCAGAAAGCATTGTGTTGCTGTAATTATCTACTATCTCTAACTGTTACAATCCTTGGACCACCTCTACCATAGTGATTTCTAAGGCACAGTGGCCCAGATGTCCCACTTAGGGACAAGCACTCCCCTGAGGCCTATAAAGTACCTAGATGACAGGTTCTTGACACAGTTAAGAGTACCAGGTATGAGTTGTCTTGTGTAGTAGGCTATAAATCAAGTCAGAAAGTGGTTGGTTATTCCCATGACTTCTTTGCTACTGTTGAACAAGAGGATATAGCTTACCAGACCAATTGTTATTATAGTTTATAGGGTTCACAGCTGGGTAACTTTTCTCTCCAAATAGTTTTCATAGCACCTTCCAGTACTATGATAGCTAGCCAGTAGAAATGAAGTTTTCAGGGTGGTGTCAATTTGATATATATTCATGTGCTATGACTCAAGTATGTGAAGTCTTCAGCAATATATTCTTACTGTCAAGTTCTGGAGGGTAACAAAGAGTCAGGGCAACAGCCTGTAATATTGGGAGAAAATCTATGGGACCTCACTGACCAACAGGCAGTAAAAAGAGGCAACCCATTGTTGGCAATGAATTCTTTATTTGATAACCAATGGCATCTAGGAGAGGTAATACCCCTATTCCATAGAGGGTAATTCCAGTTAAGCCCATATATTATTATATCATTATATATTACTATTATATGATAATATAATATAATATAAATAAAGGCTAGATAGATAGATACATAGATAGATAGATATAGACAGACAGATAGGGAAGCTTTCCATGTGCCTTTTGTAATGGTCTCTAGTGTTAGTTATTCCTCCCACATTGTCTCCTCTACCCTGCCCCATCCCATTTTCCTCTTCCTACTACATTATTTTCCTTCCTCCTCATATCACCTACATTCTCTTCCCCTTCTCCCTTGAGCTGAAGTTTCTTTTGCAGTGGCCCAAGTAATCCCAGCTTTCTGAAATGCCAACTAAAGCATGTAAAGACCACAACTTTTTTCCCTGTATAGAAATAAAGTTATTTTTCAAAATACTTAGAATTTAAGTCATTTCTTATCTCTACTCTTTATATCCAAAGTAACATTTTGCCAATGACATGCTTAGTAGCTAATATCAAGCAATCATTTGCATAATGATCTCTAGAAACTGAGTGTCACCCTGGTTCTCCTTGGTGTTGGAGTTGCAGCTTCAGGCTCAGGATCCATGGGCAAGGTGCCACTCAGCACAGCTCTGTGTACCTCAACAAGCAGCAGAGACAGGAGCGGGTGAGAAGTCTTACACAGAGATGAAGTGAGAATCACATGCAGAGTTGGCCTTTGAAGTACTGCAACTGCAGTGTACACTCAGTAACTCAAAAGGACCATCACAGCCTCTTGTTCCTTCCAGGAGTTCTCAAGAAATGTTCCTCTGCATTATGATTACAGTTATTAATAAATGTAAGTTGAACAAATTAATGGGATCCTCTGTGACATGGCTATGCCTATGTGCAATGCATACTGACCATGCGATCCTCACCTTTTCTCCCTTCCATGTTTTTCTTTTACATACATGCATTAAAGTCTTACCATCTGTGAGATGGATGACCAAAAGAGTAAGATCCAAATGATGTATGTATATATATATATATATATATATATATATATATATATATATATATATATATATATATCTTACGTTTGAGCTAGTCCCTTATCCCTGCCACTTTTCTAGGCTCTAATCTTCCCTCTCCATGAAGAAAATATCTCTTATTCCCGTGGCTGTACACTGTCTTTATTCAGATACCACCTAGTAAGGAGCACCCAATGCTTTTAGGGAACCAAACTTCAAACACCAAACTTCAAACAAATTCCCACTCTTGTGGGAAGCAGCAAAGCCCCTGCATAAGTCAGCTATTCTAGTTCCTTTCAAGTGAGCCTACACCACCAGGAGGCCCTGTCTCTGACTGAGAATGAAGCCAATCTCAGTCAAGCAGAGCTTAGAAATGTGGATCCAGAAATACCAAGTGCACACTGCACCAAGCCCTGCCCAAACACGGTCTGAAGCTTTGTGCCACCCACACTCAGTCATGGGATATGTGTCTCCCTCACAAGATGAGGAATTCCCTGGTGGCAAGAATGCTTATAATTGTGCTATCTGCAAGGCTTATTGCATTCAAAGTCTTCATAGATATTTCTGACTGAATGAATGAATCAATTAATTAGTTAATGAAGGAAGAGCTTATGACTGCCTTGGAAATTTTGGGTGAAAGCATGCAGGCTCAATATACCAGACACACTTCAGATAATTAAGGAACCCCCCCCCCCATCAAGATCAAGTTCTTTAGTGCCACCAAGTGTAAGTGGAATCACTGTGTCACAGTGGAAGGCTGGGCCGTTGGGACCCCCTGTCATCCTGCAGTTTGTTATTGAGAATTTAGTCAGTCCCTCCTAGGTGACATGTGCCCATGCCCTGTGGAAAGAACCTGCCTACACGAGTGATCACACAGCAACGCTAAGGATGGGCATTGAAGCAACATAGCCTGAAGGGCCTTTTTCCCCATAAAGGATTCTAAGAGCAGCCGCTGTTTTGGCCTCTGTGGAGAATATTGCTGCTCTCTGCCTGTGTAAGAGCATCTTCCCAAAGTCCATTTTCAGTCCTGGACCACAGTGAGCTCTTTCACTCTGGTGAAGAGTCTGCTCTACCATTTTATTCAGCTGCTGTGGATTTCCTATACCAGTCTGAAATTTCATCTCTCCTAGAAAGTTCTGGGTTTTTTTAACAACTCAGTTGTGCCATGTGATGTTTTTCTAGAAGCTGTTTTGTGAGAGGGCACGTGATGCTTTGCTAAAAACAGACACATGAGATGGTTCATGATGTTTAGAAAGAAAATATATGGAACCCCACAGACAGTGGGAGGATGCCCTCGCATTGCTAGGCTGTGCTTCTTGTGGGATTCTGCTGACTCATGCCAACTGGGTAGAGCCCTGCTGTTTCTGCTGGGTCACACAACTGCTACTAATCTGTGTTTGGTGTTTGCTATTGAACCAGACTGCTAGACTGCTGGTATTCTGACAATAAAGTTTAGAATTGTCCCAAGGAACTATTAACTTTAATTTTCCCCTACCGCTGGTCGGTTGGTTTGAAGGAAGGCTGAAGTGTTTAAGATCCCTGAATAAAATAGGTTCTGAAAAAAAAAAAAAGCTAGCTCATCTCATGCTAGAAGGATCCATGCATGCTTCCTTAGCTAATGACTGTGACTTAGTTTGGTGTCTGTTGCTATGATAAACATCATGACCAAATGCAATTTGAGGAGGAAGGGTATTTGGTTTACATATCTGGGATCACAGTCCATTGAGAGAAACCAAGGAGGGAACCTGGCGGCAGAACCTGAAGCAGAAGACATGGGAAAGAACTGCTTATTGGCTTGCTCCCCACAGCTTTCTCGACTTTCTGTCTTATACAACTCAGAACTACCTGTTTCTGAGCGGCACTGTCTACAGAGAGCTGGGCCGTCCCACACTAATCATTAATCAAGAAAATGCACTATGCTAAGTGTGGTGGTCCTTGCCTTTAATTACAGCACTTAGGAGGCAGAAGCAGGCTGATCTCTGTGGGCTTAAAGTCAGACAGGGTCATACAATAAGATATTGTCTCAAACAAACAAACAAACAAAAACAAAAAACAAAAAATAGTCCCACAGACTTGACTATAGGCCAACCTGGTAGAGGCAGTTCCTCAGTTGAGATTCTTTCCTACTTTTTCCCAGATATATCTATTGTACAGCATAGTCTATTATGATAAATTAGGTTCTACAACCTCATAGTTTCCCATGGCAAACTCTGCATCTTAATTATAAGGATAATTACATTAGTCAAGCTTACTGAATAGGAATATTTTGCTGGAAACTCTACCAAGGACTTTGTTACATTCAATGATTTCCTTTTGGAGTCTGATCAATGAGATAGGGACCACTGTTACCACCATCTCTGATCTACAGAAGACAAATTTAGATACAATATAGTTAAGAGTCAGTGTAAGGGGTAGGTTAGTAAAGTGCTTCCCGTGCAAGCATGAGGACCTGACTTCAATGCCCAAAACCCATGTTAAAAACTCCAGGTGCAGCAGCATACACATGTAATCCCAGGCCTGGGAAGATAGGTATATGAAGAAGGTCCCAGGGACTTGTTGGATGGCCAGTGTAGCTGAATCCATGAGCTTCAGGTTCAATGAGTAGATGCTGTCTTTAAAAAAAATCTTAAGAAGATATAGAGTATTAGGGAGACACTTAATTACTTAATGTTTATTTCCACAGGCACATATGCACAGATCTTCCCAGACTTCTCCTGACCACAGCTACATTAGATTCTTCACTTTCAACTTTCTGGGTGTTTGTGTGCTGTGTCCAGCTACCCGGAGAATTTTTAAAGCTGTTCCTCATACCTGCAAGCTGATAAGCACCATGTGCTGAATGTGGTCTCTACCAGACAGGACTTCTAAGTGATAGATGTGAAAGAGACAAGAAAAAGAGAAAAAAAACATAGGAAAAGAAGCATGACAGATGAGACACACGAGGAGAGACGGGGTGAGTGTAATTCCCATGAGACTGAGACTTGCAGGGTCTCAGGCATCGTCCTTTGCCTGGTCCCTTCTCCGACAGTAACAAACAGAGTGGTGTGTATTTGCTGCCTTTTTGATCAATGCTGAGTTCCTGATGTCTAAATTGGATGAGGTACCCAATTTCCAGGTTCCTGATAGGAAGCTGACTATCAAGATGGCTGAAGGTCAAGACTGGCGTTTGAGTCCAGTTCCACCATTTTCTAACTCTGCACCTAAGGATTGATCACCCAGCCCTCCTGAGCCCCGGTTTTATTCTATGTGTAACAGAAGATAAGAAACCCTGCCATTCAGGCCTTATGAAAACCTTAAATCCATGAAGAGTGCAAAGCATTTGATGCCTGCCATGAGTGATGGACCTCTGTGTTTGCTCCAGGAGTCATGGGCCTCTTCTTGAAAGAAAGAAAGGAGGCAGAGACATTCAGTTTCTCATTTGACACTCCTCAGGGGGTGGCAAGGGTCTTTGCTCTCTGAGAACTCATCATGACTCTATTATAGCCTGCACATATAATGCTCCCCAAGGGCATGAAGTATTGGTTCCCTTAACAAGTGTTCATGGGTGGGATTTTGTGAAGGGATCATGATGCTCTGACCCATGGGTGGTTGCCCAGTGAACTGATAGTGTGATGAAACATTGTTGTGAAAACCTCAGGAGTGAGGTAGATTTAGAAGTGACTCACTTGGGTGTATCCTGCTACTGGTATCTTTATCACACACCTTCTGCTTTCTGGCTGCATGAGACAAAAGGCTTTCCTCTGTCATCTCCTTCCTGCATAATGTATCTGCCTCACCACAGGCCTAAGGCAGTGTGGGCTGAAATCTATAAAAACTGTTATCCTGATCTGATCTCTCCTCCTTCTAGTTGTTTAGGTCAGACATTTGGTCATAGTGACAGGAAGCTATCTAGCACAGATCTCCCACCACTACCCATTCCCTGGAATCTCAGAAAGCATTTTGTGTGGAAAATGGGAGGGAAAAGGACAAGGGATCTATAATGCAAATTTTATGCTTCTCAAGACTAAATCAAGAACATGAATGAGTATGGCTTCCTTTCTTCTCTTCTCCTTCCCTCAATCCTACATGTTGGTTCTGTGGGCCTAATTAGTGAGATTAATTAGAATTATATTAAAATTCTTTCTCATGTACTCTGAAGAGACATGATGATGTAGAAAAATGAGACAAAGTAAGCTTCAGAGAACTAGTTGAGCCCCTCTGTGAGCTTTAGTTTCCGCATCTGTGAAGTGGAGAGGTTATGGGTGCTTCTATAGTTTGGTTCACTCTGCTACACTCTTAATTCACCATAGGCCTCCAATTAATTCACTAATGGCATTTACAATTGGTTCAGTCCTTAGATGAGACCATGGGAATGCGGCCCCTGTGATAACATCAATGCAGAGGGACCAGCGCTCATCCACTTCCTCTTCCTTCCTTGCATGTAGTGCCTTCATTGTGTTGACTCAGTGGGACGCCCTCACCAATGCCCATCAACTATTCACACCATGCTTTTGGATCTCTTAGCCTAAAGAACAGTATGCTAATTTTATAAGGTCCCAATTGTCACCTGTTGACCTTATTAATTTCTGGGCAGATGGAATCCAGTTCAGAAAGTCCTTTCCTAAGTCTATATTTTGCAGGGTGCTGTCTATTTGCTTCTGGCAGGTCCTGTTCTTCAGCATTCACATTTATGACCTTTCATCCATTTGAAGTTTATTATCATGCAGAGTGAAAAATACAGAGCTATTTTCATTCTTTTGCATATAGACATCCACTTCCCTCAGCCCTATTTGTTGAAGACAATGCCTCTTCTCCAGAGTATATTTTTATCATCTTTGTCAAGTATCAGGTGGGCGTAGTTCTGTGTACTCAGGTTTGGGTCTTCCCTCTTGTTCTTTGGTCCTTGTGTCTGTTTTTGTGCCAGTACCAGGCTATGTTTATTACAGTGGCTCTGTTAGATATTTCGAAATATGGAATGTAGATCTCTCCAGCATCATTTTTTCTCTATGCTCAGGATTGCTTAAGATATTCAGGGTCTTTTCTGATTCTATGTGAAGTAGAGGAATATTTTTCTACTTCTGTGAAGAATATTATGGGTATTTTGACTGGGGTGGCATTGAATTTGCAAAATTATTTTTGGTAGAGTGGCCATTTTCAAAATATTAATATTGCCAGCCCATGAGTATGGGAAGTCTTTCCATTTTGTAGAGTATTTCCCACCTCTTTCTATGAAGATTTAAAGTTTTTATTATACAAGACTTTCACCTACTTGATTATGTTTATTCCTAAGTATTTTGCTTTATTTGAGGTTGTTATAAATGGGAATTTGTCCCTGATCTCTACCTCAGAACATTTGTTTTAGGTGTACATAATGGCTACTGATTTTTGTGAGCTCAATCTGTGTTCTGATACCTTGCTGAAATTCTTGACTGTTGCAAAAATATTTTGGTAGAAAGTTTTAGGCTAATATCCACTTATCAGTGAGTGCATAACATGATTGATCTTTTGAGACTGGGTTACCTCACTTAGTATGATCTTCTCAAGCTCCATCCATTTGTCTAAGAATTTCATGAATTCATTGTTTCTAATGGCTGAATAGTACTCCATTGTGTAAATATACCACATTTTTTGTATCCATTCCTCTGTTGAAGGACACCTAGGGTCTTTCCAGCTTCTGGCTACTACAAATAGGGCTGCTATGAACATAGTGGAGCATGTATCCTTATTGCATGCTGAAGAATCCTCTGGATATATGCCCAGGAGTGGTATAAGTGGATATTAGCCTAGAAACTTTGAATACCCAGGACATAATCCACAAATTAAATGATGTCCAAAAAGAATGGAGGAGTGGCCCCTGGTTCTGGAAAGACTCAGTGCAAGAGTATAGGGGAATTCCAGAACAGGGAAATGGGACGGGGTAGATGGAAGAACAGGGGGACGGAAGAGGGCTAATGGGATTTGCGGGGAGTGGGGACCCAGAAAAGGGGAAATCATTTGAAATGTAACTAAAAAATATATCAAAAAAATAAAATAAAGTCACTATTCAACAAAAAAAGAAAGTTTTAGATCTTTTATACATAATATGTATTGCAGATAGACATAAAATTTCATCTTCTTTTCTTGTTTGCATACCTCTAATTACTTTTCATGTCCTATTGATCTAACTGGTGGTTTGAACACCACATTACACAGAAGAGGAGACAGTGGACAGATCTGCCTGAATTCCTGGTTGTAGTAGGATTGCTTTATGTTTTCTCCATGTAGGATGATGTTGGGTGTGAGTTTGCCATATACAGCCTTTGTTATGTTGAGGTGTACGCCCTTCTAGTTATACACCTGCTCTCCGGAGCTTTTATCAGGAAGGCATGTTGAAGTCTTTTGGGTTTGTTTGTTTGTTTGTTTGTTTGTTTGTTTATCTTTAGCCTTTTTCTGCATCATCAGGAGAGGAAATCATGCCTGCTACTGTAGAGCCAACTATCTATACTTGTCTAGGGAGGTAATGAATCTTAAACGATAACTTACTGCTGCCACTTCTCTAAACCAGGATAATTTCCAACTTCATTCTAAGACTTTATTCTTATACCTACCCACAGATAAGTGTAAATCTTGCTGTTCATCAATGAAGCAGCGATCGTAATAGAAAGCCACAACTGGTCAAAATGCAGATGACAATTGATTTCAGAGATAAATCAGAGATCCAGCTGATAAATTTATAGCACACTCCCCATGCTCAGGGAACATCATGAAAGAAAAGGCAGAAAGATGACAAGAGCCCAAAGCGCAGGGATCTGCTGTGAAATTGTGCTTTCTCTCTATGACAGAGAAGTCACATGCATGAAACATGGTTGCTTAAACAAGACTTGAACAACTCTAACATCACTTAGCCTTCTAGCATAGGCAAGAGAAAGTTCAAAGGACTTCCCCTAGATGAAGAGCTATAGACAATTAATAACTGCTCAGAGACATAGAATTCATCTTCCCCAGGAATGAGCATCCTTACTATTTTTCCAATACCAAGTACTTAACTCTAAAACATATACATACAAGCAACACCCCGATTCAGTATCCTATTTAAACTTACTATTGCTCTGGTGAAACACAATGATCAAAGCAAGATGGGAAGAAAATATTTACTAGGCTTATGCTTCCTCATCACTATTCATCATGGAAGGAAATCATGACAGACGCTTAAATAGGCAGGAACCTAGAGGCAGTATTTGATGCACAGACCATGGAGGATGCTGCATACTGGCTTGTTTCCCATGACTTGTTCAGTCTTCTTTCTTCTGCAACCCAGAACCATCTGCCCAGGAATGTCATCACCCACAAAGAACTAAGTCCTCCACAATCAGTCATTAATTAAGAAAATTCCCTACAGGCTTGCCTACAACCCAATCTTGCAGAGACATTTTCTTAATCAAGTCTCCCTCCTCTTTGATAATTTTAGCTCTTGTCAGGTTGGCATAAAACTAGCTAGCATACTCAACATGTTGAATATATACATATACGTGTGTGTGTGTGTGTGTGTGTGTGTGTGTGTGTGTGTGTGTTGTGTATAGTAAACGATGTCACAGAATTGAGATGTAGTGGGAGGACATGGAGGAGTTTGGAAGAAGGGTTATAAGAGAATGGGATAATAATAATTTAATTAAATTTAAAAGAAACAGAACCACAAGCTAAAGAAATGACACATAAATATATACAAACATATGTAATATATATATAGTGTATACACACACACATGGGGAGGGATTAGGACACCCATTCAGCCACAAATTTTTCAACCTACAGCAGGTCCTGTCTAAAGGACATGCTGGGACTGGAGCCTAGCATAATTGTCATCAGAGAGATTTCATCCAGCAGCTATGGGAGCAGATGCAGAGACCCAAAGCTAAGCATTAGGCAGAGCCCAGGGAGTCCTTTGGAGGACTGACAGGAAAAGTGAAGAGCTAGAGGGGTCAAGGATTTTTTTTTTCTTTTTAGTCACAAGATGGCTGCTGAATCCTGATTATTATATCTCAATTGCAAGCAGAGAAAAAGAAAACAGTAAAGGTAGTCAATTTTCAGCAGCTATGTCAAATAGTACTTGGCCTGTGTCTCATTGGTCAGGGCCTTACTATTTGACTGCCTTTAGGCACAAGGAAATCTTTCCATAGGTTACCATTCTTTAAAATTCAATGGTGTTAATCAGGAAGAATGGAAGAAAGATTATAAAATGGTATTCACAAGGTCTGCTGCAATGGAGGTGGTACTAGATGAGTTATAAATCATTAGGACAGAATAGTTTATGATTTTCTAGGATGTTAGCCTCTTTGGGACTGGTGCCTGACCCTGAAGTCACACTGTCCTATTAGTATGCGGCCTTTGTCACCTGCTGAGTGTCTGCAGGCATCACCCTGATGTGGTTCACTTTCACTCTTTACTCTGTCCATCTTACTGCTGAGAATCAGCTTTTGTGATTTTAACATCTCCAAGAATCGCTCTGCAGATCTCCCCTCTCATCTCCTTACCCATGAATCGCCTCCATGACCCAGCATTCCTGGGTGGTGTCCTGTCATGTCACTTTATAACTCAGGAACCTATATTCTCTAGGGAAGTCACAAGTGAAGCCTCAAGAAGCAAAGATTCTACAGACATTTGCCCTTCATCCCTCTAGCATCCTGTGAAAGCATGAAGATGCTTGTCAGGTGGAGCTCTCATGTGTCTTTTGCAGCCACGCATGCCTGTCACCAGGAAAGCACCTGCAGGAACATGTTAATAGGGGTGAGGAGTTCACTAAGTCTGTGTGCTGCTTCACCATCAAGGACTGACTTCCTGCACCAGAGGCATCAGCAAGCAAATCCCACTTCAGCAAACAGCCATCTCCAAGTTCTCTCTCTCTCTCTCTCTCTCTCTCTCTCTCTCTCTCTCTCTCTCTCATGAAAATAAGATTAAATTAATTCCAAGTTCACTATGTACAGAAAGAAAGAAATGCAAACAGAGGGAATCAAGAAGAGAGAAAAGTAGAAAAGGAGAGAGGAGGATAAAAAGGAGGAAGGAAGGGAAGGAGGGATGGAGGGAGAGAGGGAGGAAGGGAGGGAGGGACAGAGGGAGGGATGGATGGAGGGACAGAGGGAGGGAGGGATGGAGGGAGGGATGGAGGGACAGAGGGATGAGTGGATGGATGGAGGGGTGTAGGGACAGAAGGAAGGAGGGATGGAGGGTCGGAGGAGGGAGGGATGGAGGGAGGGAGGGACAGAGGGAGAGAGAGAAGGAGGGATGGAGGGACAGAGGAAGGGAGGGATGGAGGGACAGAGGGAGGGAGGGAGGGAAGGAGGGAAGGAGGGAGGGAGGGAGGGAGGGACAGAGGACAGAGGGAGGGAGGGACAGAGGGACAGAGGGAAGGAGGGACAGAGGGACAGAGGGACAGAGGGAGGGAGAGGGAAGGAGGGAGAGGGAGGGAGGAAGGGACAGAAGGAAGGAGAGAGGGAGGGAGGGAGAAAAGGGGGGAGGGAAGGACGCAGAAGGAGATAGGGAGAGGGAAAACCAGGAACAGAATAAGACTTAAACAGAGGACTAGTTGGGAGTTAGGGAACTGGTAAGAGTTATAGAGGACTAGAGAGGTCAGTAGCAGGGCCAGGGTGAATGTCATCACAGTGCATTGTGTACAAGTACAAAATTATCCAAAAAAAATTAATATCAGTAAGGGGTCAGTAGGATAAACACAATGTTCTAGATATAATATAGAATTTCTTTTTAAAAAATTGCCAATGGTTAAATCTTTCCTAATTTCCACCCTCCACAAAGACTCACAACCCCTCCTCCCACCCCCTGCCTCCACATATATGCCCTTCCACCCTACCTACTCCCACCTCCCCCCCTCGATTTCCCTTTGTTGGAACCTCTATTGAGCCTTTACCTGACCAAGGATCACTCCTCCCACTGATGCCCAACAAGACATTCCTCTGCCACATTTTTGGCTGCAACCATGTGTACCCCTTGGTTGAAGGTTTAGTCCCTGGGAGACCTGTGAAGTCTGGGTGGCCGAAATCATTGTTCTTTCCACTGGGCTGTAAACCCCTTCAGCTCCTCCAGACTACCCTCCAGCTTCTTTATTGGGGACCCTATGCCCAGTCCAACAGTTGGCTGCTAGCATCTGCCTCTGTATTTGTAAGGCTCTGGCAGGGCCCCTCCAGAGACAACTATGACATGCTCCTTTTGGTATACACTTCTTGTCGTTCATAGCAGTGTCAGGGTTTGGTGACTGTTTATAGGATGAATCCCCAGGTAGGGCAGTCTCTGGGTGGCCTTTACTTCAGTGCTCCACACATTTTCTCCCTTATTGCTCCTGTGAGTATTTTGTTCTCTTTCTCAGAGGAGTCAAAGCACCTCAGAAGAAGGTGCTTCTTCTTGAGCTTCCTGTGCTGGGTGAATTGTAAATTGTTTATTTTGAACTTTTGGGCTAACATCCACTTATTAGTGAGTGCATACAATGTGTGTTCTTTTGTGATTGGGTTACCTCAGGATGACACTTTCTAGTTCCATCCATTTGCCTAAGAATTTCATGAATTCATTGTTTTTAAATATCTGAATATTACTCCATTGTATATATATACCACAGTTTCTGTATCCATTCCTCTGTTGAAGGACATCTGGGTTCTTTCCAGCTTCTGGCTATTATAAATAAGGCAGCTATGAACATAGTGGAGCATGTATCCTTATTACATGTAGGAGCATCTTCTGGGTATATGCCCAGGAGTGGTATAGCTGGGTCCTCAAGTAGTACTATGTCAAATTTTCTGAGGAATCGCCAAACTGATTTCCAGAGTGGTTTTACTAGCTTGCCCACCAACAATGAAGAAGAGTTCCTTTTTTCCCCACATCGTCTCCAACATCTGCTGTCCCCTGAGTTTTTTCATTTTAACCATTCTGACCAGTGTGAGGTGGACTCTCAGTATTGTTTTGATTTGCATTTTCCTAATAACTAAGGATGCTGAACATTTCTTTAGGTGCTTTAGAGCCATTCAAGTTTCCTCAGTTGAGAATTCCCTGTTTAGCTGTGTATCCCATTTTTTAAATAGGGTTATTTGATTCTTTGGAGACTAACTTCTTTAGTTCTTTGTATATGTTGGATATTAGCCCTCTATCTGATGTAGGGTTAGTAAAGATCTTTTCCCAATTTGTTGGTTGTCGTTTTGTCCTATTGACCATGTCCTTTCCCTTACAGAAGCTTTGCAGTTTTATGAGGTCCCATTTGTCTATCCTTGTTCTTGGAGCATAAGCCTTTGGTGTTCTGTTCAGGAACTTTTACCCTGTGCCCATGTGTTCAAGATTAAACCCCATTTTCTCCTCTATAAGCTTCAATGTTTCTGGTTTTATGTGTAGATCCTTGATCCACTTGGATTTGAACTTTGTACAAGGAGGTAAGAATGAGTAGATTTGCATTTTTCTGCATGCAAACCTCCAGTTGACCTAACACCATTTGTTAAAAATGTTGTCTTTTTTCCACTGGATATTTTAGCTCCTTTGTCAAATATCAAGTGACCGTACATATGTGGGTTCTTTTCTGGGTCTTCAATTCTATTCCATTTATATCCCTGCCTGTCTGCATATCAATACCAAACAGTTTTTTATCACTATTGCTCTGTAGTAGAGTTTGAGGTCAGGGATGGTGACTCCCCCAGAATATCTTTTGTTGTGGAGAATGGTTTTTGTTATCCTGGGTTTTTTGTTATTCCAGATGAATTTGAGAATTGCACTTTCTAGATCTATGAAGAATTGATTTGGGATTTTGATGGGGATTGCATTGAATCTGTAGATTGCTTTCGGCAAGATGGCCATTTTTACTATATTGATCCTGCCAATCCATGAACATGGGAGATCGTTCCATCTTCTGAGACCTTCTTCTATTGTTTCTTCAGAGGCTTGAGGTTCCTGTCATACATATCTTCCACTTGCTTCATTAGGGTCACACCTAGGTATGAGAAATTATTTGGATCTATTGTGAAGGGTGTCATTTCCATGTTTTCTTTCTTATCTTGTTTATCCTTTGAGTAGAGGAAGGCTACTAATTTGCTTGAGTTAATTTTATATCCAGCCACTTTGCTGAAGTTGTTTATCAGCTTTAGAAGTACTCTGGTGGAAGTCTAGGAGTTACTATCATGTCATCTGCAATGACTTCTTCCTTTCCAATTTGTGTACCTTTGACCTCCTTTTGTTACCTGATTGCTCTAGCTAGGATTTTAAGTACTATATTGAATAGATAGGGAGAAAGTGGGCACCCTTGTCTGGTCCCCAATTTTGGTGGGATTGCTTCAAGTTTCTCTCCATTTAATGTGATGTTGGCCTCTGGTTTGCAGCATATTGCTTTCACTGTGTTTAGGTATGGGTCTTGGATTTCCAACCTCTCTAAGACTTTTATCATGAAGGGATGCTGGATTTTATCAAAAGCCTTTTCAGCATTTAATGAAATGACCATGTGTTTTTTTTTCCTTTAGTTTGTTTGTGTAATAGATTACATTGACAGATTTCCATATATTGAACCATCCCTGCATCCCTGGGATGAAGCCTACCTGATCATGGTGAATTATAGTTTTGATGCATTCTTGGATTTGTTTGGCCAGGATTTTGTTCAGTATTTTTGCAACAATGTTCATGTGGGAGATTGGTCTGAGGTTCTCCTTCCTTGTTTGGTCTTTGTTTGGTTTAAGCATAAGCATTATTGTGGCTTCATAGAATGAGTTGGGTAGTATTCCTTGAGTTTCTATTTCATGGAATAATTTGAAGAGTATCAGTATTAACTCTTCTTTGAAGAGCTGATAGAATTTCCGGCTAAACCCATCTGGTCCGGGGCTTTTTTTTTTTTTTTTTTTTTTTTTTTTTTTTTTTTTTTGATGGGAGACTATTAATGACTACTTCTATTTCCTCAGGACTTATGGGACTATTTAGATGGTTTAGATCCTGTTTTAACATTGGCACCTGGGATGTATCTAGAAAGTTGTCCATTTCATCCAGAATTTCAAACTTTGTTGAGTATAGACTCTTGTAGTAGGATCTGATGATTTTTTGAATTTCCACAGTTTCTGTTGTTTTATCTCCCCTTTCATTTCTGATTTTATTAATTTGGTTACTGTCTCTGTGACCTCTGGTTAGTCTGGTTAAGGGTTTATCTATCTTGTTGATTTCTTTCAAAGACCCAGCCCCTTGTTTTGTTGATTCTTTGTATAGTTCTTTTTGTTTCTGTTTGGTTGATTTCAGCCCTAAGTTTGATTATTTCCTGTTGTCTAATCCTCTTGGGAGTATTTGTTTCTTTTTGTTCTAAGGCTTTCAAGTGCACTGTCAAGCTGTTAGTGTAAGCTCTCTCCATTCTCTTATTGGAGGCACTCAGAGCTATGAGTTTTCCTCTTAACACTGCTTTTATTGTATCTCATAAATTTTAGTATAATGTGTCTTCGTTTTCATTAAATTCTAAAATGTCTTTAATTTCTTTCTTTATTTCTTCCTTGACCAAGCTATCGTTGAGAAGAACATTGTTCAAAGTCTACATGTACGTGTGTTTTCCATTGTTTTTGTTTGAGCTTAAGGCCAGCCTTAGGCCATGGTGATCTGATATGATACATGGAATATTTTTAATATTTCTGTATCTGTTGAGGCCCATTTTGTGACCAATTATATGGTCAGTTTTGGAGAAGATACCATGAGGTGCTGAGAAGATGGTATTTTCATTTGCTTTAGGGTGGAATGTTCTATAAATATCTGTTAGATACATTTGGTACATAACTTCAGTTAGTTTCACTGTATCTCTACTTAGTTTCTGATTCCATGATTTGTCCATTTTTGAGAGTGGGCTGTTGAAGACTCCCACTATTATTTTTTTATTTTTTATTATTTTTTATTTATTTTTATTTACATTGCAAATGATTTCCCTTTTCTGGGTCCCCACTCCCCGCAAGTCCCATAAGCCCTCTTCCGTCCCCCTATTCTTCCATCTACCCCTTCCCACTTCCCTGTTCTGGAATTCCCCTATACTCTTGCACTGAGTCTTTCCAGAACCAGGGCCCACTCCTCCATTCTTTTTGGACATCATTTAATTTGTGGATTATGTCCTGGGTATTCAAAGTTTCTAGGCTAATATCCACTTATCAGTGAGTGCATACCATGATTGATCTTTTGAGACTGGGTTACCTCACTTAGTATGATGTTCTCTAGCTCCATCCATTTGTCTAAGAATTTCATGAATTCATTGTTTCTAATGGCTGAATAGTACTCCATTATATAAATATACCACATTTTTTGTATCCATTCCTCCGTTGGACATCTAGGTTCTTTCCAGGTTCTGGCTACTACAAATAGGGCCGCTATGAACATAGTGGAGCATGTGTCCTTATTGCATGCTGAAGAATCCTCTGGATATATGCCCAGTAGTGGTATAACAGGGTCCTCAGGAAGTGACATGCCCAGTTTTCTGAGGAACCGCCAGACTGATTTCCAAAGTGGTTGCACCATCTTGCAACCCCACCAGCAGTGGAGGAGTGTTCCACTTTCTCCACATCCTCGCCAACACCTGTTGTTTCCTGATTTTTTGACCTTAGCCATTCTGACTGGTGTGAGGTGAAATCTCAGGGTTGTTTTGATTTGCATTTCCCTAATGATTAATGATGTTGAACATTTCTTAAGGTGTTTCTCAGCTCTCCGAAGTTCTTCATGTGAAAATTCTTTGTTTAGCTCCGTACCCCACTTTTTAATGGGGTTATTTGGATCTCTGGGTTCTACTTTCTTGAGTTCTTTGTATATATTAGATATTAGCCCTCTGTCGGATTTAGGGTTGGTGAAGATTCTTTCCCAGTCTGTTGGTTGACGATTTGTCCTTTTGACGGTGTCCTTTGCTTTACAGAAACTTTGTAGTTTTATGAGGTCCCATTTGTCAATTCTTGATCTTAGAGCATAAGCTATTGGTGTTCTATTCAGGAACTTTCCCCCTGTGCCCATGTCCTCCAGGGTCTTCCCCAGTTTTTTTTTCAATTAGTTTCAGTGTGTCAGGTTTTATGTGGAGGTCCTTGATCCATTTGGAGTTGAGCTTGGTACAAGGAGATAAGAATGGATCAATGCGCATTCTTCTGCATGCTGACCTCCAATTGAACCAGCACCATTTATTGAAAAGACTATCTTTTTTCCACTGGATGCTTTCAGCCCCTTTGTCGAAGACCAAGTGACCATAGGTGTATTGGTTCATTTCTGGGTCTTCAATACTATTCCATTGATCCGCTTGCCTGATATTGTACCAATACCATACAGTTTTTATCACTATTGCTCTGTAGTAGAGTTTAAAGTCTGGGATATTGAATCCCCCTGAAGTTCTTTTACTGTTGAGAATAGTTTTAGCTATCCTGGGTTTTTTGTTATTCCAGATGAATTTGAGAATTGCTCTTTCCAGCTCTATGAAGAACCGGGTTGGGATTTTTATGGGAATAGCATTGAATCTGTAGATTGCCTTTGGCAAGATGGCCCTTTTAACTATATTAATCCACAAGCATGGAAGGTTTTTCCATTTTCTGAGATCTTCTTCGATTTCCTTCTTCAGAGATCTGAAGTTCTTGTCATATAGGTCTTTCACTTGTTTGGTTAGAGTCACCCCAAGATACTTTATGTTGTTTGTAGCTATTGTGAAGTGGGTCATTTCCCTAATTTCTTTCTCAGTCTGCTTATCCTTTGAATATATAAAGGCTACTGATTTGCTTGCGTTGATTTTGTAGCCAGCCACTTTGCTGAAGTTGTTTATCAGCTGTAGGAGTTCTCTAATAGAGTTTTTAGGGTCACTTAAGTATACGATCATATCATCTGCAAATAGTGATAATTTGACTTCTTCCTTTCCAATTTGAATCCCTTTGACTTCCTTCTGTTGTCTAATTGCTCTAGCTAGGACTTCAAGAACTATATTGAAAAGATATGGAGAGAGGGGGCAGCCTTGTCTAGTCCCTGATTTTAGTGGGATTGCTTCAAGTTTCTCTCCATTTAGTTTGATGTTGGCTACTGGTTTACTGTATATTGCTTTTATTATGTTTAGATATGGGCCTTGAATTCCTGTCCATTCCAAGACTTTTAGCATGAAAGGATGCTG
Source organism: Apodemus sylvaticus (assembly GCF_947179515.1). Classification (NCBI taxonomy): domain Eukaryota; kingdom Metazoa; phylum Chordata; class Mammalia; order Rodentia; family Muridae; genus Apodemus; species Apodemus sylvaticus. Next base: position 80,900,226 of record NC_067472.1, on the reverse strand, counting down.
AATTTTGTCAAATGCTTTTTCAGCATCTAATGAAATGATCATGTGGTTTTTTTCTTTGAGTTTGTTTATGTAGTGGATAGCATTTATGGATTTCCTTATATTGAACCATCCCTGCATCCCTGGGATGAAGCCTCCTTGATCATGGTGGATGATCGTTTCGATGTGTTCTTGGATTTGGTGGACAAGAATTTTATTTAGTATTTTTGCATCGATATTCATAAGGGAAATTGGCCTGAAATTCTCTTTCTTAGTTGGGTCTTTGTGCGGTTTTGGTATCAGCGTAATGGTGGCTTCGAAGAAGGAGTTGGGTAGTGTTCCTTCTGTTTCTATTTGGTGGAAGAGTTTGAAGAGTATTGGTGTTAAGTCTTCTTTGAAGGTCTGATAGAATTCTGCACTGAAACCATCTGGTCCTGTGCTTTTTTTGGTTGGAAGCCTGTCTATGACCCCTTCTATTTCTTTAGGGGTTATGGGTTTGTTTAGATGGTCTATTTGATCCTGGTTTAATTTTAGTAATTGGTGTCTGTCTAAGAAAATGTCCATTTCCTCCAGATTCTCCAGTTGTGTTGAGTATAGGTTTTTGTAGTAGGATCTGATGATTTTTTGAATTTCCTCGGTTTCTGTTGTGATATCTCCATTTTCATTCCTAATTTTGTTAATTTGGATACTTTCTCTGTGCCCTTTGGTTAGTCTGGCTAAGGGTTTATCTATCTTGTTGATTTTTTCAAAGAACCAGCTTTTGGTCTTGTTGATTCTTTGTATGGTTCTCTTGGTTTCTACTTGATTGATTTCAGCCCCGAGTTCGATGATTTCCTGTCTTCTCCTCCTCCTGGGTGAATTAGCTTCTTCTTGTTCCAGGGTTTTCAGTTGTTCCTTTAATCTTCTAGTGTAAGCGCTCTCGGATTTCTTTTTGAAGGCACTCAAAGCTATGAGTTTTCCTCTTAGCACTGCTTTCAATGTGTCCCATAGATTTGTGTATGTTGTGCCTTCATTTTCATTAAATTCTAAGAAATCTTTGATTTCTTTATTTCTTCCTTGACCAAGGTATCATTGAGTAGAGTATTATTCAGTTTCCATGTGTATGTGGGCTTTTTGTTGTTTTTACTATTACTAAAGACCACTTTTACTCCATAGTGATCTGATAGGAGGCATGGGATTATTTCAATCTTCTTATATTTGTTGAGGTCTGTCTTGTGACCAACTATATGATCTATTTTGGAGAAGGTACCATGAGGTGCTGAGAAAAAGGTATATTCTTTTGCTTTGGGATAAAAAGTTCTATATCTATCTGTTAACTCCAATTGGTTCAAAGCTTCAATTAGTTTCATTGTCTCCCTGTTTAGTTTCTGTTTTCCTGATCGGTCCATTGGTGAAAGTGGAGTGTTGAAGTCACCCACAATTATTGTGTTAGGTGCAATGTGTACTTTGAGCTTTAGTAAAGTTTCTTTTATGAATGAGGGCGCCCTTGTATTTGTGGCATAGATGTTCAGGATTGAGAGTTCTTCTTGTTGGATTTTTCCTTTGACCAGCAAGTAGTGACCTTCCATGTCTCTTTTGATGACTTTAGGTTGAAAGTCAATTTTATCTGAAATTAGAATGGCAACTCCGGCTTGTTTCCTGGGACCATTTGCTTGTAGAATTGTCTTCCAGCCTTTTACTCTAAGGTAGTTTTTGTCTTTGACATTGAGGTGTGTTTCCTGTAAGCAGCAAAATGTAGGGTCCTGTTTATGTAACCAGCCTGTTAGTCTATATCTTTTTATTGGGGAATTGAGTCCATTGATGTTAAGAGATATCAATGAGTAGTGGTTATTGCTTCTTAACATTTTTTATTTTAATTTTATATGTGTGTGATTATCCTCTTTGGGTTTGATGAAAGAAGCTTAATATCCTGCTCTTGCCAGGGTATAGTTTCCCTCATTGTACTGGTGCTTTCCCCCTATTAACCTTTGTAGGGCTGGGTTTGTAGAAAGATATTGTGTAAATTTGGTTTTGTCGTGGAATATCTTGGTTTCTCCATCTATAGTAATTGTATAGTATAGTATAGTATAGTATAGTATAGTATAGTATAGTATAGTATAGTATAGTATAGTACAGTATAGTAATTTGCTGGGTATAGTAGTCTCGGCTGGCATTTGTGTTCTCTTAGAGTCTGCATGAGCTCCGCCCAGGATCTTCTAGCTTTCATGGTCTCTGGTGAGAAATCTGGTGTAATTCTGATAGGTCTTCCTTTATATGTTACTTGCCCTTTTTCTCTTATTGCCCTAAGTATTCTTTCTTTGTTTAGTACATTTGGGGTTCTGATTATTATGTGACGGAAAGTGTTTCTGTTCTGGTCCAGTCTGTTTGGAGTTCTGTAGGCTTCTTGTATATTCATGGGCATCTCTCTCTTTAGGTTAGGGAAGTTTTCTTCCATAATTTTGTTGAAGATATTTGCTGGCCCTTTAAGTTGTAAATCTTCACTCTCATCAATACCTATGATCCTTAGATTTGGCTTTCTCATTGTGTCCTGGATTTCCTGGATATTTTGGGTTACAAGCTTTTTGCATTTTGCATTTTCTTTAACTGTTGAGTCCATGGTTTCTATGGTATCTTCGGCATCTGAGATTCTTTCTTCTATCTCTTGTATTCTGTTGTTGATATTTGCATCTATGGTCCCTGATTTCTTCCCAAGGTTTTCTATCTCCAAAGTTGTCTCCCTTTGTGCTTTCTTAGTTGTTTCTACTTCTGTTTTTAGATCCTGAAAATTTTTGCTCAGTTCTGTTATTTGCTTGTTTGTGTTTTCCTCTAATTCTTTAAGTGATTTTTGTGTTTCCTCTTTCATGACTTCTGCCTGTTGATCAAGGTTCTCCTGTATTTCTTTAAGTGATTTTTGCGTTTCCTCCTTATTGGCTTTTGTATTCTCCTGGATTTCTTTCAGTGATTTTTGTGTTTCCCTTGTAAGGGCTTCTAATTTTTGATCCATTTTCTCCTGAATTTCTTTAAGTATGTCCTTCATGTGTTCCTGTACTAGCATCATGACCAGTGATTTTAAATCCAAATCTTGTTTTTCTGGTGTGTTGGGGTATCCAGGACTTGCTAATGTTGGAGAATTGGGTTCAGATGCTGCCATAATGCCTTGGTTTCTGTTAGTAACGTTCCTACATTTGCCTTTAGCCATCTGGTTCTCCCAGGAGTTAGATGGTCTTATTGTCACTGGCTGGAGCTTCAACCTACTGTGGATCTTTAAGGTTATTTCTGCAACACTGGATGACTGGGTTTCTTCTGGCACAGATTATTGATATGCTGGCTTCCTCGTTTGTGTCTTTGGAGCCCTTCTCAATCTTGCCTCAAGCAATGCTATACTTAGGTTGTCAAGGTCAGCCAGGTGTTCTCTGTCTGCTCTATTATGAAGGGAAGAAGTTGTGGTGGGGGTCACTCCCTCTGTTGATTCTCACATAGGACGCAGGTCCTACGATGGACTGGCTTGCAGATGAACCGCCTATGTGCTCAGTTCCTGAGTGCAGGCAGACCCCTGGTGGTTTGCACCATCAGAAATCTAAGGCTCAGGGTGTTAAGGCACCTAGTGATCCCTTTGTGTCCCTGCAGACAGCAAATATGGCTGCAGTGCTTCTCTCCTTCCACAGCTTCCCGAGCCCGGCAGGCTGGCAGACAAAAGCCGCCCAGGTGCTCAGTTCCTGAGTGCAGGCAGACCCCTGGCGGTTTGCACCACCAGAAATCTAAGGCTCAGGGTGTTACAGTACCTAGCGATCCCTCTGTGTCCCTGCAGACAGCAAATATGGCTGCGGGGCTTCTCTCCTTCCACAGCTTCCCGAGCCCAGCGGGCTGGCAGACAAAAGCCGCCTGACTCCCACTATTATTGTATGGGGTGCAATGTGTACTTTGAGCTTTATTAAAGTTTCTTTTTTGAATGTGGGTACTCTTGCGTTTGGCACATAGATATTCAAAATTAAAGTTCATCCTGGTAGACTTTTCCTTTGACCAGTATGAAGTGTTCTTCCTTATCTTTTTTGACAACTTTTGGTTGAAAGTCAATTTTATCCAATATAAGAATGGCCACTCCAGCTTGTTTCTTGGGACCATTTGCTTGGAAAATTGTTTTCCAACATTTGATTCTTAAATAGTAACTGTCTTTGTCACTGAGGTGGGTTTCTTGTATGCAGCAAAACATTGTGGGTTCTGTTTACATATCCAGTCTATGTCTTTTTATAGGGGAATTGAGACCATTGATATTAAGAGATATTAAGGAAAAGTGATTGTTGCTTACTGTTATCTTCTTAGTTAAAGGTGAAATTCTGGTTGTGTAGCTATCTTCTATTGGGTTTGTTGAGAGATTACCTTACTGATTTTTCTTCGGTGTGATTTCCTGCCTTGTGTTGGTGTTTTCCACTCATTATCCTTTGTAGAAATTTGTGGAAAGATATTGTGTAAATTTGCTTTTGTCATGGAATGTCTTGTTTTCTCTATCTATGGTAATTGAAAGTTTTACTGGGTATAGTAGTCTGGGCTTACATTTGTGTTCTCTTAGGGTCTGTATGACATTTGCCCAGGATCTTCTGGCTTTCATAGTCTCTGGTGAGACGTCTGGTATAATTCTTATAGGTTTGCCTTTATATGTTACTTGAACTTTTTCTCTTACTGCTTTTAATATTCTTTGTTTAGTGCATTTGGTGTTTTAATTATTATGTGACAGGAGGAATTTCTGCTCTGGTCCAATCTGTTTGGAGTTCTATAGGCTTCATGTATGTTCATGGGCGTCTCTTTCTTTTAGTTAGGGAAGTTTTCTTCTATAATTTTGTTGAAGATATTTACTGGGCCTTTAAGATGTAAATCCTCACTTTCTTCTATACCTATAATTCTTAGGTTTGGTCTTCTCATTGTGTCCTGGATTTCCTGGATGTTTTGGGTTACAAGCTTTTTGCATTTTTCATTTTCTTTGACTGTTGAGTCAATGTTTTCTATGGAATCTTCAGTATCTGAGATTCTTTCTTCTATCTCTTGTATTCTGTTGTTGATGCTTGCATCTATGACTCCTGAATTCTTTCCAAGGTTTTCTATCCTCAGAGATGTCCCACTTTGTGATTTCTTTATTGTTTCTATTTTCATTTTTAGATCCTGGATAGTTTTGTTCAGTTCCTTCACTTGTTTGTTTGTTTTTTTCCTTAAATTCTTTAAGGAATTTTTGTGTTTCCTCTTTAAGGGCTTCTACCTGTTGACCCATGTTCTCCTGTGTTTCTTTTAGGGATTTTTGTGATTCCTCTTTAAGGGCTTCTGCTTGTTGACCCATGTTCTCCCATAATTCCCTATGGTATTTTTGTGTTGCCTCGTTAAGGGCTTCTAACTGTTGACCCATGTTCTCCTGTATTTTCTTTAAGGGATTTTTGTGTTTCCTCTTTAAGGGATTCTACCTTTTGATCCACATTCTGTTGTCTTTCTTTAAGGGATTTTTGTGCTTTTACCTGTTGACCCATGTTCTCCTGTATTTCTTTAAGGAAGTTATTTATGTCCTTCTTGAAGTCCTCCATTAGCAATATGAGATGTGATTTTTAAATCTAGCTCTTGCTTTTCTGATGTGATGGACTATCCAGGATTTGCTGTTGTGGGAGAACTGGGTTCTGATGGTGCCATGTTGCCTTGGTTTCTGTTGGTAATGATCTTGTGTTTGCCTTTGGCCATCTCATTATTTCTGGTGTTAGCTGGTCATGGTGTCTCTATCTTCTCTGTCCTGCAGGCCTGTGTTTCTGTACTCCTGGGATTCTCCTTCTGTCCTGCCCTGCAAACAGCTGATTCTCCAGGAAGTATCAGGTGATGGGGTCTCCCCTCTGGCAAACATGGCAATAGTCGAACGCCCCGCAGGCTGCTAGTTCTCAAATGACCTGCTCCTGCCAATTCTTGAATTCCCTGCTCCTTCTCTAGAGAGTATCAGGGAGTAGGATCCTCTCCCTGCCACAGGTGGTGCAGGTCTACCACATCAGATGGAAAGGGGTGGTGGCAGGGGAGGAGGGAAGGGTATAAGGGAAGGAAGGGGAGTAGTGATCTGGAGATTGCTGGGTAGTGAGTTTCAGAGAAGAGAGGCTCTGGGCCTCTAGGGGTGGGAGGTGATTCTTACCAAATGCCCTGCTCCTGCAGGTTCTCTAAAGAATATCAGGAAGTAGGATCCTCTCTGTGCCAGAGGTGGCAGAGGTCTCGACTGAAAGGGGCAGTGAGGAGAGCAGGGGGGGGCGGGGGGCTGATATAGAATTTCTATGCCTGAGTTGTACTGTATGCATTTTACGGATGGAAAAAGGAGGTATAGAAGGAGGACATCCTTCCTCCAAATTTACAGGAAAATGTGGCCAAGCAGGGTTCTCAGCTTCTTTCAATGTCCATGCTGACCTGGAGTCCTTATGCCTCTGTTTCCCTAGCTCTGAAATAGAAGGCTTGGATGCAGGGCCTTGTGAACATCATTACCTGTATAACCTAGGAAACCCACTTGCTGGGTATCAACTGTACTCTCCGTATACACCAAGGACTAAGTTTCCATAGATATGACTCTCTTCATGACAGAGGAATTATACATTCCTTCAAGTTCCTTAAAATGGGTCTTGAGCTGCATTGGCCCACTCTGGAGCAATCCCACTTCTCTCTGGGACATTTGTTCTCCAAGCATTTCTGCAACCTATTTTTGGTTGTATGTAGTGACTTATCTCAAATGTAGTGCAAAGAATTTTCTTATGCTTGACATGAGATGGGACAAAAGCATCTCCAGGATGTACAAGTTCTGCATCTCTCACACACTGATCCTGACTCACTAGACCTGTAACTGAATGAATATACATGGCCTGTTTAGAGGCTGAGTTCCCTCAGATTAGCTAGAGAAGGAATGGTATTATATTGGATTGGATGGGTGCTTAGCAGCTGTGTGAGTGCCACTCTCTCTGGAAGCCCATATCTGATTCCAGAAGAATCAAAGTCAACATGAAGAGGAAATGGCAAGGTGCCCATGACTTCATTCACTATCAGATGCCAGAAGGCTGGTGAGAACAGATGGGAAGAAAGCAGGATCCAACTGTATAGGAGGATAGATGGATCAGGCCAGACAAATACTCAGACCAGAGTGGATAGTTAGAATCCAGTTTGTGGATAGTTAGATCCAGTTAGAGTGGTTTGATTTGCAGGTAGAGCAGCCTGTTAGGGCCCCTCTCTGGGGGAGGGTAGTCAATAAGTTCCACCCTGGATCACAATCCATTGAGAGAGGCCAAGGCTAGAACTGAGAACAGGAACCTCTAGTCAGGAACAGAAGCTGAGGCCAGGGAGGAGCTCTGCCTACTGGTTTGTTCTCCATAGCTTGCTCAACCTGTTTTCTTATCATACAGAACCACTACCCAGGAGTGGCATAAGCTGAAATCTCCCATATCAGTTATTAATAAAGAAAGTGCCCCATAGAAGGGAGTAATGGTGTCTTCTCAGCTGAAATTCTCTGTTCTCAGATTATTCTAGCTTATGTCAAGTTGACCAAAAGACAAACAAAAACAAAACAAAATGCAAGCGATGAGCACTTGTTTGGAGCGCATAGCAAGGAAACAGTGGTGTGAACATGACCACCAAGCAATCGAGACCATAGAAATCTGCAAGTATGCATCTTGTTCAAACGTCTCCCAGCTACCTGTTTGCCAAACACTAAATAGGTGACAAGACACACTTGCAGGTGGTTCTTGGCATTCAGACCCAGTGTGGCCTCTGCTTGAGGAGTATCCTAGGATGCTTGCTGCTTGGAGAACACCTTTCAGTCTCTCAGTTTTGTGCTTGGATCAGGCCTCCAACAGGCATCAGGAATACCAAGGGCAGAAATCAAGGGTCTCAAGGCTGCCATCACAACTTAATGACCAGCTACTCTTCCTAAGGACCCGGGACATAGATAGCTGTCTCGGTCATAGCAGGGACACAAATGTAGGTTTGCTTGGGGGTCAGTTTACTCTAATAACACTGGGATTAAAGAGGTGACTCCGTGGATCTGTATGTGCTTGGAGTGGGAAGAGCCAGTGAGGCTCCAGCCAGTCATCTCTAAGGAACGTGGGCAACCAACTGGAGGCAACCACCTCCAACTGGGATCCCAAGCCAGAGTAGAGCTTTACAGTCTTGAGTAGCCAAGTGGGGGAGGCGGGTCCAATTAAAGTGGCCACTGTAGGAATTTAATAACCAGGGGACCATTTACTGAGAGAGCTCTGCAGTGGAGAACCTGGCCTCATTTCTAAACACAGAAATGTTTGATGTCAGACATCTAACTCTGTGTGGAGTTCTCAGCCAGCTCTGCAGAAGGTTCACATCCCAGGGAGAGTCCTTTGAAGGAGTCAGGGCTGTCAATGGAGTTGTACTAATTAGGCAACAGGAGTAGCCCCAAATGCCTGTCTTCATTTGCAATTCAGCATGTCTCTAATTTGCCAAATATAAAACATCCTCTGCGGAAAATCACATGCAACTTAGTGAGAGAGATTTCCTCACCTGCCAGGTAGGAAGCACTTAAGATACCAGCTAATTGCCAACTGTCCTTTTCATATGATGTAGGCCGTCACTGGAGGACCAAACTGGAGGAAGGCACAGCGTCTCATGTATGCTAGGCAGATGCTCTGCCATGGAGTCACACATCCACAGATCTATGGCTTGGAGTCCCATTTTACAGATAAGGAAACTGGGGCTCATGGAAATAACCTCCTCCCATCAATGAGAGAGCTGGTGAGGGACAAAGATGGGGCGATGACTGTTGTAGAAACAGTTGTCCTCAGTAGAGTGCACTTTCAGCATTGTTCAGAGACAGTTTGATTGCCACAGCTTGAAGTCTATGGTGGAGCAGTTCTCTGTGCCTATCGCATAGAAACCCAAGATGCTGGTAAACTTCTACAGTACTAAGGGCAGTTCGGAACACAGAAATGTGTGGATTATGGACTCATCTCCCACAGGTTTCAGAACCCGAGGTGTGTATGGTTAGCTAGAAGGAGACGGCTTTGCATGTGTTGGCAGGCAACAGCTGTGTGATTTGAAGAAAGTCATTCAATTTCTCTGAGTCTCATTTATCATCCTCTTTAAAACAGAAGGTGAGGAGAATCTGCAAGAGAATATGAAGCAAGTCCTCTCTCTAATCTCCCCCTTTCTTCCTCCTTTCTAGAGATGATCAGGTACACATTTAGAGTTTATAACCTGAGCAAGGCCATTGGCCAGCTGTAGGACTTACACCCTTGAGAAACTCCATCTTGCAGTAAGAAACCCTTTAGCATTAGGTTTAAAATCATGTGACTCTAAAAGAGTTAATTTTCTATCTTCATATTCCTTGAATTACAAATGTATTCACCTAAATAAAATATATGGATCATAATTCATAAAAAAAAAAAACATGCAGCTTCACCTTCAGGGAGACACTTGGAGATCAACATTCAACCCAACTGTGAGGCAATGAAGGTCAGGCTCAGGCCTGGATACTCTGCTTTCCTCCACTTACATTAATGTGACTGGAGTGTGAGTAACAGCTCCCAGGACTGATGTCTGACAGCGTCCTTGGCAATAACAATATTACATTTTCCTGGGGAAAACCAAGTGACCCAGGAAAATGTATGTGACCCACTTTGACTTATGAGATAAAAAGATGTTACCTCTTTCATGGGAACAAGTGGGGAGATGAGTTCTCTTTTTTGTCCCAGCTGAGGGCTGGGAGGATTTAGGAGGAGATGCTCCCTAGGGAAAGTCACTCTGGATTAAGAACAGACACATTATTCAAGCCTCTGAGTACAGCCATGCCTGATGCCTGTCTTTTCACTATCATAAGAGTCCCAGAGCCTTGTCTGACTTCTATGTTTATGTTCCTTGGGAACAAATTGTTCTAAGGAGCACAGTAACAGCTCAGTTCTGTCTGTGGCAGAGACTAAGGTGGATCTGGTCCAGAACTTAACTCCCGCTCTATAGCATATGTTCTTTTTATAGAAGCATGACACATATGCACATAAATATCTATATAAGAAGAAAATGAGATAGGTGTAAGGGAAAGAGATGGAGGGAGGGAGGAAAGGAAGAAGAGAGAACCTGTGTGTAGACCAGTAAATGCCCATAAATTTACAAGTGTGCATCTAGTGAAGACAGAGCATTGAAGCCCAGGGCCCTGCTATCTTTGCCTACTGACTGATCCTCTAAGCTAAACATGCTCCTGGCTTCTAACACTGCTGGTTAGTTTTGCCACTTTATTTGTCAGTTGGTTGGTTTGTTGTATTTGGCTTATGGCCCCTGTAGTGAGGGAATGCAAGCCTTGTTTGTCCTCTTCTGCTCTGCCTTTGTGGGGGCAGTTCAAAGGCTCAGCACTGAATTCATTAGGGTAGAGAAATTCAAACCATCGCTGGGGGCCCTCCAACACCTCTATGTCTGTGTGCTCTCTCTGGCCTAACCCTTGCTGGTAGGAAAACTCTTCACCAAGGTTCATAATGTTCATCCCAGGAGGAACCCCAGGCTGAAGCAGCATCCTGCCTGTGACCCAGCTTCAAATGACACTCACCATCCCTCCCAGCACAGTTACAGATTGCACAGAGTCAAGAACAAATAAGGAACCACCTGTTGGTGGAAGAGTGTCACTCTCACAGTCCTGGAAGATGTTCTGTCTGCTCTTGAACTTGTGAATGAAGCAAGTGTGTGGTATCCTCTGTTACCTCTTTCTCACACCTATTCATTCGCTGTATTGACGCTATTGTATTTACATTCTGTTCACTTCTGGTGTTGTATCCTTATATATGATCCTAGAGTATACATGTGACCTTTTTATTTGGGCCATTATAAACCCTGTCACTGTGAGCATTCCTGAATGTGTCTTCTGGTACCCACCTACATTAACCTCTGTGAACAAGTCAGCCCATGAAGCTTGCATGCAAAGCCTGAAACATCATGTTTCAGCATGAATGCAAAGCCAAAACAGCATGTTGTTTGGAGGGGGTGCTGATCTGAAACTCCTGTTCCTCCTGCTTCTGCCTCTTGAATGCTGGGAATATAGATGTGGACCATTACTCCCTTCCTGGCATATCTTCTTCAGTGGCTGTTGAGCTGTCCAGCTGTGACAGACACTTCCACCTGCCCAGGCTTTCAGCCACACTTGGTATTTTGTATCATTTCTCTTAGACCATTCTGGTGAGTGTGGTGTCCTTATGTTCTTTCAAAGAATGCAAGTCAAGTCTGTTTTATCTGAAGCCAGGCCCCATCTTTGGAGATACTCAGACCATTTGCACATAGAAGACTGAGTGTGTGACAATGACTTGCAGGCACTGGACTGCTTAATAAACTATTAGTAAGGACGCCCAGACTCCAGTCTCTTCTCTCCAGATGCAACAGGTGGAGAACAACCAGGACCAACCAGTACCCCTTGTTGGGATAGTGTGGCAGCACACTCTAAAACCTCTCTGTCCCTAGTAGTTAATGCTTCCCCTGTCTGTCATCCTTCTACACTCAGATATTAGGACACACAGTGTGGCATCAAGAGACACAAGGGAGGTCAATAGAGCAGAAAAGCAAAGTGAGCTATCTAGAGGGAATGCTAGGGTGTTGAGGTAGGAGTGGGTGGACAGGTAGGAGCATCCTCATAGAGGCAGGGGGAGGGAGGAGGGAATAGGGGGCTTGTGGAGGGGAAACTGGGAAGGAGGATAACATTTGAAATGTAAATAAATAAAATAACAAAGAAAAATGAAAAAAAATGAGCTATCCAGTCCTGGCAGCTGTAAGATTTCCATTTGCTTGAACTTTCAAGAGCAGACATTTCTAACAGGAAAGGAGATAAAGAGGGAAGACTGGACTAAGGGAAGTGGTTAGCAGAATAATATCCCCCAAAGATGTCCATATCTACTCAGAAAACATTTATGTTATAAAATGAAAGTTTCTGGTTGTGTCAGGTGATATAGACTCACATGATGCTGTTGAGGCAGACTCACATGACATTTTGCTGAGGTAAGGCCTATGGGAGGACACATGATGTTTGAAGAGAGAATACATGGACAGTGGCAGGGGGCTTGCATAGCTAGCTGTGCAGCTCTTTGTTGGCCTTGCATGTTTGCTGATCTTCACTTCGTTGAGAGAGGCATGGCAGAGAACTCCTGGCCTTCCAGTCAGTCCTGCTTGCTCCCACTGACTCCTCCCAATTTGGGGAAGGCCTGGCAGTTTCTTCTGGATCACACTGCCATTGCTGATTTGTGTTTGGTACCCAGACACTGCTGAACTGGACTGCTGGTATCCTAACAATGGATATTGGAATCACCCCCAAAGAACTACTTCTAAACAAGTTCACGTCCACTTGTCCTATTTACCCTCTTTTCTCCCCTGTTTTTGGACAGTGGGCTAAAAGTGGTGGTGTCAAGGCATTTGAGAACCCTTATTAAAGTAGGCTTTGAAAAATCAAATTCCATAATGTTAGTGAGTGTGCACCATGGCACACACACTTGCAAAATGGAGCACACATGGAAGCCAGAAGACAACTTCAGGGAGTGTTCTCCTTCCATTGTATGAATCTCAGGGATTCATCTCAGGTCATTTGGCTTGGCAGCAATGCCTTTACCCAATGTCTTATAAATGACCATATCTTAATCCCTGGGACCCAAAAGTCATAAATGAACATAGAGATGTGATTAAGTAAAAATGATGAAATAAGAAGACATGGAGGAAAAGGAGGAAAGAATGTAAGATTGGAAAGAAGTGAAACTCTCTCTTTGTGGAGTTACTGCAGCTGTGGTCACCCACATAAGAATGACATAATCAAGCCTGCCCAACTCAAGCATAGATGGTTGATAACCTTCAAGTCCTACTCCTTACTGAGGTCATACTATAGTTTCTGGGGAGATGACACCATTCCTTCTCCAGGGGGTGGCCACCTGTAGGTTTCCCATGCTTCAGTGAGTGGCCTCTCAGCCATGTACATGTAGAAAATGCTAATTAAAAGGTTATAAAAAATAAACAAAATATAAAGTTGGGAGGGGACAAGTTGGGGGAGATATGGGGGGAGTAGAAGGTGAGATAAGATGTAAATGTGATAATATTGTATATATCTATGAATTCTCAAAAATAAAAAAATGTTTAAATTGAATTTAAAAATAAAAGAGAAATATGATTTAGGATCATCTGGGTAGTCCTTATAAAAAAGATACTGTACTGAAGGGTCAAAGTCTAGTGATGGAGGCAGAACTCAGAGGGTGTACTGACTGGCTTTGAAGTTGTTGGAAATAATCTTTGAGAGCTAGCAAAGGCCAGAGGATAAATTATCCACTAGAATCTTCAGAGGGCTTGCAGTTCTATTAGCAGCCTGACTTGAGCCACGTGAGGCTCATTTTAGGCTTCTGACCTCCCACCCATAAAATAATAAATATGTTTTGCTTAAGGTGACAAGTTTGGGCTCATTTGTCATAGCCACAGTAAAAAAACTAATCCAAAAGGAGAGGTCATGAGCTCTCACAGGATAAGAGCAAGATTAGAACGGTCTCCGAAGAGAGGAAAGGTGAAAAGTTAGAGAAGCAACTGTCTTCCAAGAGAGGATTATCCAGGAACATGAGCTGAGGAGGGCTGAGTTATTGGTGCCAGCTAGTCTGTCTCTACTGGTACTGGTTTTCCCAGGAAGAGGGATGTGCTGACTAGTTTTATTGACACAAGCTAGAGCCATTTTGGAAGTGGAACCCTAATTGAGAAAATGGACCCACCAAGTTGACCTGTGGGCAAGCCTGCAAGATACTTTCTTATTTGGTGATTGGTGTGGGAGGGTCCAGCCCAATGTTGGTAGTAAAACTCCTAGACTGGTGGTTCTGAGTGCTAAGAAAGCAAACTGAGCAAGCCATGGGGAGCAAGCTAGTAAGCAGTGATCTTCCATGAGCTCTATTTTAGTTCCTACCTCCGGGTTCCTGCCTTCAGTTCTTGCCTTGACTTTCCTCTGGACAGACTATGATGTGGAGGTATAGGCTGAAATAATCCCTTTCCTCTCCAAGTTGCTTTTGGTCATGGTGTTTTCGTCACAGCAATAAAACAAGGGCTACCTAGAGGGAACTCTTAGTTCTCAGTAGCACCCAGTGACCTGAGCACCTAACAGTGTTGCCACCATCTGTTCCATGATTCAAGCCTTAGATTTGTCTGGCCAGAACATTTACAAGGCAGGGGTTTCCACAGTTCACCTCTGAGGACTAGATAGTTCACCCACTGTGGGTATCTGACAGCCAGCATGTGAAAAGGAGTGTGTGTGTGTGTGTGTGTGTGTGTGTGTGTGTGTGTGTAAGAGCCAAGATCAATATTCTCCATGCAGAACAAGGGGAGAGTGAGTATCTTCTTGCAGCTGAGAGGCAGGAGACCTATAAAAATCAGCAGGTTAAACTGAAAGTCCTCCAACCAATCACCGAAAATCAAAAATGATGATGGCCAGGATGTGTGAAATACCACACCTTCATTGCAGGGATGACATCTTCCAGCAAGAGGTGGGTGTGTCCACTGGGTCTGGTCACCTGACTCCGCTGGAGAGGTTTCTCACCACACCAGCCTGCCCAGAATCGTATTTTAAACTCACACACTTATGTTTCTGTGGCTGTTGCTGCCACACTACAAGCAATGTAATATGATTATAAATCTTAGAGGCCTGGACTGGCAGGACTTCTGAGTTTCATTTCTTCATCTAACGAGTTTTAGCAGGCCCATGGCATTTCAATATGTATTTCACCTTTATTTGATTTCCTGGACAATTGGTTCTTTCACAAAGCAAAAGAAAATAAAAAGCCATCTGCTGCCCCTTCTTCTAAGCATGATGCTTTCCAGGAAAGAGAAGTCCATTGCAGTGTTGGAGACTGACCTAGGAGCCCATACCCCTGTCCCTAACCATGTCATCAAGCCTGCCAAATACCTAAGGCTGAATCTCCACCAGTGAGTACTGGGAGTCTGAGTACCATGGATCAGAACAGTAGGTGATGGCTACCTGGTCTCACCAGAGCAAGACAAACTGGTCCTCTCTGTTGAACAGCAACTTGAGAGAGTGTGCAATCAAAAAGAAACAATATCATGAAGGAAGCAAAAAATAAAACAAAACACAAGAATGAGATGTGTGAGACAAATTGGTGTGTTCCTCTCCTGTGACTAGAAGCTAGGAACATGTACCTGGGAACCACTCGCTTCTAGGAATGTGGAAGGATCCTCCTTCTAAAACTCAAAAGCAAAGGGTTTCATCCAGCTGAATAGATGCTGTGCAGATGGTCATGGTCATGACAAGGACAAAGATGATGATGATAATGATGATGATGATGGTGGTGGTGGTGGTAGTAGTAGTGGTGATGGTGCTATTAATGATAATAAAACTTGTATCAATTAACAATTAATGAACCTACTAAGTTTTTATTCTACTAGGAATTCTCATGCATTATTTCATATTATCTACCACAGTGGTTCTCAACCTATCTAATGCTACGACCCTTTAGTACAGTCCCTTATGTTGTAGTGACCACCAACCATACGATTATTTTCAGTTACCTTATAACTGTAATTTTACTACTTTTATGAATTATAATCAAAGTATCTGTATTTTCTGATGGTCTTAGACAATCTCAGAGATAGAGCTGTTGGATCTCCAAAGAGGTCACAGCCCCACAGGTTGAGAACCATTGATTTACCATCTAACCACCTTACAAGTGTGTAGTGTGAGATGTATCAGCAAGACACATATACGTGTAATGGGACTTGGGACCAGGCAGTTCAGTTCCAAAGCCCAAGCTCTGTCTTCTCTGTTTTCCTCTTTCTATAACTGGGTGAAGTTGGTAGTGCTTCCATTTTAAAGATGAGGAAACTGAGACTCAGAATACTTTTAAGTGAGGGTGGCTTTACCAAAGAAAAATAAGACCCAACTCAGGCTGGAAGACATACTCTCTCCCTCAAAGAGTTGCTAAGCTGGTTAAATGGGAATTATAATCTCAGGGTCTTAGGACCTTCTGTGTGGTCTGAAAGTCCAGCCAGCACTCTAGACAGCAGAGCAAAGGGAAACTTGGAGTTCACGTTCCCTGCAGTCAGTCTCAGGCCTCCACTGTGATGACATCACTCCTGACTTCACTGAACATGTGCTTGCCAGCTGTATTACCACCAGCTGGGAGGCTGAAGTGGGCTTCTCCATCCAGTCTCTCTGGTCCTAAGACTTTAGGCTCTATCTCCCTGTGCAATACTGAGTAGTGGTGGAGACAAGAGGGAGAGAGGAGAGGAAGGCAAGGACTTTTTTTCTTGGCCCTGCCTATGGTGTTAAGAAGGATGAGCTACAACAGAATCACCCACCCAGTCCCCCTTCAAATATGATAGCCGCTCCCTCCTCATGCGCCATCCAGGCTTGCTGGAGTAATGCTCCCCCACTCTGCCATGCCTCAGGCCACTGCACTGTATGTGCCTTGTGGGTTCCCTATATGACCACTCACATGCTGATCTTTAGTTCTTTCACCTATCCTGAGACCCAGTGTCCATGTGATACACTCTGTTGCTTACACCCAATTATCCCAGTTACTATAGGGACTGATATCATTCAAGAACATTCTTCATGCCAAGCACAAAGGTAAACCCTTTGCTTACGTGATCCTGTTCACTTCTTGCAAACATGTCCTTAGCTTGTCACATGACAAGCTTGCCACATGACTAAAGATATGGTTCCTCTTGCCTCCCTGGGCTGGTGGTTGTTACATCAGCCATATAAAATCACCGTCAGGCTCTTTTGCACAAGGGTTTGTTCTGCGTGCGTGCTTTCATCGGCACTCCACATTGCCTTTCTCGATGCACTTTTAGCCCTCTCTCAAACCACTGTTCAAAAGCCACCCACTCCCTGAAGCCTGCCTGGCTATGCTGCTCCTCTAAGCAGAGCACACGTACGTTCTCTCTTGCCTCAGTCTACAGCATGGGAAGCTATAAGGAAACATGCCATAGACAGTCGCTGCTCACAAGAATGACATACTGGAACAACAGAGGGAGATGCAGTGTCCTCAGAACTTCTCTTTACTCCCAATAGCCAGCAAAGTGCCTGGCAGTGCTCTGGATATGGCTGTGTATGCCTGATGCTCCAGCACTGGGTGAATCCCAGTCTGCCTCACTGAAACCTCAGCACGAGAGCCCTGTCTCAAAAACAAGGTGGACTTAGCTAGAGGAAGACACTTCTGGCCTCTACACATTGGGAAGCACAAGCACATGCACCCTGCCTCACACAAAAGGAGAAATAGGGTGAGAGAGGAAAGAATACAGGAATGGAGGGAGGAGGGAATCTAGAACCAATTATTTACCATAGTTTTGGCAAAGAGGCATCAGTATTTCCACAAATAAGAATCTCTGAGTGAGGTCCCTTCTGACATCACAAATAAATTGAATATTCTGATCACCAATTATTACTTAAGTGGTTACCCCAATTTTTTTTCCTGACTGATTTTGCAAGTTTAGTGGTTGACACTTTTCCCCCATAGTGTTATGGTGTGTGCATGTGTGAGTGCATGCGTGTATGTGTGTATGTGTGTGTGTGTGTGTGTGTGTATGTGTGTGTATGTATGTGTGTGTGTTTGTCTGTGTGTCCATGAGGACACAGATGCTGACAAGATACCCCTCCGGTGATTCCCAATCCTGCCCAGCAACAGTGACCACACCTGATTTGTGAGCCAATCAAAAGAGATGGGCAGAGAGACCTCCTCCCCACCCTATCCCCAGTCTCTAGTCCCTCAGCTCCATCCATCAGCCTTGCCACACTGCAGGTCACCGTGCTCTCCACACCACCAAACACCAGCAACTGATTGACTGCAACACTCAATTTCAACCCAGCAGAGGACCTGGCAGGCCTTTGATCAATATTT
Source organism: Apodemus sylvaticus (assembly GCF_947179515.1). Classification (NCBI taxonomy): domain Eukaryota; kingdom Metazoa; phylum Chordata; class Mammalia; order Rodentia; family Muridae; genus Apodemus; species Apodemus sylvaticus. The sequence goes on along the minus strand of NC_067472.1, from coordinate 80,882,416 downwards.
TGCACCACAGACCACTTCCCTATGATAAATGCACTAGTTGAGAGGAGGAAGAGATTAACCTTCCAGCACGGGTGGCAGGCAGCAACTTGGAAAAAGATGGCTCAATTCTATCAGGGAAAGAGGATGGGGCCTATTTCCTGGGCTCCTTGGGACCATATTTCAGCTCCAGACACCCATGAAGGCGAGGAAGGCACATTCCTAAAGTGTCTTGGAGATTTCTGCTGCCAAAGCCAACCGGGTTACACATCTTCTCCATTAACCTCTACCCGTGTTTGGCTCAAAGGATGCACGAGAGGAAGAAAAGGCATCAGAGGGTGCAGGTGGGATAATATATACTTAGGGCAGCTGATAGATGGGGTCTGGGCGGAGGGCTGGGGGTGAGCCTGTGCGCACACACAAGATGAAAGTCTCCAGGAAGAATTCTCTTCCCCCATAAATCCTTCCTGCTGACAAACAGAGCAAGAACAAGGTAATTCACCACAGCGATGGAGCCGATTGCACTAGCAATCTTACAGCTCAACAGGCAGGGAGGAGGGGCGTCAGAACAATGGAGGCTGGGGTGGGGGGGAGGAGACTCCTTGGTGAAGACACCCAGCAGGAGCCAGGGGCTTGAAGTCTTCTAGGAAAGATTAGAGGTGACTCAGAAACTACAGCTACCACTTCACTCATTTATTCATTTAAAAAGAATTTAGAAGGCTGAGGTAAGAGAATTCCAAGTCTGAGGCCAGGGCAGACTATGTGGTAGGAGCTTGACTCAAAATACCTAATTAGCTAATTAATAAAAAATTTAAATATGCCATTTGGTAGAGAAAAACACAGCGAGAGTTACTGTTTCAAGCTTCTTGAGAATTCTATGTGCTACAGTGGTAAGCAATGGACAGGCACCGGGCTGCCTGCAGGCACTCAATTTTCAGTATGTAACTCACAAAACCTACTTCCTCTTTGCAGATGAGCTAGCCAATGCCTAGAGACATTAAGTGGCTTTCTCAGCAGCACACAGCTGGTGACCGACAGGCCAGAAGTCATCTCCAGGGCAGGGGACTGTGACACCTCTCCTTTGCGAATATCTTTTTGTTTTGACTTCAGCTACTGAAGTCCATGTCTGCTCAGAGAGTGTTAAATCTTCCTAGAGGAGACAACTCAGCCTGGTTGGATCTGAGCAATCAGACTGGAGGCTATAACAGTGCTGACTATGGGAATATCATGGGAAACATCCTGATCTTTCTGAATCTGCTCCCCAAAACCTGGTTGTCAGGTTGGCAGAGTGCCCAGGTTAGACACCTTTATCTCTGTACCTCTTGGTGGGCAGTTGTCAATCTTCTAGGAACCCAAAATAGAATAAAACAGAAGTGGCTGAAAGGAAACTATGTCCCTTTGTATCCTGCCTACTGATGGGGACATAGGATTCTACCCTTGGCCTGGTTGTCAGTCTCTCTTTGATCCCAGGGCTTGATACAGCTTGGGCTGTGCCACTTTCAAGTCTCCAGTTCACTGGCTGTAGATGGGACTTCATTGCTTCCATATGCAGATAATTGGTTCCTCAGAAGCAAAGCTACACTCTAGCCCCATAGCACTGAAGCAGCCCCTGACATTGTTCTGCGCGGTGGAGGGGAGGGGAGGGGAGGGGAGGGGAGGGGAGGGGAGGACAGTGGACACAGGAATGGGCATGTCTTAGGGTTAAGATGTGTCCTGTAGCGTACACTGAGACACGTACTGAAATGCAGTCTACACCAGATTCACTCCCACAAGAAAGCCTCAAAGGAGTCATAAGCAGGGAATAAAGGAAAACAAGGTAAGCTCGCTGGGACAGGCCGGCAACCACAGCTACTCTGGAGGCTGAGAGAGGAGGATTCCAAGATTGAGGTCAGCCTGGGATTCAAAGCAAGTTCTAGACTAGTTTGGGCAATTGGTGATACCTTGTCTAAAAATGAAAGGTGAGGAGGGACCTGACCCTGCAGCTCAGCAGTAGGCATTATCCATGTGTGTGTGTATGGTGGGAGGGGACAGGCATGGTGTGTTTGCCAGTAACACAGAAATAAAAGAAGCAAGAGAGATGAGGCTCGGTGGACAAGTGTAAGGAGCTAAGGCAGAACCCTGAAGCCTGTGTAAAACCAGGTGTGGTAGCACAGGACTAAGATCTCAGCACTCCTACAGGGAGATGGGGAGTAGTGACAGGTAAAACCCTGGGAGCCTGTCAGTCAGCCAGCAGCATCAGACAAGAGAGCCCATGTCAAACATGGCAGAAAGTGAGGACTGACACCGAAGATTGTCCTCTGATCTCCATATGCACTGTCACATATTATCACGAAGCTTTTCCCACACTATTCCCAGAAGACATTCATATACATGACCACACACACACACACACACACACACACACACACAGAGAAAAGAGAGAGAGAGAGAGAGAGAGAGAGAGAGAGAGAGAGAGCAGACCGACAGACAGACAGACAGACAGACACAGGCATAGACAAAGAGGCAGACAGATAGGGGCGGACAGACAGAGACAGACAGACAGACAGACAGACAGACAGACAGACAGACAGATACAGAGAAGAGATGGGGGAGGCAATGGAGTACTACTTGACTATATGAACTGGACAGAAGCCTAAGACACTACATCAGATCGGTGGACAAACTCAGAGCTTGTAGCTTTGCCTTTTGCTTTCCCTAAGACCCTCCCTGTCCCTCTTCCCCTCAGTAGATGCTTGGACGTGTGACACCACCACCTGGCCACCATAAGGAACAGCAGACAGAAGTAAGAAAGGGCTCGTACAAGCAGAGAACAGCTGTGCACTGTCCTCCCTCCTAGGGAGAAAGGCCAGACACGAGCGGAAGCAAGCATTGGCATTGGCGGTGTGCACTTACCACCTCTTATCTCACCTATTGATAAATACTGTCCAGTTGCTGCCCTAGACGAGGTCCTAAGCAGATTGGAGATTTCTCATCATTAGAGACAGAGGTGACCATGTGAGATAATTGATGGTGCACGCATTAGTTTCCTGTTGCTACTGTAACTAGACACTTGGCCGACAGCCAAGTGCTAGCAGGCGTTGAGTTCTTTCTGAAGGCTCTAGGAAAGAATTTTGTTTTCTTGCCCTTTCCAGCTAGGAGGAGTTGACTCTTGCTTTGCCCTGATGTCCCTTTCTTTAAAGTAAGCCAACTCGAGCAACATCACTCTTCTCTCTCTCTCTCTCTCTCTCTCTCTCTCTCTCTCTCTCTCTCTCTCTCTCTCTCTCTCTCTCTCTCCTTGTCCCTCTATCTCCTCCCCCACTTTCTTCCTCTCCCCACATCCTCTCTCCCAATTACACTTATAAGGAATCCTGGAATTATGTAGGGTGATTGAGTCGTCCAGGTTACTTCCATCTTTAGGTTTCTGATAACTTACTTCAATTCTGTCTTTAATCTCAATCGCCCTTTTCAACTAACAGAATGCATTCTATTTCCCAGGGTGAGGTAAGGCTATAGCAACTGGGGCCAGGGACCACGAGCTCCTTCCTATCCTGTTCCATGCTCACCACATAGACATTGTCTCATCTCACTCCCACTCCCTTGAGTCATGGGTAACATGGATTGGTTACACTGAGAAACCTTTTCCAGATGACAGGGCTAACAAGCTGACGCAGAGGATAGTAACCCAGCTACCCCATGTAAAGCAGAGAGCAAGCTACTGAAACAAACTGTGTGCTTTGTCACCCACAAAATGAGGAGCAAATCAGCCCCAGAGGGTGAGAACGAAACTTAAAGAATACAAACAGGGAATAAACAAGCAAGAATCACAGAGCAAGGATCCACCCTACCCCTCCTGTCTCCTCTGCTCTCTACCCATCACTGCGTCTTCCAGACATTTTTCATCAGACAGTGGAAGCAAAAAACAATCACTTCTGCCTTTAGTTCCAGAGCATGCACTGCCCTGCGCATGCCATGCAATTTTCCAAATCACAAGCTAATTAAACACCCCAGCAAAGGGCTGGAAGTAGATTAAACATTGATGGAGGCATCTATCGATTAATGCCTTTCCTTGACTCTTGGTGCAGTGTTATCAATAATATTAAATAATTTCTTAATAAAATTTTCTCATCATACTACCATCCTTCCTTGTTTGAGCCTTCTGGAAATGCGATTGCACAGGGAGTAAGCATTCCTTCTGACTAGCCATCAATACATGCCAAAAGAATGGAAAGTACAGAGCAAGAGAGGCAACCCAGCCTCAGACTGTTCTGTGCCTGTTGATTGTATTAAGGCTCAAATAAATTCAGACAAACTAACCTAGACAGCACAAACACAGGGAGTGTAGATCTCTGAGCCATTTCAGTTTGTTTGTTTGATTTTTGAACAGGATGTGGCCATCCAGTTCAGTGGCAATTCAGAAAGCATTTACTCAGTGTCTAATTATAACAGCTAACATTTGTGCAGCTACTGCATACAGGCACTGTACCGAGACATGACATGTGGACACCCAGTGTCTTCATGCAGTCCTTCTGACCAAGTGGGACATGGGCGCTATCACTGTGGTATGTTGTAGATAAGGAAAACTGGGCCAGGAGAAGTCGAGAAACATGCTCGTGGCTGCACGGGTGGTGATGTAGAGCAGCAGACTCAGTACAGGTCTGCCTGAATTGGGATTCCTAACCGCTGGACAGCATGGCCTTCTTCATGCTAGAGTCTACTGAAGGACTAAAAGGCAATTGTGAGAAATGAGATACTTGCCCACTAAAAGCTGAAAGCGGAGGGAGTGGGGCAGGGGTGTTGGGGGCAGGGGTATACCAATAGCATTTGCATTTCAAGAACTTGAACTTTGAAATAAGTTATGTGTTATATGATCCCGAACTTTAAGGATACAAAGAACATGATGCAATCATTGGGTAGCAGGGTCTCTTTCACTCTTGTTTCTGTGTCTTGGCCACTCCATTAAATGTGATATTCTCTTAGTCTCTCCAACAAATCCACTCTAAAGCAAATGGAACCTGTTGTTGGGTTAATGGGTGTCCTGAGTTCACTCTGCCACAGGGCTCAGACCACGGGTGGAGGTGAGATGCAGGAGTTTTGACTGCACTTACCCCACACTGGCACCTGGCGGGTACCAGGCTATGTGACCCAGCTGGACACTGCTCCTGGTGTGGGGGAGCACCGTCTGAGGACCCTGGGGACTGCTGGAGCCGGCTTGGGGGTTCCCAGGCCTGTGCAGAGGCAAGGGCCATTAGGTTCTCAGACTCTTCCGCACCCAGGCACCACTGGGAGCTACTGAGAATGAAGTAGGCTGGATCCAGTCGGGGGTAAAAAGGGAAAAGAGGGGAGCTCCGGCTGGATCTCTGTAGAGTCTTTGGATTGTGGGGAAACAGTTGTGCTTGGTGGAGGCCAGAGCTGGGAGAGATGAGAGGCCTTCTGCAGGAGGTTAGATGCAACTCTTAAGGACAAGGCCTGTTCCATTGCTCCCCAAAGCAGACCCTGATGAAAAGAGACAGTTCATGGCTTCAAGGCATTTATTGTCAAGGTGGAGAGTGGCAATGAGTAAAAAACATACCACACATTCTCAGGGCAGGCCTGAGGTTAAATACCTTTTGCAGGGTAGAGTGTCTGGGAAGGGGAGTTTATTGGCTAAATCCCCAGGCCTTTAGGTACCTCATTAAAATGGAGATCTGTCTTGAGACTACATGACCTGTAATCATGTCCTCTACCTGTGGAGGGGCCCTTACGTGACTGATGTCCACAAATCTATGGAGGGCTGCAGCCTCGGGTCAGGAGCCTGGTGTCCAGGAGTATGGCAAATGGCTATTGTTTCTTGCAGGATTATTCCCCTGCAGGGTCACCGGGGTTTCAAGCCTTAGCTCAATCAGAAACCAGGCTGCCTTTCACAGTCCTACAATCAAGATTGTAAGATTCTTACACTTGCTGATATTCATGCTGTCAGTATTGAAAAGAGACAAAGCAAGTGGAAGCCAGTAACTAAGCCCGTGAGTCAACTGAAGAAACTCAAAGGTAAAGACCAAATCACAGGCCTCCCCAAAAGAGGATGAGGTCCTTCAGTCAATGTGGACTCCCTACTTGAATGGACAATTCTAACATCTCAGCATCCAGCCACAGTATGTTTGCTCTGCTTAGGTTGGCAGAAGATCTGCTTTAGACAGTCACTTTTCTGTCTGTGCCTTCCCCACTTAGACTCTTAGAATATGTCTCTGCACCAAACTTTATGGGAAGACCTCCCTAAGCTGATCTTCTTTCACACTAGGGAGCAGAACTTCATTTCTTGGCCCTAACCTTGGAAAGTAGGAAATTTGGATCCAACCATGTGACCAGGAAGAAAATAAAACAGTGCACTCATAATTACTGTATTCATGCAGGTTAGGAACAAATCCTGTGAATGCAAGAAAGAAACGGAAAGTTTGAGTGGAGCATATGATTGAGGGTTCAGCCAGGGGAAACCCAAGATCCTGATTGAACAGAAGTTAACAGCAAGAGCTCATCTGGAAAGTGAGACGAGTTCAACCTGAGGGTGTCATCCTGCAAAATAGCATGTACTTCACTGGTATTACTTTGAGCCCAGGATGCCATGTTGGTTAAAATTATAAACTATACATGTACCTATGAAATGTGCAAAGAATTAATAAAAGTATATTAAAACATCTAAACTAGATAACAGCTTCCAAACATGATGTTATGAAACATGAGGAACTAAATTGCTTCTAAAGGAGAAGACTTTTGTACACCTAAACAAAAACCATATGTTTTATGGATCAGTGGATGGGTACGTGGATGGAGATGAGATGAAGAAGAAGAAGAAGAAGAAGAAGAAGAAGAAGAAGAAGAAGAAGAAGAAGAAGAAGAAGAAGAGGAAGAGGAAGAGGAAGAGGAAGAGGAAGAGGAAGAGGAAGAGGAAGAGGAAGAGGAAGAGGAAGAGGAGGAGGAGGAGGAGGAGGAGGAAGAGGAGGAGGAGGAGGAAGAGGAAGAAGAAGAAGAGGAGGAGGAAGAGGAGGAGGAACAAGAGGAGGAGGAGGAAGAAAAAAGAAAAAGAAAATAGGCAGATAATAGATAGATAGATGGATGGATGGATAGATAGATAGAGACAGATATAGATGGACATGTAATAAATACCTGATAGATGCTGGGCAATGATGCTATATTGATGCTATACTGTACAGGCATGTGTGCACACATACTCTAGTCTGATTAATTAGAGCAGGTCAGGAAAGCCTTTATATTCATTGCCATGTACTGTGCAGACTCTCCAGGCAGTCTGGTGGGCTCACCTTTTGTTTCTTTACTAATTTTGTTCTACTGGTCAAGTTCTTGACTTCTCTGTGTAGTATTGGTCATAATATCCCCATACCTGATATCTATCAATAAAAAACAAATTACAGTGTATTCCTACAATGAAATACTTCATAGTAGTAAAGAACCAAGATGGAATGCACCATGTAATCTGAAGAATTTCAGAACTACAAGAAAAGAAGCCAGATGCAAAAGTATACATGCTAGGGCTAGAGTGTAGTTCAATGTAGAGGCTTAGCATGTGCAAGATCCTGGATTCCATCTCTAAACACCACATGTGTGCATGTGCACACACTTAAATGCACATACACAAGCACACACACACATAAGGGCACACACATAATCTATACACTATGTAATTCCATTTATCTGAAAATACAAATTCAAGTATGCAGAAATAAATCAGACCAGTGGTTGTGCAAAATGGAATAAGGAGTAATAGAAAAATAGCAACCAGGAACTTTGGGGTGATAGAAATATCCTCTATCAGTTTGAGTGGCAGTTACACAGTCATCTTCATTTGTCAAATTTTATTGAACTGAACATTCAACATAGGAACATGTCATTGAAGGCAAATTATACCTCAGTAAAAGTGACTTTAAAATCCTTTGTTCAGCTCATGAGATTTTCCAAGTTATTCAGAATGAATCCCAAAGTCCCTGCAAAAGTTCCAACAGCCCCATTGCTGTGTGAGGCACCTGTATCTCTCCATATCCAGTGCCCTGCAGAGAGACAGCCCACACCCTTCATGTCCTGCTTTTTATGGCACACACATAATGCTCAAATGTGTCTTTCTTAGTGAGGGCTTCACAAACCCTCCCTCCTCACTCAGGGTGCCTTGTTCTATTATGATCATCTTGCATGTTCACCCTTCTTGTAATTTACCATCTAAAACATCATCCACGAACTGTGTTCCTGAACTAGAAGGAAGCTGTGTGTGGGCAGACAATTTGCTCATTGCCTAACCTTGCAGACTACTATGCATGATTCTTGGTAAATGGTTTCTCAGCCCACATGCAGTTTATCCCTAAGAAGATGGTTATTTATCCATGTAGGAAGGTGCATATACACATGCTTAGATAAATAACATCAGATGATATGAAGAGTCGAGTAGAACAAGCACAGGCTGCCATCTATCTCTAAGGACAGGTAGATATTATAAGTGCCTAGCCAGTGAAAGTGTCTCTGGGAAAGTGACTTTTAAACCAGGATGTAATGAGGGAGTGAATCGTGCAGGATCTAGGTGACAGCAGCTGTGCAGAAGCAGTAAGTGCAAAGGCCCTGGGGTTGGCACTTGTTTGAGCGATCCATCAACAAAACCAAGATCAGTGTGACAGGGGTAAGCATACTATGTTCCCCCTCTGTTGTCACAGTGTTTCATGTTAACTGTGTCTGGCCACACTTATGACAACTTGAGGTCATATCTTTGTTTATTTGTGTTCATTTTATATCTCTCCCACAGCATTCCTCAAACGAAAAACCATAGTCTATTTTATTCAACACAACATATGTGCACATGGCAAAGTGTTTGATTAGTGTATAGGCACCATAGATTCAATCCCCAAATGGAGAAAAGAACTAACAACAGAAAGCCAACTCTTCATCCTTTTCTTAGCACCCTAGTGACCCATGGCTTACCTACTTATTCTCAGGATTCTATCTGATGAGTATCTCCACAAAACAGAATGGCTGGCACACATACTCCTACTACAAACACACCTGATTGTGGAACGCGGAGACTCTGTGGCTTGATTGTGTCACGGTTTGTGTTTAGTACATGTTGTCTCCTTTTTCACTCTCTGTCCAATGTGTTGCTCCTATTATAATCCCTCCGGGTCTACTGATCCTTAAACCTTGCCTCCAGGGGATACATGTTTTTTGTGGAAGCAAGAGGACCTCAGTCCAAACTCTAAGTCCCTCATGAAAGCCGGGGTGGCATTCCCTGGGTCTCAAGCCCTGGAAGACAGAGGCAGGCAGATCTCTGGAGTTCACTGGCCAGCCAGTCAAGCTAATCTGACAGCTCCAGGCTCAGTGAGAGACACTGTCTCAAACAAATAGGGTGAACGGGCTGAAGCGATGACTCAGTGGCCAGGAGTACTGCTGCTCTTCCAGAGGCTCCATGATCAGCCCCCAGTACCACGTCAGGAGGCTCACAATTTCCTATAACCAGATCCAGGGCAATCTGGCCTCTGTGAGCACCTGCACATGCACGCAGTGTGCTCAATCTGGCACATACACATAAATGAAGTAAATAAATCTAAAATTAATATGGAAAAGTTGTGTAAGGAATACAGGAAACATTGACCTCCTGCCTCTAAACATGCCCACGTGGGCAACTCCCTCTACACACATACATATATGCGTACACCGTACTCACATGCATGATTACTTGCACACACACAATCTTACTCAGAAGAAATTTCAATTTTACATAAAAATTGTAAATGTGGTTTAAAAGAATCTATGTTTTTCTATGCACTCTATTAACATAACTTCCCCAAATAATATCATCACCCTGTCCAGTATATAGCTATAACTAGATGTGGTGGTGCATACTTGTGATCCCAGTTCCTGGAAGGCTAAGACACTCAAGGCTACCCAGTGAGGCTTGGTTGCTGGGGGTTAAAGCCCAGGCTGTGTCCTCTCTGAAGCAGCAGAGGGGAGTGTTGGCGAGGGCAAGACTTAGTCTTTCAAGAGAGTAGGTTTGCTTTCTATAATAATGTATGCCTATCTTGACTTTAAGTTACTCTAAGGCCAGAAGTGGTAGGCCTCTAGATCTCCTGACACTTGTTGATAACAGTGGGGTGACTAGGTAAAGGATTTATTACTATTGCTCCCTTCTCTGGCCAGGCAGCCAGATTAACTAGACTGATTAACTCTTTGTGAACCAGAGAGGAAGGAAAGGAAAAGAACCAACATCTTTTACACGGGAAAATATGAACAGAAACATATACATTCATACACACATTTACATTTTCCTTCACATTTTCATTTACACATTAACACATTCATATATCTGTTGGGCCCCACCACCTGTCTCTACAAGTATTCATGCATCGTGTGTGTGTGTGTGTGTGTGTGTGTGTGTGTGTATGCACTCATATATGTACATATCTACCCAGGGATTGTTATATTAATTTAATAATGACAGAAAAGGCATATTAGCTGCAAGAAAGAATCCTGAGATGAAGAGACTCTTTGGGCCTTGCCATCTAGCTCACCCATTGTAGACCATGCAAAAATGCTGGTCCACCCCCAGGAAGGCCACTTACTAGCCTTAGCTAATCTAGATAGCTCCTGACACCTGGCCCTAAACAAAGGAACAGCAATATACGTGTAGATAACAGACACATGGGTATAACCTATGTGTGGCTAGAGACAAGCATGTAGCTGTGTGTTACACATATGAGTCCATGAACTCTTTGGGATAGGATGCAGATGAGATGCCCTACTGCTCATAAATACTGTCTATTTCCTAATAACAGGGTATTTGCTCACAAAAACACCGTACAAAGACCAAAACTTAGAGATGATAGTATCACACTCCCTCTAACTCCCAGAGTTTATACCAGTTTCATCAATTATCACACACTCTCTTTTGTAACAACCCATAATTGACTATCTTTAAAACTCTAAGTAATAAATGCCGCTTCTGTGCTCTGTGCATGCTGTCTGTCTTACCCTTAGAGAATGAAGCTGGGCTTTTTTTCTCATAATTCCAGTACAATGCCACTTAAATGTGTTCCTAGATATTTTCATTTGTTTTTGCTGCTATTATCCGAAATAGCATCTGTTAATCTTTTATATTATACCTTGCTGAATTCTTCTATGAGTCCAAAATGTGCTTTATTCGGTTTTCTATGTAGACAGCCATGTTATCTGCAAATAATGGCCACTGGATCTCTTACCTTATAAAATTTTAACTCTTTTCTTTATTTTGTTATTCTGGCCACAAAATCCAGGACATGAATTGTTCCAATTAATTCTTCTAAACTTTTAATTTGAAATAACTATCAATTCACAGAAGTTGCAAAGCAAACATACTGGATAGTCCTGGACTATGCTTCACCTGACCTTGCTCAGGCTGTGCCTTCCCGATCTGTGGGACAATAATGAAATCAGGAAGATGCCTTGGTATAATAGAGATTTCACTTTTATAGCTCCCTCTCTCTTTCTCTATTTCTCTGTCTCTTTCTCTCTCTCTCTACCAACTTCTGAGAAGTTTTATTCATGTGTCCCTTCCTGTGACTAATCCAATCACTTTTTTAAACAAATGAATAAAAGGGAAACAAATTAAACCTGTGGCCATTGCAAAGATAAATCAAAACACTTGGTAAAAGCATCTAACGTTGGAATGTCTTAAATTCAATGCATGCAGTCATTAGCTAAGTGAATCCTGCTGTAATTAATTGATGCCAGTAAACTCATCCAGCTACAGCCTAAAAAGTGGTAATATAATCTTATCAATAATACAGATTAATGTATAAGATTGGCTCCATTTTATTGAGCGGAACTTGAACAGTGAGAAGCAAGGACACAGGATAGTTGCACCTGCTTCCCGTGGGGTCAGGGATTGTCCCACCCCCCACCCCCACCCCCTTCAGCCTGCCTCTCCTGCTTATCTCTCCATCCCTAGCCCCACTGCAAAGCAGTAACTACACAGCACCACCTGCGAAATGGTCTAGGGAAAAAAGTTCTGCCCTGAATCCAGTATAGCTTTGAATTCTAACCTCCAGGGTCTCTGAATTCAGAGGATGTGGGGCTGAGCTCCCACATGGGAGACACTGCAGGAGAATATAGATAAGATGATGGAGTTCCAGAAAACAAATGCTAGATGGAAAATGTCACGAATATTTTAAGGAGATACAGAGATGGGACTCAATGAAGCATCTTAGACTCGTGGTCCCCAGAAAGGATGCTAGGTAAAAACCAAGAAAGTCTCAATACATGGCAACAACTTAGTTGAGTATAGTGTTAACATTGGTTTGCTACCTTGTGGGACAGTGGTGTGTGTAGCTTGGTTGGGCAAGGCCACTCCATAATCCTGTGATTACAGGATTACATAATCCTGGCTACAGCCAGTCTTTCTCCGCCCCTCTGTTACCTGGCCGTTGCCAGGTAACCCAGCTTACTATAAATGGAGGCTCCCTGCCCCGCCTCCCTCTCTCTCTTCCTGCTCCCTTATCTCTCATCTCTCCCATCTCTCTTCTTTCTCCCTCTTCCACGAGGTCATGGCCAGCCCTTATCTCTCTATCTTCTCTCTTTTCTTCTCTTTCTCCTTTTCTCATTTTACTCTTTCAATAATAAAGCATAAAACTATGAACTGTCTCTTTTATTAAACCCGCCGTGTAAGAGTCAGAGCAGCCTCGGTGTTTCTCACTCTGCTGTGGAAGGATCCAAGCAGCCTTTTAGCCTTTCAGCTAGCCAAGCAGCTCATAACAGGTTTTGAGCCCTGCAAACAAATGGTCCACAGGTTGGGAAAATCTCTGCTAGCCAAGCAGTCTCTGGCCCCATAGGCCTTCGGGCTGCTCTCACTGCCCTGGAGGGAGCACTGGCAGGGTCCTGCCGTTTTCCCTATCCCCTCGGGCTCTGCCTGCCAGAGTCCTCTCATATGCAGGACCTGCCATCGCCCCTTCCTTTCTTTTCTTTTCTTTCCTCCACACTACCTGTAACAAAATGCTATAACAATAAAGCACATGAATGACTCAGAACCTGGTGGGGGGGGTGGCAATGAGTGTTAGGGGTTAGGGTTAGGGTTAGGGTTAGGGTTAGAGTCTTGTTTTCTGTCCTAGTTGGCTTTAACTGTCTGCTAAACACAGCCTAGAATCATCTGAGAAGGGAATCTCAACTGAGGAATTCCCCAGATAATATTGGCCTCTGGGCCTGTCTGACTGAAAAACACTGATTCAAGATCCCAGGATGTAGAAATTTTCCTAGGAGGAGTGACTGAGGCTGTGTAGCAGATGATCTATGAATGGACAAACAATACAAAAACTAGGGGCGTGGACCTCAGAGAGCTAAATAAACATCAACCAAGTAGACTAATGGGCGCGTTCAATCAATGTCATTCAAAAGGAGAATCATGAAAATATGGGAGGCTGGTGACCTAGGGTGGAGGAGTGGGGAGGGTGGAGGTTGCAGTGTGTAAGGGGAAGGGCCAGCTGGCAGCACGAACACTGAGCGGGGGTTTGCAGTCATTAGGAAGGTGCTCACTATTTTAGCTTTGACAGTGGTAGCGTGATTATATTTTGAAGCAGCCTCTTTTATGGATGCTGCCTGGCCTGTTTCCAACTGAAACACAGACAGCCTAGGGTTTGCTTCAAAGTCTTCAGAAATCGGGCAGAGAGGAAAGGATGACTAGGGAGGTAAATAAGGAGGTCGCCACAAGCCAAGGTTGCCACAAGCAGAGGTCACCACAAGCAGGGGTCACTGGGATTTCATAGAGTCCAGGATATCAGCAGCTCTGGGCCCATAGACAGCTGGGAGCTTACAGAATAACATGCCACATGGCTGTTCAACCACAGAAAATGGAAGAATGCAAGCGAACAGGCACAAACTTAAAGCTTTGATATGTCTACATATTTGGCCAAGTAGGAGAATACATAGAATAATTCACACAAGATCAGGTGAGGTGGAACCAAAGGGAGAGACTGTACACACTGGACCACGCAGAGCTGCTGAGGGGAGGAAAGAGTAGTTCTCTCCCTGACGTACATTTCAATGCTCTGTAAACTCTGAACATCTGCTGTATTCACCTTTGTACATAACATGACAACGTTGACAAAAATACATTTCAAAATACATTTTTATTATTAGAGAGTCAGAAAGGGACTGAGATTGCCCCTACAAGGCCTCTACCCTTAGTATTGATCTCCCAGACTCCCTCACCTCCAGGGGCTTAGAACCAGAGAGGGAGCAGAATTCACACCCCACCTTCCTTCCTCAAAGATGACAGTTGCTGGTAAAAAGTGTTTACAAAGAACTTAACAGGCCAACGAATAGACACCAGAGGTATTACAGTACTGAGATTGAGATCCTTTTCTGTTTTTCAAGGTTTATTTATTTTATTATTTGAATGTGTGTGTGTGTGTGTGTGTGTGTGTGTGTGTGTGTGTGTGTGTGTGTGATTCAATGGGGCCAGAGAGGGCGTTGGATGCTGCCCTGGAACTGGAGTTACAGGTGGCTGTAAGCCACTTGACTGGGGTGCTAAGAACTGAATTCCAGTCCATGAGCTGTTCTCTGTCCTGAGACTGAAGTTCTGATTTCTCCTCTCCCTCCCCATCTACCTTCATTACTGTCTTTCCTCCTCCTTTCTTCCTTCCTTTCTTCCTTTTCCTTTATTTTATCCGTTTTCTCCTCAGTTAGCTTCCCATCCTCCAAATACTTTCCTCATAGTATTTGCAATCAGGGAATTCCTCTTAAGACTGCCCCAGACAAGGTGTGACCTAACATTTGGTGATAGGAAACTAAACAAGTCAGTTGCAGAGGAAGGAGAGGGACCCTAGGACAGGAAGTCAGAGAACTGAGAAGACCACCTGCCCCTGGGACCTACCACCATAGGTGGGCTCTCCCTGGATGCTGTCTCCTTACGCAGTTCTGAGCAGATACCACCCTTCCAATGGGCATTTTTCTCTACAATAAATTAAACTCAGTGCTGGGAATTCTAGAGGCCAGGCTAAGAAGAAAAACATACAGAGTGGGCTAGGCTGGGAAACTGGAGAGGGTTAAAAACTAGACAATAAATCCAAGCTGAGAATTAGGTTCACCTTCAGATAACAATGGAGGCCTAATGTGGCCAGAATCCCACCCTACCCCCACATCCTTTTGCCTTTTTGTTTGCCATTTGAAAGTCAAATCTCATTGTTTTCAAATAACAATTGATTCCATCTTAAAAAAAAAAAGAAGTAGCAATAACAGTAAAACTAACCAAACAAAACCCGCCACACAGCACCATATAACATTCAAGGATGGAAGGCAAAACCTGATGTAAGCCAAGAGTATAGACAGCTCATAAATCAGGATTTCAGATTAAGTAATGCCCCGGGGACTTCCCAGGCTCTGATGAGCTCTCTTCAAACAATTTGGCACAGGGTTTGAGACAGGTATGTTTGCCCTCTCCTGTTTCCGGGCTTCTGGTCTTGGGCAGGACCCTCTCAGACACTAAGATCCCCCTTTTTATGATGTTCCATATTGCAAGGATTTCCAGGGGGGAAGATATGTACAAAACACCACATTGGAGACTCACATAGAACACACACACAATATTACAATCATTATGTCTCTGTCTTCCCCAAGGTATGTTAACAGCATAGTTTATCAATGATTTCAAATGACTCAAGACTAACAAGTAATTGGCCAACCTTGAGATCACCTGGGTTCCCCAGGGAAGCATAGCAGAAAGCCTGATGCACGAGGTCCAGTATAGAAGAAGCACAGAAAGGTTTCCCAATATCTACATCAGAACAAGTACAGCCACTGAGTTGAACCACAGAGATGTGAGAGACTCCAGAATGTGTGGCTAGAAAATGGAGCTGACATCCACAGCTACAATTGGAACACATTCAACTCAACAGTTTGTTTTGAAGGTTTGAGTAAACAAAAGGAGGTATAGATGCACATAATGCAGTTCTGCTTAGCCATAAAGAGCAAAATTATGCTATCTGCAGGGAAATTAATGGAATTGGCATCATCACTTTAAGCCAAGTCAGCCAGGCTCAGAAGGAGAAGTATCCTGTTCTCTTACATGCAGAGTTTATATTTATATGCCTAGGCATCTATATGTGCAAACATATTATGTGCTAGTATATCCATGACATCAGAGTAGATGGGGAACTATTTGGGAAGAGAGCAGGGCCATCAAGAAGCATGGATAAGAGAGAAGATGGATCTCTAATGGGATGAATAGGAACTAAGTGATACACATCTGTAAAGATGACAAGATGAAGCAAGGTGTTTTGTGCAATGAGTATGTACAGTTTTGAAGCTTTAAATATATATGCATATATAGGTAACTTTTCTTTGTAAATAATTATAGAGATTCAAAATTATTTTAGGCATTACATAGAGGCTCCCCATAAACACCCACCTGGTTTCCTAAACAGCACACATTGCCTTGATAAAACATTATAACTGGAATACCAGTATTTTGATCCACAATTATCAGTTTATTGCCGAGCTTCCTTGTTATGTTTCCACTAACATTGCATCTCTGCTCTGGGGTCCACTTAAGGCAACAGAGCTGTGGCATCTTTGTTCTCCTTTGATCTCTCTTGGGTGGGTTCTCAGTTTTACCACCCTTAGGAGAAACACTGACCGAGCACTATAGATCTGGGTTCACTGAGTAGCCCTCATTGTTTGAGTGTGCTGGGTTTGAAGGAACACCATTGTGAAGGTAGAGTGTCTGCTGTCACTTCATACCAGGAGTATGTTCTGACCATCCAGTGCACCGGAAATGTTAACATTCCTCACATGGCTCAGGTAGACTCTTTCAGACTCTGCTCTGTGGAGCAAGTGTTTCTCCACTTAATGTTCTTTACTCTTTGGAATGAAACTGTCAAGTGCAGTCTGGCATAGGCAGCTCGTAAGACAGCCATGGAAGATTTCTTCCTTCATACTGACCTTCCCCATTTTATAGCAGTGGGAATGGAGGCGAAAGGGGAGCTGAACCCCAGGCAGCTACGTGTATAGGTGGTATGGTCAGTACCTCAGGATCATACCCCAGCTCTCAGCCTCCAAGGCCCTTCTTCCCCTGTACAGAATGGTTCACAGCACCATCGTCCCCCCCCAACCCCCACTTCTACCTTTCGTTTCCTCCTTGGTAAGCCACAAGTGTTCAGTGAGATCATCTCTGCTGTCTCACCAGATACAAATGTTTTATTTTCTTCTTTCTTCTGAGGTATGAATTAGGCTCCTGGCTCAGAAAAGCATCCTGCCACTTCTTTCTCAGAATCACTGTGTCCTTGGGTTCTCCAAGCCCGAGTAAGGAGTGAGTCACTTGTTTCCAGGAACTGCCTAAATCTTGTGGGGGCAGCAGCCATACCTGGCAATTTATGATGAGACAGGTGACAGGCGAGCTCACACAAGCCCTGTTGCCCTGGAAAGTACACCGGAAGATCCGTGGAGACAGCAATGCTTCCCTAGGCTCTGTCTTTTAAACCAGGGCACATTTACAACTCAGTTTTTTATTGCTTATTTTATTTATTTGCATTTCAAATGTTGTCCCCCTTCCCAGTTTCCTTATCCCATCCTCCATCACATCCCATCCCCACCTCACCACTCTAGCAGCCCCTTACACTGGGGTGTCAAGCCTCCAGAGAACCAAGGGCTTCCACTCCCAGATAAGGCCATCCTCTGCTACATATCCAGCTGGAGCCATGGGTCCCTCCATGTGTACTCTTTGGTTGGTGGTTTAGTCCCCGGGAGCTCTGGGGGGGGTCTGCTTAGTTGCTATTGTTGTTCTTCCCATGGGGTTGGAATCCCCTTCAGCTCCTTCAGCCCTTCCTCTAACTCTTCCATTTGGGGTCCCCAGGCTCAGTCTGATGGTTGTATCTACATCTGTATTGGTCAGGTGCTGGCAGAGCCTCTCAGGGGGACAGCTATACCAGGCTCCTGTCAGCAAGCATTTCTTGGCATCAGCAATAGTGTTGGGGTTTGGTGTCTACAGGTGGGATCAATCCCGAGGTAGAGTGGTCTCTGAATGGCCTTTCCTTCAGTCTCTGCTCCATTGTTTTGTTTCTTCATTTCCTTTAGATTGGAACAATTCTAGGATAAAATTTTTGAGATGGGTGGATGACTCCTTCCCTCAGCTGGGGTCATGCGTATCTACTGGAGATGGTCTCCTCAGGTTTTATCTCCAGTTTGTTGGGTAGCTCAGCTAATGTCATTCCCATTGGGTCCTGGGAACCCATGAACCCTTGAAATATCCCATAGTTTACATACTCTTGATTGCAAGGCTGAAAAAAGTCAAAGATAAATTGTCTCTAGCAAATAAAACGTAGACAGCATCATCCATGTGGCATAGCAGAAAAGCTAATTGTTTCAGGCATAGCTGGACTTTTCTTTCACATCTTTAATGTTCAGTTCTTCAGCATTGGCTTTAGTCTTGGTTTTACTCGAAGGTGGCATAGTATTCTGTTGGTCTTGGCTTCAGTCTTATCAGCAAAACAGTTCTAGTAGAAAAAGAAATGGCTTTCTGTGTTGATTGTTCCAGAAGAATTCAACACCAACCCTGAGTCTGGAAAATACCATCACAGTGTATATCAGCAAGCTGCTATCACAGAAGGTTTGAGCCACAGGCAATTCAGTATCTCAATCAATGCATGCGCTTATCACATAGCTAGCCAGTTGATTGTCGGCCATGGCTCTGCCAGTCTTAATGGGGTTTCTCTGGTTTATCTGGGACATGATTAGCTAGACCTAGAGGCAGTGAGGGTGAACCAGGTGTGCCCTTTACATCTCTCTTCCTCCAATAGGCCAGTCCAAGCAGGTTGTCATGGTGATAGCAGAGGTTCAAGAGGGATTAGGGTAACCAGCCTCAGCAGAGAAAAATGAGCCCCAATATTTCCACTGCATCTGACTAAGAGCAGAGGTCAGGGAAATGCAAATCTGGCCCGGACCCCTTTTAGGCAGAGAAACACATGGGGCTGCATGGAAGGACGGGGTAGAAGTGGCGTCCTATGTAGGATCTATCTTACCTTTGACTGGATCCACTCCCCTCAGTGGTGTGGGATGGGTCAGCTATGGGTACATGCCCATGTCTGAGTCAGAATACAGAACTGACTGATGAGTGTAGTGGGGCTTTTTGCCCCAGGAAAATACTGTGGTGTAGCCAAAAGTACACAGCCCACCTTACAGACTGGAATAGATATGGCCTAGAGTCATGACTTTTAAGGTCATGGGTAAACTTCCCTTCTGCCAAGGCTGGTCCATCTGACACACTTTCACTCTCCCAAGAGGGTTTCATTTCTAGATACTTGGCCTTTGGTTATTTTTCATTCCATATTTACTTCACCCTGTTTGTGTGAACTTCCTTAATACGAGTGTGTTATTTGATTTTGTCAGTTCCCCTCCAATTCTTAGCTAAACATCCTGCACTCAATATAAATTGCTTTCCTATTTTTAAAAAAATGCATATCATTTTGAGATCATTTGCTTAAAGCTGTCTTCAGGGTTCAGACCCTGCAGCTATGAACAAAGGTGATTCAGGTGACATTGCCTTGGCGGATTTTATGCCTGGGTGATGTGAGAACCCTTGGCAAGGGCATGTTTCATCATCAAATGACCAGGCTTCCTTACCACAGCCCTTCAAATCAATCTTCTAGGACAGGCAGTAGCTTCCCAGAGCTCACAAAAGCTCCTAAAGAGACAACTTGAACTCATTCCTATTCCTGGGCTGCCTTCAGATGAAAGTTGATATTGAAGGGTTTGGCAGCATCTAATCTGTGCAATAAATTCTCCTAAGAACTGAAATCTTCCCTCTTGCAGGAGGCTGAAGCTTTCTGAGTGGCCTGTGGTACAGCTGCTGGGACAAAAACAAGCAGGACATAGCACCAGGGACCAGGGTCTCTCTCCCAAGCAAAGGGAATTGGCCAGAACCTGGATGTGATCAGAAACACTTCTCAATGAAGCAGGTATACTCTGGCAAAGGTCCAGCCCAGGTCTAATTTAATAATCACAGCTCTTGGAATACTGAGGGAGAAGTGTAAATTCCAGACCAGCCTGGGAGACATAACAAAACCTGGTCACAAACAAATGCATCTTTTCAACTTCACTAAGGATTTTTGGCTTCAGGCTCAGGCCAGTGAGAAACAATGGGGAAGTGTCTTAACAAGACTTGGGGTGGGGCCTGATATGAAGTTTAGAGAGATCCCTTCATCACCAGTATACTACATGAAAGCCAGGTTAGACTTTACATGAGGAGACCAAGTCCACAAGGTGGGAGGACTTGAAACTGTGGGGTACATGACATACTCAGGGATGTGGCATCAGGATGCCTGGGACCCTGAGAACAGCAGTGTTTACTGTTGTCATGTCTTATTTGTTTTTCTTTTAAGATTTAGTTTTAATCATGTGCGTGTGTGATTGTGCATATGTGCACTAGATGTCAGCCAGAAGCATTTGTTTTTTTTTTTGGTTTTTGTTTTTTGTTTTTTGTTTTTTTTTTTTTGTTTTGTTTTTTTAGACAAGGTCTTACTATGTAGACCAGGCTAGCCACACACAAACTGGAGATCCTCTTGCTTCAGCTCCCCTAGTGCTGAGATTACAAATGCTGGACCCCAGCAGCATCTGTGCATGGCAGTGTGAAGTGCTGTACCAGTGTTTGCATGAGCTAACATTTACCCTGAGTAAAACAGAAAGGGGACAGAAGCCCTGATGGAAGATGGTGCTGGGGCCACACAAGTCATGACATGCCTCCTTGACATTCCCTTATCATTGTCTTCTACAAAATTTGGTTGGAAAAGAAGATTCCAATATTAATAACAATAAAAATGTGACTTTTAGCCAAACAACAACAAAATGTCAAACTGGGAGACTCTTAAAGGTCTCTCCATGGTGATTTGCAGATTCCATTTCAAAGGGTGGTTGGGAGTTAGTCTGCCTGGACTCCTGAGGGTACACACAAGCGACTGCAGGAACCCAGCAGAAGCACCGAAAGCAGAAGTGTGTCAAGCCTGGGATCTAGGAGATGCTGTTAGACCCTTGTCCAAATGATGAAAAAAAAAAACC
Source organism: Apodemus sylvaticus (assembly GCF_947179515.1). NCBI lineage: Eukaryota > Metazoa > Chordata > Mammalia > Rodentia > Muridae > Apodemus > Apodemus sylvaticus. Next base: position 80,861,422 of record NC_067472.1, on the reverse strand, counting down.
CACAAAAGCAAGAGACAGGACACTTCATGCAATTGCTTCACAGAGAAAACCTCCCAAAACAAAGGTGTAAAAGATCTAGTGTCTGATGACAATGTGAAAGCTGCCTTCCCAGAAAATAGGGCAAGTGGAGTCTCCAAGGAGCCATTATGTAAGTGTGTGGGTTTCTTTGGAACTGTTCCAGGTGAGGGAGAGAAGATGCAGAGAAAGAAGGCTCTCCTGCTGCCTGTAGTGGCCAGCTGACACGTGCAAGCACCTCCTGGAAAATGTGGAGAGTCATAAGTGAGTCTCTCTACTGCACATGCTTAGAAGTCCTGAGTGGTGGGGGATTTTAGAGACTCCCTTTTTCCACACCCCTGGAGAGGCCTGACTTTTATATAGCTCTCCCTATTCACCAAGAAACTGAAGAACTCAAATGCTGAAGCCAGATTCTCGGAGTTCAACTTCCATCCTTGCTACCTTTGTGGGCAAAGCAGATTAATCTCTCTGTGCTTCAGTTTCTTTGCATACACAGAAAATGAATTTATAACAATAGGAACAGCTTCAAAAGGATAATGTAGGATGAAGCAACTTAATACAACTGTAGTTGTACTGTAACTGTTCCTTCCAGGCTGGAAAAGGTCATTGCTGTCTTGAAAGAGAAGCTGTCAGGGCCACAGGGGATCCTCAGAAGATCAGACCAGTTAACATCCCTTTGTGAACAGGAGGGAGAAGCTTCCAAGACTCATGAGGCATCTAACCCTCTCCCCAAAGTAATACAAGAAGTGAGCAGGTGCCCAGGATGAGATGAATCAGTGGTGCCTGTGGGTCACCTCTACCCCTCTATGTGACCCCAATACATTCTTTGCTTCACTCAGCTGGACTTGGGAAGGACCCTGATCTTGGCCTGATCCTCCCCTTCCCATCTCAGGTGGTTAGACATTTATGTCTCTCCAAGGAAAATCACAAAGACCAACAAAGTACGGTGCTTAGAACTCTGCCAAGCACTTGGTGCTAATTAGTGTTGGAGACTGCCAAATTGAACACTAAAGGCGCACTGTGTTTGGAAAAGGAATTAGATAAATGGTGCTTTTGATGGTCTTCAGCAGGGGGTATCTCCGTGTTGGATGGAAAAGAAGGTGCAGCCTCAGCTCTCCAAACAAGAGCGAGATTGATCCCCACCCTCAAAATCCAAACAGGAACTAAGGTTTTCAAACAGCTTCCAGAGGCCATACAACAAAGGGAAGCTGGTTCTCAACACAGTATGCCTTTGTGGTTATAATACTTCCCACACCCAAGAAACAGCATCAATTTGTATTCGTTTCTGCAGAGGGAAGATTCTCATTGTCTGGAAAGGTGAGGATGGGGTCAATGTTAGAACATCCTGACAAGGGCTCTCGCCCTGTCTTAAACACTCACTGAAAGGCCAGGCTGGCATTTTACACATGACCGACTGAGGGCCATGCCTGTTTTTTATCTGTGTGGATGTTTGTGAGCAAAACATGCACTCAGGTGCGTATGTGAGTGACTGAAATCAAATGTGCATTTTACCTGTTATTGTAGCTAAGTGTGAACAAAGATGGGCAACCCCCACTTGTCCATGGGGAAGCAGCTGAAGACAGAAATTGCCCTGGTTCTGTTCACAAAGGTTGATTTATATGTGGCAAAGCAGTAGGAAGATAGGATGAGAAGGCAGGCTGGTGATTGAGCCAGGGAGGGAGAAACAGGATGGTTGCTAAGCTGGTGAAGTCCTGCCTGAGATGTAGGTGAGTCCACAAGGATGGCTCCTGTCTGTTCCCAAAGCCTGGGACATCATCCAGGTAGTATCTACCACCAAAGTCACCACACTGAACTCAGATTTTCCCAAGGAAAGCAGAGGAATGGCAAGAACCAGTACTGATGCATCCACAGCAAAGGTAGCTTGGTCATCATGTACCAAATCTTCTTACCACTCAGTGTTTGAGCTTCATGACCAGTCAGTACCTCCACAGGCTGATTGGTAGACTAGCTATTCATTTACACTCTGCCTCCAGCCTCTTGGTTAGCCCAGCATCACAGCTGGCATCCATAGAGGATGCAAAGAAAGTCTCCAAGAAAGAACATGACAGGATGTGATTAAAGAACCCACAGGAGTCTCAACTCCACTCAGTCCAGGCTGCCAACCACAGAGGAGAGCCCCTGGGCTGCTCAAACAAGCATTCTGCAACCTCTGGCTTGCTCTGTACATCTGATTGGTTAGTCTAGGCCATGGGCAAGGCTCCTGTCCTAGCTCTCTCCTTTCTTTGTCACAGCTAGTCTCCACACCTGCAGTTAAAACACACACACACACACACACATGCACACACCACTTTCATCCCTGATTCCTGGCACAAGGCTCTTAAAGGTGAAAAGGGCTCCACATTATGTTGAGTTACCATACAATCAGCCAAACTTCTAGAAATCTATCTTCTTGTTCTCACACAGCACATCTGGTTGCTTTGAGCCATCTCCACAGCATAGCATAGCCCCTGGCACCTTCCTGAAGGTTCAACTTCTATATGGAACTTACCATGTCTGACAATTGCCAATGTCCCATAACATCAATAGTACCAAGCTTGTAAGCTGCCTAACACTCAGGCCTCTTACCCTAGAGCTATCACAAAGTGAGGGTTTCTTTACCTGGGAATCAGAGGTTCCCAAAACCTAGTTCAACATGAACATTGTGTTCTTCCCCAACCTCCACACCTCTCAGACTGTTCATCTAAAATCTGTGTTTTCCTGTTCCACTCACAAAGCATGCAAAGTGTGGGAGCTAGACTCTGACTCCTTAGCCATACTGTGAGCTCTAAGGTTACAGGAGAGGATGCAGGGAGTGGGATATAGGTGGGACCTCAGAGTAAACTCTACACAGAGATTACTATATTCTAGCCTATTATAAGACATTGGGCAGAGGCAACATTGCTAGACCCAGGGATCCCTAAACCCATGCTTTTAATTGGCACCGCTCAGACAAATTTTGAGTTTTAGAGGGTTGATCATAAGGTTTCATTGATAAAAGGGCTCTGCTGCTTTGAAAATCTACCTTTGAAAATCACTGCTGTCATGGGCAAAAACCAAAGCTGTAAAATCATAAAATCTGGGGTGAGATCTTCTGCTCCCGTGGATGTTATGGTAAATAATTCCAAGATGGCCATGGTTGTCTGCAAACTCTTGTGCTCACTGTCTACCTGCCTCCCTCCCTCCTCCCCCCTGGCCACACAGATCTTCTCTCGAGTACCTAGGCTTTTCAGGATCTTTGCTAATCTCATGCCCCTGTGACCCTGAAGACCACCCTCTTCACCTGGCCCTCCCCCTTCCCATTGAGCACTTGAAGAGGCCACTAGGAATGCCCCACTAAAGTAAATCTCCCCAAATATCTTTTCTCTTGGCCCCAAGAAGTTGTGTTTCTCAAATTATGCCTATTGCCTATCTCGTTGAATGTTTTCATATGAAGATGTGCTGGTTAGTTTCATGCCAATTTGACACAGCTAGAGATATAGCTAAGAAGAAAAACTCTTAATTGACAAAATGCCTCCCTAAGATTGGCCTGGAGTCAAGTCTGATGTATATTTTGTTGGGGCAAATATTATTTGGGCGTTCCTATCCCACCTTAGATCATTTAGTTCCCAAATAAAAGACACAAACCTTTATTGATGATTGGTGTAGGAGGGCACTTTGTGTGGTTTCACCCTTGAACAGGTGGTCTTGGGTTGTATAAGAAAGTAGGCTGAGCCAGTCACAGGAAGCAAGCCAGTTAGCAACACTTTTCCATGACCTCTGCTTAGGTTCCTGCTTCCAGATATCTATCTTGAGTTCCTGCCCTGACTTCCTTGGATGATAGACTATATGTTGTAAGGTGAGATAAACCATTTTCTCTCCAAGTTTTATTTTGGTCATGGTGCTTTACCATAGCAATAGAAACTGTAACTAAGACTTGAGCTGAGGTAGTCCTCAGTGGCTCTTGTGTTGAAGGTTTAGTCTCTAATGCAGCACTGTTCAGAGCTTGTGTTTGGGGAAGGGATCAGGAGAGCTCTGATCTCATTAGCACATTACCACCCATCAGTGGGCTCATAATTTGATTGGGAAGTGATGGAATTTTAGGAGCTAGGGTCTAGTTGAAGGTAGCTTGTCACCAAGATGTGTTCTTAGGGACTGTGTTCTTCCCCTGGCTTCTCCTGCCCCTGTTTCCCAGCTGCTTTCTTTGCTCTGTCCTTCTGCCTTGATTTCTCACCTTGCCACAAACTCAGACACAACAGAGCCGAGTGAGCACTGAATAGATTCATGACGAAAAAACTCTTCCCTGCTTTAAATGGTTTACTTTTAAAATTAGGTATTGTGGAGCTGAAGAGAGGGGTCAGAGTTTAAAAGCCCTGGCTGTTCTTCCAGTGGACACTTGTTCAGTACCTAACAGCAATGTCGAGCAATTTACAACCAGTGTAACTGCAGCTCCAGGCCATCCATCTGATACTCTCTTATGGCCTCCATGGGCACCCACATTTGTGACATATACACAGAGAGATACTGTGGCAGTTTGAATAGGTTTGGCCTCCATAGATTCATATGTTTGAATGCTTGCACTATTAGAAGATGTGACCTTTTTAGAGGAAGTGTGTCACTGTGCAAGTGAGCTTTGAGGTCTTTTGTGCTCAGACTCAGCCCAGTGTTGCAGTAGTTTCCTCCTCACTGTCTTCAGATCAAGATGTAGAACTCTCCACACCGTGTCTGCCTACATGCTGCCATGTATCCTGCCATGATAGCACTGAACTAAACCCCTGAAAGTGTAAGCCTGCCCCAAATTAAATGTTCTTTATAAGAGTTGCCTTGGTCATGGTGTCTCTTCACAACAATGAAATACCAACTAAGACACACACACACACACACACACTACATAAAAATTCAAAATTCATGTACTTTATCATAACACAGTAGACTAAAACTATTCACACCACCAAAGCATTGGGTCTCCAGTGACTGCCATGCTTCCTGGAATAAAGTAATCTCTCATCAATATTTGCTAAAGGAATGAGCGCAGTTAGACAGCATGTTGATGGCCTACCCAAACCTCAGCTTTCTCGTTTCCAGTTTGGGGGTGATGCTGACTGCCTTTTAGAAAGTGGTGATGACTCCCCCAGTGAAATCTTGCAATATCCCTAATAGTAGGGAGCCCCATTAGTGTTATTCTGCTACCTGCCTGCCTGCCTACCATTGCTGGCCTCAGCAGCCAGCCAGAGGAGCCTGCTTGAAACTAAATTACATTCTAGACCCAGAGCCATCCTTCAGCTCTGAGCCTGACAGAAGCCTGCAATCCAGCCTGTCAGCCTTAAGCTGCCACGCATCTGAACACACAAACTGAAAAATTAATGTCCCTGGAAGGCATTGCCTCCTTTCCGTAGACACCCCTGACCTTCTCGCCTCTCTGCACAGCTGCAGAGGCTGCTGTGCTGGCTTTGCCGACTCGGTACATCACCACAGGCCTGCAGGGCTAGCAGGAGAGAGAGGAAGGATGGAGAATTCTTTTCATATGTGTAGGGAGCAAAAGGCCCCGGTAGCCACACTGAGACCTCATTAACCCCATGTGGGAACTAGAAGATAAATTTGGGAAGACAGTGAAGAATTGGATGGCTGTGTATTCATTGTTAGAGGCCTGTAACCATGCCTAGACACCCTAGCTGGTGACTCTGACAAGGCTCAGAAAGGAGACATAGACTAGGGAGAGAAAGAATTCTTGGTATACTGGGGTAAGGGATAGAAAAATTCTCTTGTTCCATAATGGTACTCTTATAGTATCTTAGGGGTGTCAGGAACATTTGTGGCCTTGAGAATGATCATCAAATGACAATTTCACAGCAAATCTGTGCATGGGATGTCAGAGGTAGGTTCAGAATTTTATAATGAACTTGTATGTTAGACTGGACCATCATAAGAAACATAGACACTTATTGTGTGTCCTCTGACCTTGTCAATGGAGACCAGTATTTTGTATCTAACTGCCTTACATGTCCCCAATAGTATTACAAAAAGGCACACTCTCAGGGTGTACCTCTACCCTGCCCTTCAGAGTTACATTACAATAGGTCACTCAGTTCATACATGCATGAGGATTAAAAGTCTGCCATATGCAAGAGAGGTGGCCAATGTATATGAGTGAGACAGCCAGCTTTGTGTGACTGTATCAAATACTTGACATAATCAACTCAAAAGGAAATATTTTTTCTGGACCACATCCTTGCAGGTTCCAAGTCATGACCACACTCAGCCTGTGATTTTCGGCCTGTGATGAGGCAGTAGACCATGGTGGGAATGTATGGTAGAGAAAGTCATTCACCTCTGCCAATCAGAAAAGGGGAGAGAAGAAGAGTGAAGGTCCCACAATCCCCTTCATGGCCTGACCAATGACCTAAAAACCTTCGAATTAGCCCTGCTTCTCAGAAGTTCCATCATCTTTCAGGCATGCCAAGCTGGGACCAAACTCTAATGCATGAGTATCTGGGGAAGCAGTTCAAATTTGAACTATTGGAGTTGTGGGATGTTGTTGTCTAAGGAGAGCTGCTTAGCCATTATCCCCAGGCATATCTGTACAGTTAGCATGGGAATCGATGGGCAGAAGGGAGCCGAAGGCCAGCTTGTCTTGGCAACACCCAACCCAGAGAAATCAGAAAAGCCAAAGAGTAAAAAGCAAAATTGCATGGGTTTGCCTCCTGCCTGACCTCATGAGCTAGAACACCTCCGCCTCCCTCAGCATTCCTGGGTCTCAGGTCTTCTGAACTGAACCGGAGTAAATAGTATTGGCTCTCTGACTCTCAGCTCTTCAAACTGTACCTCCAGCTCTCTTGAGTTTCCTCAGCTATAGAGAGCAGATTGTAGAACTTCACATGGCCCATAACAAATGAGTCAATTCTTTCTAATAGATTTAAGTGATTTATTAATCTAGGATATATGAATTAGTCACTGTCTATGTAGTGGCCAAACCTGGCCTGGGACATCATATGGGGAAGATATAGTAAAGAGGCTCAAGTCTTGCAACATTGGCAGGAAGCATGGAATGACAGGAAGTGGCCAGGGAGAGTAGTCCCTAGGGATCTGTTCTCAGTGACTGAGAGCTATATCTCACCTGTCAAAGCTTCCACAAGCTACTAAAACTGCATTATCAGCCAAGGACCACACTTTTAGACACATGATCCTGTTCGGGACAATTCCTATTAAAGATGAATGTGTGTGTGTGAGGGGGTGTTCATAAGTGTGTTGTGTGCTGCTGTGTTTCTCTGGATAACCACACTGTGGCATCACAACATACTACAACAGGTTGGGGGAGGGTATATATGATGCAGTAGTTAGGAGTTTGGAATTTGTGCTTAGGGAGTGAACCTTCATATTTCAGCTCTTCCTGTTCCCACTGCCTTCTCTGTACTTTTGCTTCCTAGGCTTCAACACAGAGTACAAGAGGACGCCTTCTTGAAGCTTCAGGAAAGCTGAAATGAACTAATGCATTGAATAAACCATCCATTATACCACCTGCCACATACTGAGTTCCATCCGTGCCAGACAGCCTTGAAACGGGGCAGGGGTGGGAGGCTCAATATAGGACCATCCACATCCAGGCTTTCAAATTACTTACTAGTTCTTTGGAGCAGATTCCGGCTGCACTTAGACCAGGCCCACTCTCCCCGCCAACAGGAGCATGCTGGGCCAGGCGGGAGGGAGCCGAACACACAGAGCATCAAAACGCTGTATAGATGGTCACATGCCCCACCTCTCCCTCTACGCTTCAGTTACTATGATTATTATTCAAGGAACCCAGCACTTGAGCATTGTTAGAGAGCTCTTATTTTGTGTTTCCTTCACTTCAGAAACAGAAGCAGTTCTTCGTCATAATCTGCAATAGGTCTCAGTACAAGAATCCATTAAAAGTCCTCTGCCATGTCGGTGGTGGGATTTGGACATGCTCAGTTCTGAGTATCCAGGGTTCAGGGCCATAAAGAAGATGTGGAAAGGTAAGTGGTTAGTGTGAATGACGGATAATGCCTGAGTGTAAGTTCACTGCGGCTGTCATTCTTTAACAAACTTTGCCAGCTTGTAGCCTCTGAAGATCAGAGACCCAGGCTGATTTCTAATCGTATAGTGATAAGTGTTCCAACCAGGAAGCTTAGTTCCCTTTTGATCCCTTTCTTTAATCAGGTCAAAAAAGGGGGCAAACCTGGGCCAGTCTCCTGTGAAGAAAGTGCGTTAGCACCAACTTAGAGAAGGCTGCAGCTTGAGCACAGGTCCACTTAGTGTCAAGCCTGGCTGGGAGGCTGATTGCTTTCTTTGTGCCTGCCTCTCTTGAGAAAGGACTGTCATTAACATGGGAATATACCTTCAGAAAGTTCCAGTGACTGTGTTTACATGACTCTTCTTTGGTGATGAAGTAGCCTTTGCAAAGAGAGTTTCTCTCTCTGACTCTCTCTCTCTCTCTCTCTCTCTCTCTCTCTCTCTCTCTCTCTCTGTGTGTGTGTGTGTGTGTGCAGTACATTTATGAAAGTTCGTGTAGAAGCCACAAGCTGAGTGTCTTTCTCTAGTCTTCTCCACCCAATGTTTTCAGACAGACACATGAACTTCCCTAGATGAGCTGGCCAGCAATCACTGGGATTCTCCTCTTCCCAGCACTGATTATAGCTATACCCTGTAACGCTGGCTTTACTTTGTCTATGTGGGTACCAGAGCCCAGACTCAATCTTCATGCTTGCATGACAAGCACCTCCCAACTGAGTAATCTCCCCAGCTCAACAATACTACTTTTAGAGGAGATATTACTTTTAAATAAAATTCCCAACACTATAAAAGCCAACTAAATATATACATATTTAAAACATTGGGTGGAGAAGAGTAGAGAAAGACACTCAACAATGACTTGTGGCTTCTACATGGATTCTCATACATGTACTGTGTTTGCAAACACGCACTCCATGCACGCGCACAAACACACAGACAGACCCAAAGAACTATATATACTTATCTATTTTATATATATGATATACACACACATACATACACACACAGACCCAAAGAACTATATATACTTTTCTATTATATATATGATACACACACACACACACACACACATATGTGTGTGTAGATCATTCAAACCAATGGAGCACAGATTCTAAAATTAAGGGTGAACACAGGATACATTATCAATAGCCATGCTAATAGTATCTCCCAGATGGTGAGAAGGGACAAAGACAGGCACATAAAGATTAAACAACTGCTTAAAAAATTCAGCTGATCTCAAAGCCCATACCATCCTACCTCTTCCTTGGAACAAAGTAAATTTCAGGGCAGCATTTGTAGTATGAACTCTCAGGAGCTCCACCCTACAAGTGGGAAGACAGCTGAATATGCAGGCTGACGTGCATGAAGCAATACCAGAAGGCAGCCATCCATACTCAGCTCCCCCAAACCCCCCACACCATGCCAAAATGCTCTTGGACTTGTCTGTCCCACTCTGCAAGGCCCAAATCTATTCCCTCCCATCTGTGACTTCACACACAACTACTTGTCCACACTGCCCAGTGTAGCTCAGCCAGCCCAGTTTTAGGCCAGAAAATCCAGGACCCTTTGCACTTTTAGAAGGAGAAAAAAAAGTAATGATAGCTGTTGAAAGAGAAACAGCTACTGTCCTCAGGAGACAGTCTGTGACAGAGAGGAATGAAGAAAAAACAAAGACCGGAGAAGAAGGGAGGGTGAGATAAAGAGTGTACGAGAGAGCAGAGAAGCGAAGGGGAAAAAAAGAACAGAGAGAGCTGGAGAGAAGAGGTCAAGGGGAAATCTCAGGAGAGACAGAGAGGAAACAAAGAAACACCAGAGAGATGGCTCAGAAAATCAGGGCAGAGGAAAGAAAGGAAAGCACAGAGCGAGGCAGGGAACAAGGGAGAAGGGGGTGGGGAAGAGCCGTTCCCTGCATGCGCACATGCAGCTCCACGTGCACGCTCTCTGGTGGATGGGTTTGTCTGTGATGTTTTCCCCTGCACAGGTCCTGGGAGCAGCCCTCCTCACAGCGTTGCCACCACACTGAGCGCTGAGCCAGGGCCAAGGCGATGACTATCAGACAGCTGCTCTGCAGAAGAGTTAGTTCCCAAGGTAAAATTGATTTTATGTGTTTGTTTGCTCTGACCTTGAGTTTTCCCCATTGCAATGCCTGAGAAGCAGCATCAGATATAGAAGGAGATACAAACATATCAGAGTGGCAGCAAGGAGCAGGTGCAAACAGGAAAGGGCCCTGGCCTTGAGCAGCAGGTGAACCTGGGTACCTGCACAAAAGCCAGAGTCAGCCTGGAGGACCACAGGCTGTGATGCACCCTGAGATGATGGGGGCCATGCTTTAAATCAGGACATCTGACCCAGGGACAATAGGAAAAACAGAAGAATAGGTATAGAAAAGGCAGAGAAGAAACAGGCAAAGCAGCATGGCCCACAGAGAGCAGTGATCAAAGGAAGCTGGGTAAGAAGAGCATACCTGTTTCATTATCATCACCACCACCCTCATCATCATCATAATCATCACCACAATCATCATCACTGTTACCATCACCGCCACCATCATCACCATCACCACCACTACAATCACCACAATCATCATCACCATCGCTACTGCCTCCACCATCATTGTCATCAACACCATCATCATCCCCCCTCCCTTGACCTTAATGCTGGATGCATTTATGTCATTTTATCACCACACTGAGGCTATATGTTACACAGATGTCTTAGGGATCAATCCAATCAAGTTAACGATCAAGATGAACTATCGTAGGCATAGATTATAGAAGGTTCCTTTAACCACCAGGCTTTGTTTCTCATTCTTAACCACCCTCCAATGTACACGAGAGTCCTTGCAAAAAGTTTATGTAGCATGTTTTTCCTCTGGTGACCAGAGAAATGGACACATTATTCACCCCAAGATATACTGATCACATTTGAAGAACAAGGACTTAACAGTCTTCTAGGTTCACCTCTTTGTCTTGTAATCTCAAGTTTCCAACTCTCTTTCTCTTTAATTATGACTATCTTTTGAACAGTCTATTCTCATGTTTAATTTCAAAAGGAAGCAGACCTTGGTAGCAATGCACTAGAGGTAGGGTGCATGCCTGCAGTAGAGAAGTTGTTGGCAAAAAGAATTTTGAAAACCCTTTCCATTCACAATACATTCATGGAGAATGAGATGGGATCTCTAAGACTCTGAAGGACAAATGATAAGCAGACCTCTTTCACATCAGTGAACTAGAGAAACTACTGAGAAGACCTTTAAGAGGCCCCAGAGCATTCGCTTGATACACAAGGACAAGAAACAGATTGAATTCTTAGACATGCCAAAGCAAACAGTCTCTCCGAGATAACCTAAAGGACATCTGGAATAGGGGAACATAGGAGACATTAGCAATGCTTCTGTCCTTGTGATCGTGTTCATCATGTGAGCTGAGACACTAAATCTAACACAAAGAAATACCCATGTTGAGCATAAACACACAGTGAGCCTGAGTGGTGTCCTGCCTGGTTCTCAGAGGAAACACAAGAAAAGGTATTGATTGGTTCTCTACTGAGAACTGGTTCTGGCAATGGCCTGGGAGGCTGGGGTAAAGTAAGAAGCCTGCAGGATGGCCTGGGACACAGGAAGCTAAGTAAATGTTGAGTTAGTCATGTTGATAAAAACAACAGCAGGTGAAGGATTTCTTCTTGATATCTCTTGGGACAATCTAGATGGCTCGATCTCTCATGTGAAAGGAGTTTTCAAAGAACATTTGTCTGATCCCACCATCCAAGACTATTGAGTGAAGAGAAGCTGGTTGTGACCTTATGCTTGTATTACTACAATGAGAAATGTGGCTTTTAAAGGAACTATAAACCGTGCTCTTCCTGCAGTGGGTTATTGGAGTCTCTGACTGTCCAGTTTTTATTTTCTTTTGGGTGCCCGTCTCCAGGTTTCAGCAGGATCTTGAAGACATGTCACTGACCCAGCCCTGGGCTTCCTGGCGTGTGTCCTCCCCAAGGATCTCTCTAAGGCCTTCCCAGAACTTCCCCATTTTCCCTCTGTTTCCTTTCTGTTGCTTTCATTTCTTCCCTCCTGTTTCCTCAGTGAGATTTTCACATTCCATTACTCAATAATTGGCATGTAACAGGCCACGAATGAAACACATGTGACCAAAGGTCAGATATGAACACAAACAGTGAGGTTTACATTTCAGATAAGACAGGGTAAGAATGAATAACTAAATAAATATCCTGTGTAGGTCTCTGCAAAAATAAAATGCCCTCAGAAGTTGCATTGGGAATTAGGTTAGGTTGCTAATGAAGAGATGTTTTTTTAGGCAGGATAAGGGGATGAATTAAATATAGACAGGAGAATACTTTGGAGTCTAAAGTATAAAAATACTTCAGAAATAGAAGTCTGGCTGATATAATGACCCAAAGTGGATTGCATCAGTAACCTGTTTGTCTATCAGCCCACCCAGAGAGGAAGAAATGTCCTCGTTCTAAGTACAAACTTAAAGCCAGTGCAAAGCTGGAGCAATGTAGCCTCAGTACCTTTGGGCACAATATCCCGCTGGGCACAGGACATCACAATAAAACAATTCCTGTCTATGGGAAATAAATGGTATAACAACTGTGGTTTTTTTTTTTTTTTTTTTTTTTTTTTTTTTTTGTAAGCTACTGATCCTAAGCAAGTTATGCTAATAGCTGTTTCCTCTCCAAATCCAGGCTTTAAATACATCCACCCAGCTGAGGGAGAACAAAACCACCTCTCCATTTCCTAGGTTCCTTTGTGTCCTCCAGAGCAGCAAAACTCTGGTCTCTTCTATTCTTTAAAGAAGAGTCATGACCATTAAAGCTATGGATTTGACATAAATAAACATGATTGGAAGCCATCATGGACCCATAATTTCTGTTCTAGCAAAACAAAGAAAGGACTCAGAACAGGTCTGCTCACACTATAGAGATGACTGACCATCTCTGGTCATGCTCTGCTAGCCAGGCTCAGACAGGGGTCTCTGGCCATAGACCTGACACTTGCTCTCTCAGCTAAGTGAGTAATGAATCGTAGTGCTGCTCACACAGTCAAGGAACCTACTGCCAAGCAGCAACCACATAAAGAATTGCTTGGCAGTGCCAATGATTAAAGAAAAGGCAGAATCAAGCCCTTTGACCAGTCTTTGTCCAATGAGTTCCATTACTACAGTCTAAAAGAATCCAACTGTGGTTTGGTCAAGAAGAGAGCAGGCCCAGCATGGAGGAACTCTTAGGTAGTCGCAAACAGGCTGAGCGACCATTTTACCAATAGCTCACTTGCTGTAAGCTGAACTTTTAGAAAAGTTTCCTATTGTCCTCAACACCTTATGAGGCAAAAAGAAATTTACAAATGGAATGTAATTAAAATTCTCAGACCTATTTTAAAGAAATCTTCTCCAATGCTGGAACCTTGACACACTGAACAGGACTCTCCGGGTGCCAGGATTTGTTATTGGAACTACAGGATAAACTTGAGGGCATCCCGCAGTTTCAGGAACCCCCAGACATTAATTTTAGTCACAGTTGGCTGCACCACATCAACCTATAAACACCTCTCCACTTTCAATTAGCATTGCTCTGTCTCCTGTCTCGCTGAATATTATATTTAACTAATTTAAGAGGATTGGTAAAGAGAGTTTTCACACTTCACAGGAAAACATAATGGAATAATTATACCTCTACCTGCAAAAGGCATGAGGATATTACATAAGCAGCCTTCAAGGCTTCCCAGGTAAACTGGATTTCTGTGTTTCCTGTCTAGGGCTTGCTGTCTGAACCTTTTGTGTGCACGTATTTTCTTCTCAACTTCTTAAACATCCCACTCCCATATTTTTTTACCCAAATTTTATTTTATTTTTTTTATTTTAATTTTTTTATTCCATATATTTTTTATTTACATTTCAAATAATTTTCCATTTTCTGGTCCCTCACTCCCCGAAAGTCACATAAGCCCCTTTCCCTCCCCCTGTTCTCCCATCCACCCCTTCCCACTTCCCTGTTCTGGTTTTGCCCTATACTACTACAATGAGTCTTTCCAGAACTAGGAGCCACTCCTCCGTTCTTCTTGTACCTCATTTGATGTATGGATTATGTTTTGAGTAGTCCAATTTTCTAGGCTAATATCCACTTATTAGTGAGTGTATACCATGATTGATCTTTTGAGACTGGGTTACCTCACTTAGTATGATGTTCTCCAGCTATATCCATTTGCCTAAGAATTTCATGAATTCATTGTTTCTAATGGCTGAATAGTACTCCATTGTGTATATATACCACATTTTTTGCATCCATTCTTCCGTTGAGGGATACCTGGGTTCTTTCCAGCTTCTGGCTATTATAAATAGGGCTGCTATGAACATAGTGGAGCACGTATCCTTATTACATGCTGGGGAATCCTGGTATTGGTACAGTGACAGGCAGGCAGATCAATGGAACAGGATTGAAGATCCAGAAATGAATCCACACACCTATGGCCACTTGATCCTCGACAAAGGAGCTGAAAACATCCAATGGAAAAAAGATAGCTTTTTCAACAAATGGTGCTGGTTCAACTGGAGGTCAGCATGCAGAAGAATGTGAATTGATCCATCCTTATCTCTGTACTAAGCTCAAATCCAAATGGATCAAGGATCTCCAGACATAAAGCCAGACACTCTGAAGCTAATAGAAAAGAAACTGAGGTAGACCCTTGAGGACATCAGTACAGGGGGAAAGCTCCTGAACAGAACACCAAAAGCTTATGCTCTAAGATCAAGAATTGACAAATGGGACCTCATAAAATTACAAAGTTTCTGTAAGGCAAAGGACACCATCAAAAGAACAAATCGGCAACCAACAAATTTGGAAAAGATCTTCACCAACCCTACATAAGATAGAGGGCTAATATACAATATATACAAAGAACTCAAGAAGTTAGACCCCAGAAAACCAAATAATCCTATTAAAAAATGGGGTACAGAGCTAAACAAAGAATTTTCACCTGAAGAACTTTGAATGGCTGAGAAGCATCTTAAAAAATGCTCAACTTCATTAGTCATTAGGGAAATGTAAATCAAAACAACCCTGAGATTTCACCTTACACCAGTCAGAATGGCTAAGATTAAAAATTCAGGAGACAGCAGGTGTTGGGGAGGATGTGGAGAAAGAGGAACACTCCTCCACTGCTGGTGGGGTTGCAAACTGGTACAACCACTCTGGAAATCAGTCTGGCGGTTCCTCAGAAAACTGAGCAAGTCACTTCCGGAAGATCCTGCTATACCATTCCCATATTGTAATGTGGAATGTTCAAATGCTGGAGAAAATTGATTCTTTGTTATTTTTGCTCCTTCCATGGAGGGCCATGAGGGTCCTGCTCTCATCTGGGCATCACTTTCAATAGAAATATGTTGTAATAGATATTTGTTAAGCTGAATTATCCTTCAGAGGCATAAGGGGTGAATCCAATGCGGAGAATGGAAGGCAGAAAAGATAAGATGGGAGGCAGAGGGAAAGAGGGAGGGAGGAAAGAAGAGAGGGAGGAAGGGGGGAAAGAGAACTCAGGAAAGAAAGAAAAAAGCAGGCTTATCTACAGGTACAACGGCCATGTGCTAGAGGGATAGAGTACATAGCCCTGACATCCAGGTGAGCTCTGTGTTACCTGTGAAACGGAGTAGTAGGAAAACAGAAAGGGACCAAATTTCAAGGTACAACATAATGCAGAGCCACGGGCACCGCAGCATCACTGAATCACAGCGTACTTGGGTTTGGCTCATAGTCTCAGGTTCTTCATGGCTCAGGGCATGATGCTTGAGGCAGTGAACGTCATGCTATGTGGGAACCAGAGAAGCTTCCCTCTACACAGAAGGCTTTGTGCAGGCCTCCCCCTCTAGCCCCCTTTATTCCACCCAGGCCATCAACCTACTTGATCCTCTCTAGAAATGTCAGGCATCTGTGTGCTTTACTAACCCCCAGACACCTCTTGGTCCAATCAAGAAGACGATCAAGGTTAGCCATCACAATCATGAATGTCTGGGCAACGTTGATGAGGTGCTTCCTGCTTTAGTGACAATGCTTCGAGTTTAGGATCTTTCTGGTACCTAGTAGAATTCAGAAAGTAGGAGATAAAACATTCTGGATCACAATTCTGAATTCTTGAGCAATCTATACAGAATGAGGGGGAGATGTTAAGAGGTTCCCTTGCTCTGTACAATCACTGGGTTCCTAAAGCACTGAGATTGTGGTCCCCAACACAGAAATCAGAAGCCAAGAGAACCATGCAACTAGAGAACTAAGATACCATGCAGCTCTGCATCTAAGATGCTGGTGGTCTCTACCCAACCCCGATCTATACCACCGTGGATGAGGGTTTGTAGAGGGCATGCAGCGGGGATGTAGGGGTGTAGAGGGGTGCATAGGGTGTGAATAGTGTGTGCAGAGGGAATGCAGAGGGTTGTAGAGTGTGCAGAGGGTGTGCAGAGATTGTGCAGAGGGTGTGCAGAGAGAGGGTGTGCAGAGGGTTGTACAGAGTGTGCAGAGGTTATGTAGAAGGTGTGCATAGGATGTGCACAGGGTGTGCACAGGGTGTGCACAGACTGTATAGAGAGTATGCTGACAGTGTGCAAAGGGTATGCTCAAGGTATGCAGAGGGTGTGCAAAGGGTATAGAGAGAGTGTACCGAGGGTGTGCAGAGGGTATGCTGGGGGTGTGCAGAGGGTGTGCAGAGGGTATGCAGAGGGTGTGCAGAGGGTGTACAGAGGGTGTGCTGAGGGTGTGCAGAGGGTGTGCAGAGGGTGTGCTAGGGGTGTGCAGAGGGTGTGCAGAGGGTATGCTGGGGGTGTGCAGAGGGTGTGCAGAGGGTTGCAGAGAGTGCACAGAGGGCTTTGTGCAGGGGAGTGTGCTGAGGGTGTGCTGAGGTATGCTGATAGTATGCAGAGGGTATATAGGGGGTGGTTCAGTAGTTTGCTGGGAGTGTACTGTTTTCTCATGGTATGCAGAGGGTGTGCTGAGAGTATAAGCAGGCATGATGGCTCTGCCCACTGAAGAAGTGACTCTTGCTTGTGGTATACTTCATTATACATCAAGGATACCATGGCAAGAAGATATCATTCTGGCCTAAAAAAGAATCGGTGCTCAGGGTCAAAGCCACTGAAGAATAAAATAGAGTTGAAAATTGATTTCCTAATACAGAAGGGAATGTTGACATAATTACAGTTGAAATACAAAGATAAGGCTGTGAGATCAAAGTATTTAGAGTCAGGTATTAGGTGATCAGACAGAACAAAGACAAACCAGTGGGGAGATAATTGATGTAGCTGTAGCACAGAACCCAATAAAACAACAAGGAAAAAGAATTACATATTCTTCTAAATACATTAGAAGAAAAATTCCTACAATTAGACAGAACAGAGTCCTTAGAATGAGAACACACATTCGACTCCAGGAAGAGCTTACATAAGCAAACAACTATAACATATACATATACCTTACAGGGTTTCAACACAAAGAAAACATTTCACTCTATAAGCAAAAAAAAAAAAAAAAAAAACCCACAAGGTGAAAAGTTGAAGTAACACAAAACTATCATTTCACAGTGAACACGAAAAAGAAAATGTAGTTCTAGAACATTCTGTGACATCATTGACTACAACAGGGACAATGGTACTGCTGGATATATCTAAAACAAAACGGTGACAGCACAGTTTCCAGGCCAGGTAGGGAGGAACACACCTGTAAATCCAGAACCTGAAGGCTGAGATAGGAAGATCATGAGTTCAAGGCCAACCTGAAAGGCACAGAGAGAACTTGTCTCTAAAAAAAAAAAAAAGAAACAACTCAAAACACTCCACCAGTTAGAGCACAAGGAGGAACGCTGCACTTCAGTGGACAGCCTTCTTAGCACTGTGTCTAAGCAGTTGCTGTGACATCAGCATTTCAAGAACAAAGTAAGTTAAATAACAATGAAGTCCAAGTAAAGATGTAATTAACAATTCAAGAGAGCTGGCGACAAGGAGTTAGATATATGAGCTCGTATGCTTTCCCATCCTTCATCAGGAGGCATTTATAGTGCTTAGGATTAAAATGTAGAGTTAGTGAGGAAACCAACACCACTTCTGCCAGTGTTTTCATTCTTAACTTTTGTGAGGCTCTGATGATGAATGACACATTTTATAGGGAAGAATTACATTTTAGCAAATTCTTCAGTTTATCTTCATTTGCCACAGTCCTGCTCGGTGAATTCTACTGTTCTTTGCACTATTGTGCACAAGGACAGGGATCAGAAGACCAGTGGGCACCAGGCCAGTGGCCACCCCATCGGGCAGAGCATCCGGCCAGCTGCCATCCCATCTGGGGCAGAGCTACTGCTCTCACTCCAAATCTGAGGTTTCAACTGCCACATATCCTGACTTCTCAAGCAATCACAGGAACTGTGCTCAGTGGAGTGTGGCAGTCTGAGGCTCCTGAGGACTCCTCACATAAGAGTGTTCCTGTCACTCATCCTCCAGTGGAGTGAGGGCCTGCCCACTCATCTAAATGGGATGAATTCTAGGAACAGTCATGAAAGCAGGCCCATTCCCAGCCTCCACCCTCCATCAACACACCCCATTTTGGGGTAGCAAGGACCAGCACCCACCTTCAGTGATCACTGCTGAGTTGCTTCAATAGTCCGGGGTCTCATTTTAGATTCTGAGGTTCTAGGTGTCCAAAGTCTGGGATGGATTGCCTTCGTCTCTGCAGAAGCTGCTATACAAAGCAAATGCAGTCTCTGGGCAAGCAAATGCAAGATCTCTCCATACAGTTTCAAGCATCCAGACCAGCAGAGATGCCACCTCTCGCTCCAAGGGAAGCAGGTCTTCTGTGGAGTTCTCTAGTAAATTAAAGCATCAGAAGAAAAGAAAGCATTCTGATTGGTGTGAGATGGGATCTCAGGGTCATTTTGATTTGCATTTCCTTGATGACTAAGGATGTTGACCTTTAGGTGCTTCTCAGCCATTCGAGATTCCGCAGTTGAAAATTCTTTGTTTTCTCTGTACCCCATTTTAAATAGAGTTATTTGGTTCTCTGTAGTCTAATTTATTGAGTTCTTTGTGTATTTTAGATATTAGCTCTCTGTCAAATGTAGAGTTGGTAAAGAGCTTTTCCCAATCTGGGGTTGCTGTTTTGTCCTATTGACAGTGTCCTTTGCATTATAGAAGTGTTTCAATTTTATGAGGTCCCATTTGTCAATTGTTGATCTTAGAGCATAAGTCATTGGTGTTCTGTACAGGAAAATTTCCCCTGTGTCAATGTGTTCTTTCCCACTTTCTCTTCTATTAGATTCACTATATCTGGTTTGATATGAAGGTCCGTGATTCACTTGTACTTGAGCTTTGTGCAAGAAGTAGGAATGAATCGATTTGCATTCTTCTTCATGCTGACTGCCAGTTGAACCAGCACCATTTGTTGAAAATGCTATTTTTTTTTCCACTGGGTGATTTTGGCTTCTTTGTCAAAGATCAAGTGATTGTAGGTGTGTGGGTTTATTTCTGGATCTTCAGTTCTATTCCACTGATCTATCAGATGCTGGCAAGGATGTGGAGAAAACTCCTCCATTGCTGTTGGGACTTCAAGCTGGTAAAAATGCTTTGGAAATCGATCTGGCAGTTTCTCAGAAAATTAGAAACTATTCTATCTGAAGACTTACCTATACCACTACTAGGCATATACCCAAAAGATGCTCCAACATATAGCAAGGACACGTGCTCCACCATGTTCATGGCAGCCTCATTTATAATAGCCAGAAGCTGGAAACAAGCCAGATGTCCCTCAACAGAGGAATGGATACAGAAAATGTGGCACATTTACATAATGGAGTACTACTCAGCTATTAAAAACAATGACTTCATGAAATTTTAAGGCAAACAGAATCATAAAATACCATCCTGAGTGAGATAACCCAGACACAAAAAAACACACATGGTATGTATTCACTGATAAGTGGATTTTAGCCCAAAAGCTCAGAATACCCATGATGCAACCCACAAACCATATGCAGCTTAAGAAGGCAGACCAAAGTATAGATGCTCCAATCCTACATAGATCAAGGAACAAAATAATTACATGAGTTAGAGGGAGAGAGGGAGGAATCTGGGAGGGAGGGAGGGAGGAGGGGGAGGGGAAAGGGCGACAGGAAGAGGTACTGGAAGGAATACGAGAAGCACAGACCATCAGGAAATTGAATAGAAACATGTAGCAGAGGAGAATGGCAAACTGGGGTAGTCACTAGAAAGTCTCAGACTCCAGGGAAGCAAGAGGGTCTCAGGAGCCAATGACAAAGACTTTAGCTGAAATGCCCAACAAAGGGGAGATACAACCTGTAGAGACCACCTCCAGTTAATTAATAGTCATGGCCTCCAGTTGAGGGGTGGGGCCACCCATAAATCTCAAAGGTTTCAACCAAGAAATGTTCCTGTCCAAAAGAAAGAGCAGGACAAAAAAATGGAACCGAGACTGAAGGAAAGGCCATCCAGAGACCACTCCACCTAGGGATCCATCCCATTTGCAGACACCAAACCCTATCTGAAAACTAACACACAAGAATTGGTTCTTTTCTCCTACCAGATGGGTTCTGGGAGCGAACTCAGCAAGAGCCTTTTACCAACTGAGCCATCTCAGTGGCCTCAAGATTTTTATTGGGCTGGAGAGATGGCTCAGAGGATAAGAGCACTAACTGCTCTTCTGAAGGTCTTAAGTTCAAATCCCAGCAACCACATGGTGGCTCACAACCACCTGTAACGAGATCTGATGCCCTCTTCTGGTGTGCCTGAAGACAGCTAGAGTGTACTTACATATAATAAATAATAAAAAACAAGAAGCACTTGCTGACAGGAGCCTGATATGGCTGTTCTCTGAAAGTT
This sequence comes from Apodemus sylvaticus, assembly GCF_947179515.1. Taxonomy (NCBI): domain Eukaryota; kingdom Metazoa; phylum Chordata; class Mammalia; order Rodentia; family Muridae; genus Apodemus; species Apodemus sylvaticus. Next base: position 80,840,516 of record NC_067472.1, on the reverse strand, counting down.
TCTACCATCACCTGACCAGTCAGATGCTGATACTCACAGCCAATCATTGGACTGAGCCCAGGAACCTGAATTGAAGAGCTAAGGGAAGGACTAAAGGAGCTGAAGGGGATTTCAACTTCATAAGAAGAACAATATCAACTAACTGGACCACCCAGAGCTCTCAGGGACTAAAGCACCAACCACAGAGTACACATGGAGGGAGCCATGGCTCCAGATACATATGTGCAGAGGATGGCCTTATATCAGTGGGAAGGGAGGGAGGTTTAATGCCCCCAGCAAAGGGGGATGCTAGAGGGGTGAGGCAGAAGTGGGTGAATGGATGGAGGACCACCCTCACAGAAGCAAAGAGGAGGGGGAGATGAGGAATGGGATGGGGGTTGGTGGAGGGGTAACTGGGAAGGGGGTTATCATTTGAAATATAAATGAATAAAATTATTAATAAAAAATTCAAAAAAAAGAAAGAAAGAGGAAAGGAAAAGGAGGTTTGGAGGGAAGGAGGAAAGGAAGGTAAAGAAGAAAGAGTAATGGAGGAGAGAAAGGGGAAATGAGAGGAAGGAAGAGGGAAGAGGGAAGGAAAGGACCCTGAGGAAGGGAGAAGGGAAACTGAGCAGGGAGGAAAGGGAGCAGAAGGGAAGGGAGAGGAGAGACAAAGGGAAAGGAGAAAGGAAGGAAAGAGAAGCAGGCAGGGGGAAGGGAGAGGAATAATCTCACCTAAAGCTCATTAATGTAATGTAGAGACAAAATTGGAGGAAGGCTCCTTGAAGATGAAATTAAACCAAGGATCTTCAAGAAAGATCACATTGGGTTAGTTGGACCCTAGATTCATGATGATAAGTAGCTTAGGAGATAAGAGAATTTGATATCTGGAAAATTCTGTGAAGGCTGAATTAGAGGCTAGGTATGCAGGCATAGCTACCAATGCCAGGGACAGGAGGCTTGGGAAGGGTTTTTCCTCAGAGCCAACAGCAGAAATCTGCCCTTAACTTGAACTTCTTGCTTCCTGAGCTAGGAGGAATCACACCTCTACTGATTTTTGCTATAACTTGAGGAACAACATTATGGTATCCATGGCAATTTTATATGTTCTTCATGTAGCAGGTTTGCTCTCCTAGTGACTCATGCTTGCGAGCATGCAATGTTCTAAGAATCCGCACCATCGCTCAGTGAGGCTGAATTCCGTGCTTCACACAACCTAAGTACAAGTGTGAGTGACTGGCCAAGAAGGTGAAGGTGCAATCTGGACCCCACCCCATCACTTGCCCTACTAAGCAGCAGAACAAAGTTACCACGTGCCATTGCTGGACCTCCAATAGCTCATCTTAGCAACTGTTAGAACCTGCACTATTTCAGCAAACTGTTATGAAGATCAAATTAGAGGTTAGGTATCAGAGTTCAAGGCGTATGGCTTTAGTGCTACCAAATAGAACAAAGAATTCAATGCTACGGACATATTTGTGTTTGGGCAGAAAAAAGAGAGGGTTTGGGGTAAAGAGAAGGACAGATTCTACCTGAGGAGCTCCAGTTCCACTAAAGGGTTTGTGCCTAGGACCTGAACTTCATGCAGTATGGAGATACATTTTCAGTATAGGGCTATCTCTACATTCTTGTCTTAGGATTTTCATTGCTGTGAACAGACACCATGACCAAGGCAACTCTTATAAAGACAACATTTAATTGGGGCTGGCCTACAGTTCAGAGGTTCAGTCCATTATCATCAAGGCAGGAAACATGGCAACAACAAGGCAGACATGGGACTGGAGGAGCGCAAAGTTCTACATCTTCATCCAAAGGAAGCCAGGAGCAGACTGTCTACTACATAGCTAGGGGGAAGGTCTCAAAGCCACCCCACAGTGACACACTTCCTCTAACAAGGCCGCACCTATTCCAAAAAGGTTACACCTCTTAATAGTGCCACTCCGTGGGCCAAGCATATTCAAACCACCACAGTTTTAAAGGATAACCTGGAAAGCTACGATACCCTATCCACACTGGAAATGGGTTTTCATCTTTGGTCTGTTTGAGAATTCATTTTTCAGTCATCAGAATTATTTCACAGGGCCAGAGATGGTGGAACACATTGGCAATCTCAGCAATCAGGTCACTGAGAAAGGAACAATACCATAAGCTCAAAACCATCTTGGGATACAGAATGAATTTAAGACCAACTTGGAATTCATAGCAAAACTCTGTCCTAAACAAAGAGACAAACAAACAAACAAACAAAAAAACAAAAAAACGCTTTCATGGGCACAGTTCCTTTGAGCTCATCCCTGTGCTGCAGGCGAGGATAGTGAGCAGTGGGCATGTGAATGGTAGAGCCATGACTTCATTCCAGTCTCTGTAGCCTGAGCACCTGATCTGTGCTAGGCTGATCTCCCATCCAGGTCCAGAGCACATTTCAGAAAGCTCTATGAAGGATGTAAAACACAGACAGGCAAACTCCTATCCCTGACTCAAGTCCCATGTCAGAGCAGAAGCCAAATTTGTTAAAGCTTTACTATGTAACACGCCATGCCTAATGATAAGCACATCTGTCCCAGCCCATTAAGCATCTGAAGTAGGTGGAATCATCTCTGCCTGGGAGGAAAGGGAGGTAACTCTGAGCTGGGTATGGTAGAAATAGGAGTTTACCAATTTACAGCGTGGAAGAAAACCACGAGTCTGCTGGAAGTGCTGGGCCTGGAGAATAAGAATCCACTGCATCTGAACCCCAGAATCTCTGTGTGTGTGGAGAGGCGCTGAGCCGAAGCTGAGGTGGCTCGGAGGTTAAGCCTGTGCAGACAGAAAGAGGCTCTGGAAAAGAGGTTATGTTTTATGCGCCACCCCTTACGACCAAACTAGTGACCCTGGAGGCAGAATCTTGATCCACAGACATGTTTGGTTTGGCCTGTTAATATTTAAAATTATTTTCATTGGCTGTCAGTTTAAAAGCAAGATTTTACCTGCCTGTCTTTCAAAACTCATTTAACAATATCTTGTATCTAGCAATAGACTGCCCATGTTTCTTCATGCTTCCTGAGTGGTGCTGTAGGGAGACATCCCATTACGCCCAGCTCCTATCCCATCTGGTCCACCCCACCCTGCCAACTCCCCAGTTCTCATGTCATTCCTATTCTATTCGACACATGGGGTCACCTTGGGATTCAGATCAAGTGAGCAGTATGAACAGGCTGGCACAGGTGAAAGCTATGCTGAAGGTGGACAGAAAGGAGAAAATCAGGAAACAGAAACCCTTGGAAACACTCCAGGCAGGGGGCAGGAGGCTAAGGAGGGCTTTGCTGGAGGACTGAGCTGGAGTGGGACTCTTTGTGACCCCGGTTTCCTTAATGCTGCAGTCTCTTATTCCCTAGTAGGTGTCACAGTCTCAGTCACCTGTGTCCCTGCTCTGCCCTGCTCTGCTGCAGTGTGAGTTACCTTCTGGCATGCTGGACACTTCACTTAAGTTGCTTATGCTATGTCACCTCTGACTAGAAAATGAAACTTCTCATGACCAGGATGCACTGTGCTGCAGTATTCTTGGTCCACAGAATGTTTCTAACAAACAGGTATTTGATTCAGAGGTTTTAAGGGTGTTTTTACTGACTTAGCCACTTTCAGCATCTCTAATCTCGGTGCTTTGATTACCAATGTCAAAGCAGGAAGAGATTTTGGAGCCTGACACCACAGCCCAAGCCCCCCACCCACCCGACACAATTGTTCACACACCACCCTGTGATCCATGTCTCCATGCTAATACACTTTTGCAACTGTGATGATGCTGGCTCTGGGAAACCAAGCCCTAGGAATATCAGAGGGCAATTGGACTTGTTCATACCACCACACTAGAGTAACCTTGACACCTGCCCTGGCTCCTGAGGAGCCTTGGCCTCCTCCGGGGACCTGAGCACCCACTACAAGGTGGTCTCAGTTCGGGAGGCCTTTATCTTCACAGTAGTTTCCTTACTGGGTTTTTTTTTTTTTGAACAAGTTCCAGGGCTGTCAGAGCCTCCCTTTGATGTTTAATTGCTTAATTATCAGTTTTCTCTACTAACTTAAGGAAAGAGAATAGAAACAAAAGGTGGGTGGAATTGGGGCTGCCTGGGAGGGAGGGAGGACCCCTGTGCCTGTGTATCCCTGGGCAGAGGGAATTTTTCTCACAACCTAAGTCTGGTTGCCTGTCTCCCCATCACTGCAGGGCCTCCTGACCCCCATCCTATCATGCTCAGCTTTTGAGTGATGCATGGATGCAGGAACAGCTGAATCCCTGCAGCCAAGGATGTGTCTATTCTCACCATAAAAAACCTAAACTTTTCCTAATTATTCTTACTTCTTCCAACAACCATTCATGTAGCTGGTCTTTTATTTCTTCACTTTTATTTTAAAGTCTACACACACTGCTCATTTACTCACATGGATGTAAAAGTGTGTCTATGTACACACACACATACACACAGACACATAGACACAGACACAGACACACACACACACACTGTAATGATTACAGGCTAAGTAGCATTCTAGCACTTCAAGCCCTTGTCATTTCTTTTTTTTCAACCTCTTTTCCAGCTATTTGAAATACTGGACATGTTGCCACCTTGTTGTACAATGGAAATTCCTCTCCTCTCTGTAGCTCTGTGCCTGCTCAGAACATCTGTGTCTCCCTCTTCCACTGTGTCCTTGCCTGACTGTGTTCCATGCTTCTATGACAATAGTGTTTTTCTGCATTCTACATAGCTGTGGGATCACGCAGAATTTATCTTTCTGTGCTTGGCTTTCTTGCTAAACGTAGGCAGTGTCTTCCCGGTTCAGGTGTGCCCTCCATCTCTGGTTAAATGATGCTCACTTGTGTGTGACCCGTTTTTTTATCTACTCATTCCTGGGCAGGCCATTGATGGGCTTCTATGAATAGCACTGCAATAATAAATGCGAATGCAGAAATCTCTTGGACCCAGTGATTTAGTTTCCTTTGGGTATATATCCATAGTGAGACAGAAGGACCATACAGTAAATCTAATCTAGTTTCCTTGAGGAACTTCTCCAGAGTTTACCACAGATGCTAACTTTCTCACCTACCAACAGTGAGGTGCTGTAAGGATCCTCTTTTTGCATACTTTCCTTGGAACTTGCCTTTAATATTTTTATAAAGCTGTTAGATATGTTGTTGTGGTTTTGAGTTCCATTTTCCTGATTTAGGTTTTGTCCCGTACCAACTGTCATTTGTATTTGTTAGTCTCTGTGATGTTTATTTAGTCTTTTGCCCATTTTCCTTTATCATTGAGTTATTGAGTTCCTTACACATTCTTCATATAAGTTGAGTCTTACATTTAAGTCTTTTGAGTTGATTTTCATATGGTGAGAAATAAGGATCTAGGTTAATTCTTCTGAATACAGACATCCAAATCCCTCACTTCCTGAAGAGACTGTCTTTTCTTCAAAGTATGTTAAATCAATGAAGTTTTTCTACAAATAGCAAGTTATCCAGAAAATAAAACAAGCAAGTCTATATACAATACCACTAAATACTAAGAAGCAAATCTGGTCAATGAAATGAAGAATCTCTACATCAAAAATTATAAAACATTAATGAAAATAATTCAAGAAGACACACAATAATAGAAAAATGTCCCATGTTCATGGTTTTCTTCTAAAAAAAGAGAAAAAAGGTGTGGGTAGGTGAAGAGGGGGGAGTCTGAGAGGACTTGAGGGAAAGGAAAGCCTGGTCAGAATATATTGCATGTCAATTTTTTCACTAAAATAGAAGATTACTAATGTGTCCACTCCATCTAACTTGATACACAAAATTCAATGTGATACCTACTAAAATTACCAAAGGTATGCTCAGAACAACAGAAAATAGCCCTGAAATTAATATAGGATAACAAAACCCCTCAAACAGACAAAATAACCCTGACCATAAAGAACAAATCTGAAGGTATCTCATTACTGGACTACAAAGTATGCAAAATTGCATGCTATGGGCATAAAAACAGACATGCAGAGCAATAGAGTTAGGACTCAGAAACTAACTGAAGCATCTGTAGTCAACTGTTTTATATATAAATATATATAAACTGTTTTATATATATATATACAAACTGTTTTATATAAATAGTTATATATATATATGTATATATATATATATAAATATTTATTCATTCACTCTTTCAATGTGCCTGAACCAAATTAGACCTCTGAAAAAGCCAATGAGACAAACAAATAAATAAACCCCTTCAAAATGGCACAGGTGCCAGAGGTGCTGGTACACACCAGTATCTTATAACCCCAGATGTAAATGCAGGGAGGGGTTCAGTGTGAGGCTAGTCAGGACTGTTTAGAGATCTTGTCTTAACAAAACAAGGGAAGGGAGAAAGGAATGAGACAGGAAGGAAGGAATGGAGGAAGAGGAGGGAAGGAGAAAGAAAGGAAAGAAGGAAGGAGGAAGGAGGAAGGAAAACATAGAAAAAAAAAGAATGAGTATTCTTGCACTCTTTAACTTTCATCTGGCCAGTGAGTGAGGACTGAGTAGGGTATGAAGGTTTACCTGAAGATCAAGACTTCCTTCAAGGATGGACTGACACTTCTAAGGTCCAAGAAGCATGCCTGGGTGCTCAGTTATTCAGTTCTCTGATCCTCTTTTCCTTCCCTCTTTCATCAATATACAGGCACTTCATGCATGTTTGTATATTATATCTAGTGTTTTAATTAGTTCCCATAGCAAACCCTTACCTGAGGCTTCTCCTCAGAATCTGGCATCTATTTTCTGGGTCTTTTGGTAGAATGCAATGAGATGCCAGAACCAACATGTGAAAATCCAAACCTTTAGGATTCATAACACTGAGTCTCAATGAAAAGAACTCAAACCATGATACAAGGAAACCATGAACCACTATGAAAATGTCAAAGATATGATTCAGGTGTTGTAAGGATGTATTTTTCAATGTTATTTCAAGTAGATACTTCCACTCACCCTTCATCCTCTGTCCTATAAAGGACCTAGTTTGTTCCTGTAAATCAAAATAAGCAAGAGTCAGAAAGATAAACACATATCACATGTAGTATCTAGATCCTAAGCACTGATAAAGGCCAAAAGTGGAAGGAAGAATCTCTGGGAAGTGAATAGCTCAGATGGAAGAGGAGGGGCGTGGCAGTGATGAGCAGATGTGACAGGAAGAGCAAGGTGCATTCCTACTGTGTAGAGGACACGTGTAGGTATGCTAATTTAAAGAGAAACTATCTCTTTGTATTTTTCTTGACCCCAGACCCTTCTTGGTCAGCATCTTTTCCAACAGGACAAGCTCAGACAGCACTTGACAACCATCCTCAGCCTAGGAGGCCACAGAGAGCAATGGAAACTGAGTCAGATCTTCTTAACTTTCTTCTGACCCCATTTCTCCCAAGAAAAAATTATATAACATTTAGGTGTATAGAAATAGAAATTAGATATATGAAGCAGATATAAACTAATCACAAGTACTTTAAATTTATTTTAAACCAATCATTTGGCGTACATTCAATTTTTACTATTTTTGAAGAATGAAAAGAAACTTGGATCTAATGAGATGAGTGTATATTTTATATAATTATACTTATAATTATATAATTAATTAAATCTTAGCTGAAATTTTGATATTGCAGGACACAAAGCTTCTTCAATATGGGTCAATCTCTTGACTTTATAGTCATCAACTTACATAATGCTACTTCACTTACTTGTCTAGTCCAAAACCAGAAAAATGTTTAAGGCTACTTTAGAGATTGTTGGAACTTCTTTCCTACCCCAAAATTCATTAAATGATTTTTCTTATGACTTTTCAGCAACACAAACAAGTTTTTTTCTATCAAATAAAATTTAAAAGGCAATATTTTGATACTTTGATTCAAAGGAATGATGAAAGAAAAATATTATAGGCTTTGTTTTGGTAATTAAACTGTTATATTTAAGAGCAGAAGATCTTATGTGCACAGTATGAACACGGCATTCATAACACACATGAGTGTCAGATCTGAGCCACATGTTCCAGGCATTAGTCACAATCTATGCTCACAGCATGGGGCAGTGCAAAGTCCACACGTGGCATTGAGCACCATGGCATCGGTGAAGTTCTGCTGTCAACAAGGAACTTACTAGTCCTCCATAGTGGGAAGAGGCTTGGTCAGCCTTGAGTGTCTAGGAGAGTCAAGGCAAAGGTGACCCTTGCAGGTCTATTACCCACACTGACTGGAGTCCGAGGATCATAAGAAAATAACATTTTACGCATTCACACATTTTCCTTCTTTTCCTAGCACTCACACATCTTTCAACCACATTCTTTATGGAAATGGCAACCAGGCAGCCTCAGTTCAGCTGAAGGGAATGCAGAGCCAGAAGTGCTAAAGCCTAAGGGTGTGACCCAGATTTGAGAAGTTGGGATCTAGACAATGTGGGCTCCAGCCAAGCAGGAAAGCCACCATAATCTGACTTTCAGAGGTTAGCTACAAATCCAGAATTTGAGATGAATTCTTCCAATTTTCCAAAGTATATAAGTAAGACTCAGTTGACATGTTTGTTACTTAAGTCATAATCCCAGCTTCGTAGTATCCAGAGTTATAGGATCTCAGCCATGAGCTAAGGACAGATGCACCTGGGAGCCAGAAGTTCAGAACTGGAGCCCAGATTTTCTGCACCATTTCTTAAATATTCCGGGGTGGGATGGTCCTTGAGGACACAGATGCTCTTTCCAGGCCTGTGGCTACCTCCCACAACCTTCACAGAACAGCACCTTTGCTCTCCTTCCGCTGGGTGGAGTGGCTTCTTTATGCCACTGGTCACCAAGCTCCAGCAAGCATCAGCATCTCCGGGAACACTTGCTCACACTCACTCATTACTGAATAGGTCTGGGCATCTGTATTCCTGACAAGGGTCAGGCGATAAGGCTGCAGCTGCTGCAAAAGCCTGACTCTAAGAACAATGTATTGAACCAATGTGAAAGTTTCTCATTAAGAGGGAAGGATCCTGGACCTGGGGAAGCATATGAACATAGGACTAGGAGAGATCACAGAGAGCCCTAGGGATGGGGCAGTGTCCAATACGCATCTTCTCCTCTATGGAAGACCGATAGATCCACCCAGACCTGAGGAGGGAAAAGGCTCAGTCAGTCATAAGAATCCAGCAGAAGCCAGTGCTAAGATGAGTCTGGCAGATCTATCAGCCACTTGACTGGAGTCGGAGGATCACAAAGACACAACATTTTATGCATTCACACATTTTCCTTATTTCCTAAGTTGTCACACATTTTCAGCCATGCTCTTTGTGGAAATGGCAGCCAGCCTCAGTTCAGCTGAAAGGAAATCTGGGTCCAGACACGGTAAAGCCGAACTTGGACTTAGCATTTGAAGGAAAACAGTGCCCCAAGGATCCAGCAAGGTAGGGCAACATAGAAGAGCTGAGCACACCTTCCTTGATAAGTATTTGTTGAGCACCTTCTGTATGATATTCATGGGAGAAGCAAAAAAAGATAAGGCCACATTACAGAGGACAGAGGAGTTTTGGAATTTCAACAGGTTAGCCTTCCTACTATCTTCCCCCCACTCGCCGTGGGCTGAAAACATCAAAAAGGAAAAAAAAAATTAGTAAATGTCAAAGAAAGTTCGCCTGTTGGGGAAACGAATGAATGGGGTTTTGAATATTTAGTTTTCTGATAGAGAAATTCCTTGGAGACGTTACCAAATGAGGTGGGCATGACACATTCATCTGGTTTCCTTTCCCGGTAGACAGGATCATTAAAGTATTCAAATTAACTGGGTGTGATCAAGAATTAAATCCAGCTCGTTCATAAGGGAAACACAGAAGCATCTTTCATCTTAATATACTGACAGGATTCTTCTGACTTCAAGGTATGATGAGGATGGAACTGGTTAAAAAAAAGGCAAGAGAGCTTTAAAAGGAAGAAACCTTCTGCAGCTCAGCTCTGAGTGGAATCGGTAATAAAACGTGAGCTCCCCTGTGAACCCCCGCCTTGTCTGTCCTCTTCAGCCGAGCTCATTATTTTATTTCACTACTTGATAGGTTGAAAAATTGCCTGCAAACTGGTTAATTAGGACTAACAGTACTTAGTAACTGGGGAGACAATTGCAGCTGGAGAAATTAATGCTGAAATCGAGGGAGCTCCCAATTCATCTATCAAAGTACATGGAGATACAAATAAAGTCCACCTCACTGTAGAGCCAGTCCAGCTGTGTAATTCTTCCCAGACGTACTGGGGTTCTCAGACTGAATTTTGGGGTGCCAGGTGGAAAGAAACCAAAAGCTACCAGGATGATGGTCTGAGGATGCAGGCCAGGGATATTGCATGTGCTTAGCATATGTAAGGCTGTGGCTTCTATCCCCCACACATCTCCAAATATTCTACTGTAAGTCAAATCCGGCAGGAGTTCCAAGAGTGGGAATGTGCTTTATGTCTAATGTTAATGTAACTGAAAATGTGTGGTTGATACTTAAACCCCACTACATAACATTAAGACATGGGTCTTTGGGTCATCATTATAATGAGATGAAGTCACAAGGATGGAGCCCTCATGGGTAGAATTGGTGTCCTTATAAAGAGAGCCCAGAGATCTTGTAAGAATACAGCGAAAAGACTGTCTATAAACCAGGAAGTAAGTATGGCTTCAGGCTATGAAAGCCAACTACAGATGTTTATAAGACATTCGTTATAGTAATGAACTAAGGCAATTATTAAATAAATAAGAAGCTAAGGGGTCTTTTTCCTTCCTTTGGTCTGCCTCTCTCCTTGTGTGATCATGACCTCTGTCTCTGACTTTCCTTAGGTACTGGTTTCATTTCCCTTTCTCTCTGTTCCCTCCTCCTATCTGGTTTTATGAACTACCCCAAATGAATGTACTCTTCTTGTAGATGTTAGGGATCCTCTTCTTCCCATCCATGAGTCACAGAATTTGGATAGAGTCCTGCTAACCACTGTGGGTGAAACTCATCACTAAAACTTACCAGATTGATGGGCAGTGGTGGCACAGACCTTTAATCACAGCATTTGTAAGGCAGAAGCAGGTGGACTTCTGAGTTTGAGGCTAGCCTGGTCTACAGAGTGAGTTCCAGGACAGCCAGGGCTATACAAAGAAACCCTATCTTGAAAAACAAAACAAAAAACAAAAAACAAAACAAGATAAAACAAAACAAAAAAACAAAACAAAACACCTTACCAGATCAGATCAGCAACTCACAGAGTCTAGCTGGTCAAATCACAACCAGTACTGCACACTGGGCACCTGGAGGCATTTTTAAGAAACTTCCCTCCTGTACTGGGAAGCTTCTCCATGGGAAATGTAGGTTTAGGGACCACTGGACTCAAAATGTCATTGCCAAGAGAAATCCTGTTTGAGGACAAATTGAGCCTGTAGACTTGAGTCAGGCTCATCAATAAATGTGGAAATAGCTTGGACAGCAGCATTTAAACCCTTACCCCAAGCAGTTCCCACATAATCCTGAGACGTAGAGTTGCCTGAACCAGCAAACCTCAATTTAGTATGTGGATTGATTTATTATTAACCTCACTTCAATTCCTACTGAGTTGGTTTGACTTGTGAGGCACCCAGCCTTGGAATGATGCTATGCAGCCTTTTAATTCCTAGACCATGGTCAGCAAGACCATCTGACTATGCTTTTTGTGTCTCTCACCATTTCCTCCAAAGGGACTTTGATTTAGGGAATATTGTCAAGGACTGGGATCTTGTGATCCACTATCATCTAACCAGGTACAGTCAGAAGATTCTTACCATAATGGCATGCCTACCCTCCAGCGGAATGTAGGAGAAGAGATTTCACAAAATAATGACCAACTTGTGGCCTTCAAATCCTTCCTCAGCTCTCTCAGCTGACTGAAAAGGTAAGGGTGGTTCCTTTCACACAAGCACCTGGTCTGCATTGGTAGTATGAGCCTCAAAGTGTTGACATCTCTGCTGGATAGTCCTGTGTCAGTTTGACACAAGCTAAAGTTATCTGAAAGGAGGAAACCCAAATTAAGAAAATGCTTCCTGGAGATGAGGCTGTTGGATAGACTGTAGGGCACTTTCTTAACTAGTGATTGATGTGGGAGGCCCTTTGTGAATGGCATCAAACCTGAGTTCTAGAAGAAAGCAGGCTGAGCAAGTCATGATGAGCAAGCCAGTAAGCAGTATCCCTCCATGGTCTCTGCTTCAGCTCCTGACTCCAGGTTCTGTTTAAGTTCCTATTCTGGCTTCTTTCAATGATAAAAAAAGAGTGCTGTGGAAGTATAAGACAAACCCTTTCCTCACCACTTGCTTTTTTGGCCACTGTGCTTTGTCCCAGCAATAAAAACAGCAACTAAAACAACATTCTAATCAACCTCTCACAGTTGGTAGGCCCTGGCAATAGTACTTTATTCTGACAGACTTTGAGGGAGCCCTAGAGTCTCATCATACTAACAATAGGAATCTCAGGTTCTCCCTGCTGAGGGAGTTCTTGTTCTCCAGAAACAAGGCCTCCAGCATCACTCCATTGCTAACTTTGCAACTTCAGCAAACAGTTGGGTAGCACGCGAACTGTTTCTCATGTAGTACTGATTTGAAATGAGTAGACTATTTTGAAGTTCCCAGATAGATCTGTCCATTGAAAAGAGAAAGTATTAGTATCATGAATGCCCCACAAATATGTTCTGAATATCCACCTCCACCTTAGGGCAGTTGGGGGTAAAGGGACTCCTGAAGAATCTTAGTTCAGCAAGAACTTGGACCTTTTAAGGAAAGCTGCTTATGAGCTTAAGAAGACGATTGCTGCTCCTCATTCATTTATCTGCCAAAACTGAGACTTGTCTCCAGAAAGGGCCATGCTGGTGGCTGTTTGCTGCTTTCAGAAGATGGTGCTGGGACTTGAGTATGTTTTTAAGATCATCAACAGATGAACTCTGCAATCTTACCAATGTTAACACAAGGCAGAGGCTGTCCATGAGATTCCCGGGCCTCTGGGCTCACTTGGATCCTCAACTCTTAGGTAGGCTCCTCATGGTAGACTCAATATATGCTGGACCTCAAAGAATTTTAAGGCAGCCTTATACTTTCTACCTCAGTCTCCTGTACAAGACACAAGAAAGATAATAGCTTGCTCAAAGAATTATTAGTGAACTGTGTGGATGAAGTACAGAGTGTGATAATAAAAATGGGAGTTGTTGAGGCAGAAGGATGGCCAGAAGCCCTTAATTGTTTTCTGTGCATGTAGTTTCTGTCTCTTACAATGTTCCTTGTTCAAAGAGATGTGGTCCACATAAAACCCTTTCTCCATTTGGGAACTGTGCTTTTGAATCTGGTTCATTTTACAGATTGTGTGTGTGTATGCATATGTGTACATAAGTGTGTATGGTGGTGGGAATAGGGATGAAAGGTGAGTGTGTTTGTGTGTGCACAAGAGTGTGTGGGTTGGGATGAGAGGTGAGTGTGTGTGAGAATGTATAAGGCTTGGTGGGTAAGTGTGTTTGTGTGTAGAGGGATTAAGTGTGTGCATGTGTGTGTGTATGTGTAAGAGCATGGGTGGGGTGATGAATGAGTATGTGTGTGTAAGGGTGTGGGTTATGAGTGTGTGTAGCTGCCAGCAGCCACATGTAAACCGGGTTACCTGTTGAGAGAATTTTGGGGTTATAGGGAAGAGGGGCGAAAAGAAAGTGCGGCTAAGACAGTGTTCACTGATCAAAGCCGGAAACTTTAATGGCGCCAGACCTTTTAACAGTTTGGGCAAACCCTTCCCCCCCAGACTCCAGGCTGAGTTCCGGTGGAAGTTGTCTAGCTTCTCTTGGAGGTCCTCGTCTTGACTGCTCCGGCAGCTGGGTGGGTCACCTGCTTAATTCAGGAATTCCTAGACCTGGAGGAACAATGAACTTAACCTTTACTACGAGCGCTCCACCCTGGGTGGAGAAGGATCTTGGCTAACTGGGAGAAGTTAACCTTGACCAAAGTCAAACTCTGACCAAGTGCAAGACTGCCCCAATATGGCTCTGTACATGTCCTCCCTTTTTTTATTAATTTGAACACGAGGAGGTAGAAAACAAGTGGATAAATATCCTTCATAAGAAGGCGGGCCTTAACCAGGAGGGGAAGCATTGACCGTAATTCTTCTTAAATATTGTATAACGTCTTTTTCAGAGGAGGGGTAATAGGCTCCCTTATTATTTTAAGGACAGCCTCTCGACATTAACCCCTATGCAATTAGGTGTACTTCCTGGGGACTCAGAAGCAGAAATTCACCTCCCCATGTAGTGCTTTGCCTCGCACGTCTCGCTGGTACCCATGTTTGTTCATAAACAAACACACATAGATCTGAGTTCTATGTGGCTCCCTCTTTGGAGATCTACTTGTGTAAGTTTTGAAGCCAGGGGGGTCTGTAAGTGTCTTTAACAGACATGCAATCTCTCCATCCAGGTGAGCCTGGGTGGAGACAGTCAGTCTGCTTAACAGACAAGGTCAAGAGTTAAAGGTGGAATAGGATTAACTTGTCCCAGAAGTATCTAATTCAGTTGTAAATTAACAACTTTAAGGACCCAAAGCTTGGCCTCTGAGGTGGGAGAGGTAGCCTCAGGAAAAGTGGAGACTATATGTTAAATTAACACAGCAGGCTGAAGATTGTTAGCCATCTTTAAAATTGGAATCTTCAATATTGGAATTATTTCTAGACCAGTCTATGGTTGAGTCAGCTGAACACAATAAGGAGAAGAGTCATTTTAACTCTTCTTTAGATTAATTTTTCCTAAGCTAGCTTAACAGTCTCTATGTTCTGTCTCACAAAGTCTAAAAGCTTGAAGCTAGGCAATTTATCTAACCTGGGACATTTGACAATTAAGGTAAGTCAAGAACATATACCCAATATAGCTCTTATGTTACCATGGTCTGGGCATTCAGCAAGCACAGTCAGCATATCTTTTGTAGCATTCTGTGGAAAAAACAGAGGACATGCCTTCTCCCCCAATATTAAATCAGGATCATGGCATATGTTAATAAGTGAATTCCTTCATTTCACCTAGACATCAATATGTCTAATTACAAGATGTCATATACATTTAGCAAGGAGTTTCTAAGCATCCAAATTTTAAAATTTTCTTAAAAACATGTAAGCATAATATAAATGATATGTACAGGGACACGATTTCCCCTCTCTTCTCTCTTCTAAGAAGATATTGTTTTATTAATTTAAGTTGGAACACAAAGTATAACCCATAACATAGGCAATAACTATGTAATTATATAAAATAAACATAGCATTTTTAGTTGTTTTTTCTGTTAGAGCAGTTGTAACTAGACAGCCTAAAAATGAATCATTAGTCACATGCACATATTTTTTAATCTTCTAAATTAGAAATATGAATATCATTTACTGTAATAACTAAGTCCTCTAAGATTAACACCATTACGTGGTAGAGGTAGAAATTGAGGACATCAAGAACAAATCTTTATAATTTGATGTGCACGAAATATAAAATTATTTCAAATACCTAAAGGACAGTCATTTAGAGAACATATCCTTTGTTCTTAGAAATTTGAATCACATTTGTATAAACTGTAGAAATTAAGAATTAGCAGTATTAAAAATGGACCAATTTTAAGCAATTATAAACCATGAGCTATATATATATCTACTATTATTAAAAGCTTGACTTTTGACATCTTAAAAATAGCTGCTATAGCACCCAATTCAGGTATCTGTGTTGAAGCAGGGAGAAACAAAGGAATAAACATGTGATCTGATAGTACAAATTATCTTTTAGATAACAATTATTAATTTTGTCTAAAAATGCTTGCCATGTAATAGACCAACCATTAATAATAAATTTGATTGTTGCTTGAAGCAAGGAACAAACGTTTCCTACCTTGAAAACAGAGGTTTAAGACCTTCTGTGGCAAGCTTAAAATGAGGTAAATATAAGATAAAGCCAATTAATATATCCTAACAACCTTTGAAAGCCATTTACCTAAAAATTCTAAAAGTCCATAGGAGCAAAGGCCTGTAACAAACATTCTATGAACATTATACACTGAAAATTTTAAGATCTTAACTTCTAGTATTGAAACAGAGACAAAACACATTTTTTTTTTTTATTTATCTGCCCTAGGATCCACCTTTAGTCCTTGGCAAGGACTAGATCTGAGCCTTTTAACTAAGACCAGACCCAAACCTGCTAGGACGTTTTCAGGATTAAACAAAAGAAACCTGTAATTCCATGGTCAAAGGAACCTACTTGATATCAAATACATTTCCACAGAGATCTCCTTTTTAATCTTGGAGGGTCCTACCATTGTAGCCTATAAACTTGTGGAAAAGTGGCAATGGGCCTCTAAAACCCATAGCTGTATCACTCTCAAAATTATCTTAATTACAAACTGTTAACAATTATGAGCCTGCAAACTGAAAACTGACAATGACACACTGATTTTTATTGTAACTCAATGTTTTCTTGTAATATTAGAGCACAATTGTAATTTTGGAAGCAAATCTCAATTTTAAGCAATCTATTTTCTTTAAAATCAATGGCAAACACATATTTACAGCACAAGGTTTGTCTGTCAGTTCTTATGTTCAAGTGTATGACAGTGTAACTTATTAAAGAGACAATATTTTAAATCTTAATCTTCATTAAGTCCAATCTCCAGGCCAAGATTCACATGAAACACCATGCCAATTTAGGAGCGTCTTAAAGGCCTGTATTTCCTGGATTGCGTCATGCCACGTGTTGTTCAAAATGGCGACTACCCTAAACTACCAGCCTTAACCGTCATGCCACGTGTTGTTCAAAAATGGCGACTACCCTAAACTACCAGCTTTAACCTAACTTTTGTTAATAACATTATACCTTTTAAATCATGTCCAGTGACTTAAGCCAATACTCTATAGTCAAGACATGTAAAATATACCTTTAAATCTAATTATAAACAAGAACAAAGCATGAGTGGCGTTAGGCCACGTGTAGTTAAGATGGCTCTAACACTGAATCACCAGTTTTAAACTAACCTTTTCTTAATAACGCTATACCTATTACATAATACCCAATTAATTTATAACTCTTAAGTCAAGAAATGTAAAGCCTTATACCATTAAAACCAATTAGAAACAAGTATAAAGCGACTACATGAATTTCACAAGCCAAACCAAGGTCTTCCCAAATCTTGAGGTTTCTGGGCTTTTAAGAGCGGCTTTTTCCCCAGCCATGCTTGCCTCTTGGGTGAGTGAGCTACGCTGCTGCGGCGCGCCTTTAAATCAATCTCTACACAAACTGTGGCTGGCTCAAGAGGTTGCCAGCAGATGAAATCCTTACCAATTTTTCTTTTTAACATGAAACAGTCATTCACACAAAGACACAGAGAGGACATAAACATACACATAGACAGTTGGTGCACCGGGACAAACACGGAAAGATACACAGAAAGTTAAGCGTGCTTGTTAAGCAATTGCATCCATTTTCTTCTTTAAACAGCTCTTAGAAGCTGTGGACATATGCCTATTTTTAAAAACCCCTTTCTTTTCGCCGAAATCAGCTCTTACGAGCTTTGGGCAAATGCCTACCAAATTCCTTCCCCATATTTCCCTATCTTTTCAACCCAAGCAGCCACTGTGCCGGGCCCGCACAGTTTGCTTGAAAAACCGTATCCTTCCTACACTCACAACAATAGACACGAATTCACTAGCGCTAGTTTTGACCTCTATGTTGCTTACCGTGCGGATACTACTTCTTACCACCTTTTCTGCGAAGCTTCGCTGGATAGGGCTACCTCAGGAAATTCTCTCGTACCAGGTCGCCCCACGTTCAGGCGCCAATTATGTAGCTGCCAGCAGCCACATGTAAACCGGGTTACCTGTTGAGAGAATTTTGGGGTTATAGGGAAGAGGGGCGAAAAGAAAGTGCGGCTAAGACAGTGTTCACTGATCAAAGCCGGAAACTTTAATGGCGCCAGACCTTTTAACAGTTTGGGCAAACCCTTCCCCCCCAGACTCCAGGCTGAGTTCCGGTGGAAGTTGTCTAGCTTCTCTTGGAGGTCCTCGTCTTGACTGCTCCGGCAGCTGGGTGGGTCACCTGCTTAATTCAGGAATTCCTAGACCTGGAGGAACAATGAACTTAACCTTTACTACGAGTGCTCCACCCTGGGTGGAGAAGGATCCTGGCTAACTGGGAGAAGTTAACCTTGACCAAAGTCAAACTCTGACCAAGTGCAAGACTGCCCCAATATGGCTCTGTACAAGTGTGTGTGTGTGTATAAGGGTATGGGTGATGAGTGTGTGTGTGTGTGTGTGTGTGTGTGTGTGTGTGCAGTTGAAGAAGGATGCTACCTATCTTCCTCTATCTCTCTTTACTTTTTTGCCTTGAGGTCTCTCACTGAACCTGAAACTATCCCCTTAGGCTAAGCTGGCTGGTCAGCAAGTTCTCAAGATCCAAAAAGCTTGTGTGGCTATGTGGAGCTTTTGTGTGGGTGCCAATGCTTCCAGCCCAGGTTCCCATACTTGTCTAGCAAGCACTCTTATACACAAAGACATCTCCCTAGCTCTTAATCCTCCTTTCCTGAGTCTCAGTTGGGTTTTAAAAAGTACTTTCAAGTCCAATATAATGGCAGCCCATCATGAGATTTGCTCTGATCTTCAAAATAGTTGTCAGTTGAAGAACTCCTATATCAACATACAACATCTGGATCATTTTGGCAGAGCTCATCATTGGTGAAATTTAAAATAGATACCCAGAAAAAATATTGACTACGGTATTCTCACACATGTTTCTAGTACCCAGTACTCTGTTGACTAAGTTTAATTGATTTCAAGGTTATGATTTAATTTATAAAAGGTCACAGAAATTACAAGGAAGTTCTGTGTACCTTTCACCCACTTTCCTCATACCATTTTGCCTTAGTGGTGCACAGTACCTGAACAGCAACTTGGCACTGATGCAATCTCTTGGTTATAGACTCCACCATAGTCAACATCAGGAACAATTCCATCACAATGACAACCCCTCCCTGATGCTCCTCCATAGCCACACTCCCACCACCACCATCACTGACACCACCACCACCTGTATCTCTGAAACGATCCTAACAATGGATGATCATTATCCCTTTTAGTCTGGTGGCATTATAAAATAGAATAAGAAATCATCTGTATAGTTTTGATCTGGAATGTCTCTGAAGACCTTTATGTAAAGGCTTCTTCCTCGGAGTACTAATCCTGGGAGGCAGTAGAAGCTTTAAGAGGAATGGCCTCATGGTACGTCGTTAAATAATTGCAAGCATGCCCTTTGAAGGGGAATACTGGAGCCCAGTCTTCTCTTTTCTCTTTGGTTCTAGCCTTGGCTCAGGTGATTGGTTTACTTTATCCATGCTCTGTGCTATAAGCATCCTCTTCAGAGACACAAAAACAACTGGACAGATCATGCACTAGAACCTCCAAACCTATAGTCAAAGCAATCCTTCCTCTGGAAGTCTATAACCTCTGGTGTTTTAGTACAGTGAGGGAGGCATCACTAATGAAGTATGTGACCTTTTGATATTGGTCTTTCATATTCTGTATGATGCCCTTGAGAGTCACTGCAGTTCTTGACTAGATCCACAGTCCATTTGTTTTCATTCTTGTAATGTGTTGTTTATTTATAATGCACCACCAATGCTTATTTACCCATTCTTATATAGAGGGATATTTTATTTGATTTGATTTTTCTGATTTTTGGTTACTGTGATACAATTGCTAAAATGTATATGCTTTTTGTTTACATTTAATTTCTTGATTTTTCAAGGTAGTATCTAGGAATGCAATTGTTGGTTACATTGTAAATGTATTTAGCTTTTAAAAGATAAAATTTATCTTTTAAATCTACTATTAGTAGATAAATAAATATCTACTATTTATCAGAGTAGCTGGGCAACGTCACATCCTTAGCAACAATATGCAGAGAGATCTATTTATCCATTCCCTCCCCTTAAGAATGTGATTATTATTATTCCTAAATTTTAGCCATTTTAATGGGCAGGTAATAAGAACTCATTGTGATCTTAATTTGTTCTTTCCACATGCCCAGAATGATGGTTACTTTTGATTGTCAGTACGAAAGGATTAGGAGAACACTTTGGGCATTGATGAATAAACCCTTAGCTGTGTCTGTAAGAAATTTACCAGTGAGATTGCCTAAAGGGAAAAGACCTGCCCTGAATGTAGGCTTCACCAGCCCACAGGCAAGGATCTCAGAGGAAGAGTCAGGTGAGCCCATCAGTATGCCCCTTTCCCTGCTTCCTAATCCACCAAGACATGATCAAGCAGCCTCCTACTGCCACAGGAAGAAGGCACTGCCACAACCTCACTATAATGGTGGTATCCCTGACACAGAAGCCAAGATAACCCTTTTTTTTCCTTGGGTCATTTCTCCTGGGTGTTATGTGACATTAACAGGGTCACAGTTGACGCGGCTGTGACATCAGGCACCTCTCCCCATGCTCATTGCTACCATGTTTACATGTTTACCAGCATGTCTATCTTGCAGCTTGCCTATTCTCTAACTGCACTCTTAAATTACTGTTGAATTTTGGCAATTTAAAATATACCTTAGTTACTCATACCTGATGATATATTTATAGTTCCTAAGTATTTTGTCCCAGTGCATGACTTTGTCACCTTCTTAACAGGTTCTTTTTCACTTTGATGAATGAAGTGTAGTAAATTGGTTTGCTGTTTTAAAAAAAAATGATCTGTATGTTTTACCTTATGACTAAGAAGAATCCTTCACTAATTTTTCTATTCAGAAAATTCTATGCTACTTCAAAATATTTCACAGTTTTATACTATACATTCAAGTCAATGACTCACTTGAAGTCAACCTTGTGTAAGGCAAAGATTTGAAGTAGATTTTTCCTTTTAGCATGTTTTCTAGTTGTTCTGGAAGCTTGAGTGAAAAGAACTATTCTCCTTTTCTTTAAGTTCATCTTTTTGTCAAAAAATAAACTGACCTTATTTGTGAGAGACTATTTGTGACTTATTCTGTCCCACTGAACTCTTCTTCTGATTCTTTGTCAATGCCATGAAAACTTGACCATCATTGAACAAATGATCCCTTTATTTTAAATTTTAGAATGGTTTAGCTATTACAGTTACCTTTACTTTGCATGTAAATTTCACTTTCATTTTATGTGAATGGGTGTGTAGCTAGCAAGTATGTCTATGCACCAGGGAGGCCAGAAGAGTGCATCAATTCGCCTGGAACTTGAGCTACAAACAATTCTGAGCTACCTTGTGGGTGCTGAGAATGAGATCCAAGTTCTATGAAAGAATAGCTCTTGTTCTTAGCTGCTGAACCATCTCTCCAGGCTACAGATAAAATTAAAAAAAAAATCTTTCAGCATATCTAAAAATGCACTGCTTGGCTTTTCATAGAAATTTCATTAAGCCTTTATAGCAATCTGATGAATATTAAAATCTTGAATTTTCTGGTATGCAGGCACAGATTATCTCCACATTTATTTGGACCTTTTTTCTTTCATTGGTGTTTTGCAGTTTTGAACATATACATAGTATGCAAATATTAATATATATATATATATTAATTTTGAGAATTTCTTTCCATGTATTCTGGTCATATTCATCCCACCTCCTCCCAGATCTGCTCCCAACTCTCTTTCCTTCCAACTTCATCTTCTCTTTATCTTATCTCTTCCTCTGCACATGCCAGGAGGACTGACTGCATGAGATCCAGCCAGTCAACCTTCCAGTACAGAAGGTTCACTATGCCTTCATCCATGACATAAACAGTTGGTGGCTTCTGGGGCAGGGAGAATCAATTTTCTTTAAGTGTGTGGTTCCTGGTAGGTGGGTGGATATCTCCACATCCAGAGGGATGCGAATATTGTAGATTGCATGTATATTCTGTCCAATTTCTGCCAAATTGCTGCTCATTTTTGTCACAACTGTAAATGGTATCACATTTTTAACTTTATTTCCTATGTTTCATTGCTTGTACACATAGACACGATTGGCTTAGGTCTGTTGTGATTATAAATTGTTCAAGTCATCTTTCTGTGGATTTTTATGTCATAGAGTATTTCTTTCTGCCAATAGGGATGCTAATCATTTTGCAATTCATCCAGAGATGGTTCATCGGTTAAGAACACTGACTGCTCTTCGAGAGGACTGGGGTTCCATTCCCAGCAACAACACAGCAGCTCACAACTGCTGGTAACTCTAGTGCCAGGAGAATCTGAAGCCCTCTTATGACAAAATAAAATCTCCCTTTTCTCTTTTTCCTGCTCTGGTGAGAACTAACATCAGCATTAAGTGTTGGTCCCAGCATGCAGAACAAGTGCTTTTGTCCTGTTCTCTCAGCAGAAGGTTATCCTGGCCTTCTCCATCAAGTCTGATGTTAACTACAAAATTTATAAATGCAAGTCAAAGGATCCCTGCATTCCTATTTTCTCAGAAGTATGTGATTTTTATGAGTGGGTGTTGCATTTTGTCAAGTGATTTCTCTACATCAAGTAATATGACAGTCTAATTTTCACTCTTTAGCTCATAAAATGATGAATTATGTTGGGTTTTTTTTATCAAAATGTGACCCTGGCTTCCATCTCTGTAATTAAAAGCATCTTTGACAAAAATAATTACATATATTTATTGTATGTGTGTATATGTGTACTCAACCCTGCTTTTTTCTCTCTACTGATGGCTTTTTCTCTACCATGATCCAAATCTCCTTTCAATGTTTCCATTCTGCTCAGAAAATTTTCTTTGCAATTCCTTTAAGATGTGTCCATCTAAATCCCCTAGTTTCTCTTCATAGGTCTTCATTTCTCCTCCATGTTCAGGGAATATTTTCTGTAGGTGTAGAACTTCGGTTTGGTATTTCTTTGTTGTTGTTCAATATTTAAAAAGTACATTGCATAACAGGTCAGAGACCCATATGAACTCACAGGGACTATGACAGCAGGCACAAGACTTGAACAAGCTTAAGCAAGACCAAATCCCAATACAGAGAAGGGAACATGGATACAAAGTCCCACCCCCAACCTGGAAGCTATTTGCAGTGGATATCTGCAGGAAGAGGGACAGTCAGTTTCCTCCAATGGTGTGACACTGGGTGTATCAACCATACCCAACTGCAGGCCCCATGCCCACAAGTAGCTGGCCAACAGAAATCAGGCTCCATGGTGTTATCTTGTTGTTGTTATTGCTCCCTGTGGGGTCAGGTTGTTTGTTTTGTTTAGGCTTGGTTTTCTCTTTTAAGAGAGAAAAAGAACATGAATTTAGGTAGTAAGGAGGGGGGGAAATAAGGCCAAAAGATATTTGTAGAGAGTCTTATTGAGGTGCCATGCCACTTGGCAGGAACTTGACATCAACCAATGTGAAGTTCCTCTTCCAGCCTTCGAGCAGGAACTCCTGTGTTAGTCATAATCCCCTCCACAGTGCTCAGAAAAAGGTGAAGCCCATTATTCTTCAAGGACCTGCAGTCTCAGAGAAACACTAGCCACCTGCAGAGCAACTGAACTGGTCTGCACAGAAGTTTCCAGCCTTTGGGGTAAGGGCTTTCCTCTGCCTATATATTTGGAGTTCTTCATTAAACTTTGAGACCGTGAACAGCAATATTGTCTTGGTCTCTGTCTCTTTTTGCCACTTCCCATATATCCCTAGCTTCCCTTCCAGGTAACCTATTCGATGTAACTGCAGGCAGTTACAGATACTGTATGTAATTCTCAAAAAAAAAAAAAAATTTTAAACTAGTTAAGAATACAGTATTTTCCCAAGTCTCTGAATCCCTGAGAAGCAGACTATTCCTCTCCTGACCAAATTTTTCCTGTAATATAACATATATACAATTTCTTGCTGACATTAAAGAGTCTTCTGTCCTTGGAATTTAGAAGTTGCTCATGATACATTTTGTTGCAAATATACTTACATTTGCCTTGTCTGTAACTGGCTCTATTTATTGAGATTTTAGGCATAAGAGCTTTACCAAATTGGGGGAGTTCTCAGCCAGTATGTCTTGCAATAGTTTTTCATCCAGATTCCATTTTCTGTCCTCTGAGAGCAATGACACTGGTGGTGAGTGCTTTGTTCACATGGGCCTGACACAGTTCATTTTTCCCGTCTATTTCCTGTCTGTATTCAGTAGTTCAGGTTGGTTAATAACTTGTGTTCAAGCTCATTGATTCTTACCTTGACCAACCAGATTCCTTGGCTTAGACAATTCATTCGGGTTTCACTTTGGTATTTGTAATGTTTTGGCATAAAAATGTCATTTTGCTTTTCTCCAGTTTTCTATTTCTTTGCTCACAGTTTCTCTTGTTTTCAGTAGCTTCCATTGGGTCTGCTGTGGTCTCTGTTCCTCACCCAGGCATTCCACACTGCTCCCCTCTACGTTTCTGTCAGAGAGATCTGGAATGTGTCCCCTTGGAACAGGATTCTGTGAGTGACCTGTGTGTTTCATTCCAGTGGCTATATCTTTGATTGATAGTATGGTAAAGGACTTTATTGACATCTGACCATTTGTGATATTATGTTAAGATTCTGAGTCTCAACAAAACTGTTTTCTACTAGTTCCTCTCTGATAGTGTTCCTAAGGGGAATGCAGAAGACACCATAACATTATTGTCAGTTGGAGTAGTGTTTTAGGACTTCCATTGATCTGTTCTAGCATCAAGTGGGGGACAGGGTTCGTTATGACTGCTGGGCATGGCTGGAACAGCAGCAGAGCCTATGACATTACTGCTAATGCTACCTGTCTGGGAGGAGAGGGGAGCCACACTTTCATCCCCACCCAGCCTCCATGGACACTGCAGGTGAAGTCATCACCGCTGGGCACTAGTGACTGCTCCATGCTTTCATTAGATCTCTGACCCTGGGGACAGGAACCTTGAGGGCTCTTGCCTCACTCCCAACCACTGAGATTCCAATTAGCTCAATAATGCCCAGCTTTATTTGGTTCTAGAGACAGAACCCAGGGCTTTGTGCATGCTCAGAAGGCACTCTACCAACTGAGCCCCACCTCCAATCCCAAAGAGAAAAGTTCTAAACACAGTGACCTGGAGGTTTACTTCTTTCCCTCCTAGCTTTAACTTTTTACATTAAAAATGATTACAGATCCACAGGGTTGGTGGAAGTGTCTCACTAAATCCTCTCTTCCAGTTTCCCACAATACTGAAATTTTTTTTATAGTTGTGGCTCGTGTCAGCACAATAGGACAGGAGTCTTATTCAGATCTGATCAGCCAGTTGAGAATGCCCTTCTGTATTTGGGTGTGTGTATGTAATTCCTTACAACTATGCCATATCTGTAATTTTCTTCATTGCTAACCATGATCACAATGCTCAACAGTATTGTCACAAGGCTGCCACCCTGGGTCTATTACCACCCTGCTTACCCCATTTTATGACCATTTCTTTAGCAAGGTTATTTTGTGAAGGTTACCCAGATAGGATTTGTTCCTTATGAAATATTTTTGAAACTTAACATAATTTTCTTGTGGTTCACCCAAGTGTGAAGTACAGTAACAGTTCACTCCTTTTATTTCCTTAGCTGTGTTCTATAAACAAATGTACCATAGTTATTTAATAGTTTATCCACTAAAGGATGTGTATAAGAAATTCCCAATTTGGGGCTATTATGAATATGTATAAGAATTTGTGTGCAGGATTCTAAATGGAAATATGCCTTCAATTCTCTGGGGTATACACCCAGAGCTCAATTGTTGGTTCATCCAGTAAGTCCAATTTCAGATTTTAAAAGAACTATATAATGGTTTTTCGGAATGGCTATGAACAGCATACCTTAGAGGCTGGAGTGAGTCATTTTCTATAAATTTGGTTCTTTTGTTTTATGACAGGATCTCACATTCATTGGCCTTCAACTCACAATGTAGACAAAGCTGACCTCAAACTCACAGAGATCCACACCTGCCTTTGCCTCCAGAGTTTTGGAATTAAAAGTGTTCATCACCATACCAACGTCTCTTCATTCTTGCCCAGTGATTTTTATCTTGATTTGATTGATATGATTCACTCTTTCAAACTGGACAATTCAGTGGCTCCTAGAATACTCATAAGTGCGATACAAGTGCTCTCTAACTAGAAAGTGATGTGAAGAAACCCAGTATCCATTGGCTGCCTCTTCCTACTTGTAAACCACTTTTAAATTTCCCAATCTTCTCAGTTTCTATATATTTTCCTACCTGAAAATATATAATGAGTGAACACAAGTGAGAACACCTTTGAGTCGCAGCTGCTCATTGGCCTATGTCTGTTTATTCATTGCTGTGCTCCTTGGAGTCCAGAGAAGGTTCTGGCACAAATCTGTTTATGTTCATCTCTCAGTATAAATAATATAAGAGATGGGCAAATGAATGAAACAATTCCAGAAGGTCCCGTGCTAATACATAAGTTAACCCAGGAGCTTGTTACAGAGGCATATTCATAGGCTCTATTCAGAAACCTGAGGCAGATGCCCCAGCTCTGGGCTCTGAGAGCATTCATTTTTGTTCAACCTTCTGATCAGTCCTACATCAGCATAGCTACTTATGTATGTGCAGCACACGCCCTCTGGCAACAGCTGAAGACATGAGAAGGAAGAAAACTCGTTCTGTCTAAAGGTCTTTACTGCAAAGCACACACACACAAAACAAAACAAAAAGAAAAACAAATAAACACACAGGAAGTAGGTGCTTTGATGCCAAGGGGGACAGAAGTTTGAATCCAGATGTGGGAGGTTGCTGGCTCAGTTGAACACTTTGTTTGGCCTTGATACATCTTTGTTAAGCATGGTGAATAACAACACTTGGCCCAAATTAGCATGAGGACTAAATGAGCTAAATCACATTGTGTGTGTGTGTGTGTGTGTGTGCGCTGGACCATAACATACTAACTTCCAATCTTCACATGTATGTAAGTAAACACACATAAGACAGCACCTGCACTGCCATGGTACTAAGTATTGGGTGTAGGCCTGGGGTTATTAACAGAAAACACAGACACAGGTCATTCTATAAGGAGAATGCCAAAGCTTTACTGAGAGGCCAGGAAAGGGAACAGGAAAAAACAATTATAGCCATAAGTCAGGCACTCGGTGGGAAGGCAGGAATCAAGCTAAGCCACAGGATGTTTTGCTCTCAAGAAACCTATGCAAACAGCTCAGCTAGGGGTGTTGAGCCAAGCTCACTGGTTTCCAACATCTCCCTCCTTTTTATTTTTTAAGAATGAATAGCATCTGTCTTAGGACACCTTCTGTCCAACTCCCATTACCCGTCTCTGGGAATCTCTGCCAGTCCCAGAGCCCCTGTCTTAGGTTGGTGTGGACTAGAAAGAAGTTGCCCAACATAGACTAACTATTCTTGATACAGGCTGAGCCAAATTTGAGCAGATGTATTATCCTGTGCCAAAGACATAAGCACTTGTTCAGTTGCTGCTCTGGACTGGCTTTGTTGTTTACACATACAGTTTAGCAGGAACAATCCCAATGCGGCAGCTCCACAAGCCAAAATCCCCAGTGCCATGGACCCAGACCTTTTATAATCAGGGGTTGCGATAATGCCAGAGTCTTTCTGATGGTGATACAAGGTGATAGGGAATGTCCCTTCATTATTTAGAGGCATAGGCTCAATTCCAGGAATTCTTCAACCACAGCAGCATCTTCATACTCTCAGTAGTTTGTCAATACACAGAATCTGCTAGAACAATTCAATTTCTTGTCTTCTTCCTGTTCATTAGAGACTTTTCAAACTACAGAAAAGAATGGGACTAAAACACATGATTTAGTATTCAAGGAAACATTGCAACAACAGTCATTCAAGCAATGAAACAAAGACAGACACATGGAGACAAATTGGTGCACCAAAGACAATACATAGAGAGGAAAGAGCACTTGTAACCAGTACTAATATTATCTCCAGTAGGGTCCATAGAGGAAACAGGATGTTTCCATGTTTCCCCTTGTCCCTAGAAGAGTTTTGAAATCCACTTTCCTTCTTTCTCTTTCTCTCTCATTTCTAAAATAAGTCTTTTTTGTTTTTTTTTTTACTCTTTTTATTTTATTTTATTCCCTATGCTTCTCACCCCATGCAGTTCTTGACTGCTGACAATTTGCCTAATAAAATCCCTCATCTCAATTCGCTGTCACACCCTAGCTGATCTCAGCATCCAGCCTACACTGATTCAGTCTAGCCAGTATCCCTTTTGCACCCCTGCAACAACAGCCTTCAAAAGATGACATTTATAGTGCTGACATTAATGCTATATGCTGCTTACCATGCTGGATACACAACTTTTATCGTTCCTGTGGATCTCCACCCAAGACAGCAACCCTCAGTTGGTCTCTCTGTTTCCAAGCCCCAATTTCAGGCTTCAATCTGTGACCACCGTTTCTCTTTTTTCTCGGTACTTTACTTTCCCCAATGCATTCCTCTCTCTTTGCCAGCCAGCCTTTCTTGGTACGATCCCTTCAGGTGCTCCTCTCTTTCCTGATCTCGGTGGGACCTCCATTTGACAGTGCCTGCACTGCCACGGTATCAAGTATTGGGCATAGGCCTGGGGGATTAACAGAAAACACAGACACGGGTCATTCTGTAAGGAGAATGCCAAAGCTTCACTGAGAGTCCAGTATATATATATACACATACATACATACATACATACATACATACATACATACATACATACATACATACATATACTAGAGGCCAGGGAAGGGAACAGGATAAAAACAATTATAGTCATAGGTCAGGCACCTGGGAAGTCCCTACCACACAGGGTGGCAGGGTGGGAAGGCTGGAATCAAGCTAAGCCGTGGGATGTTTTGCTCTCAAAAAACCTGTGCAAACAGCTCAGCTGAGAGCATTGAGCCAAGCTCTCCAGTTCCCAACACACACACACACACACACACACAACTAGATCATAACACACTAACTTCCAATCTTCAAGACAGAAGATAAGACCTGAGAATATCATTAAAGTGCTCTTAGAAGAATGACTTGGGACACACATCTCTGTTGTAGCAGGTTCCCTTCCCCCACTCTCCTTAGATTGATCTTAGTGTACACAATAATAGGCTTCCCTACGACATTTGCATGGACATATATGACTGTACCCTGTCATATTAACCATAGTGCCCTCTTCTATCCTCCTGTCTCTATCATCACTCCTTTCCCCTTCACTCCAAATAGCTCCTCTTCTAATTTCATGTCATATGTATGTGTGCATGATTGTCATTGAGGTCCTAGGGTCTGCTACATGTTGGGTTAGTGTCCTTCCACTGAGATGTATCCCTACCCACTCACTTTATTTTTGACATGAGGTCTCACTTTGATACTCAGGCTGGCTTTGGGCTCAATGTAGATCAGGTAGGCTTTGAACTTACAACCCTCCTGTCTCAACCACTGAAGTAACTTGCATAATAGGTATGTACCACCAGTCCAGCTTCTCCACTTCATAAGGCAGATGGCACTTGGTCTCTGTCAGAAAGCATCCAATGCCCCTGGTCCCCTAGAGCAGCTCAGCTCTCATTTCTTAAGATTCCCTGAAGTTCACTTTTCACCTCTGTTCTGCACCTATGCTCAGTGTACTGGCTGGTTTTGCGTGTGAACTTGACACAGGCTGGAGTAATCACAAAGAAAGGAGTTTCAGGTGAGTAAATGCCTCCATGAGACCCAGCTATAAGCCATTTTCTCAATTAGTGATCAAGGGTGGGAGGGCCCATTGTGGGTGGTGCCATCCCTGGGCTGGTGGTCTTGGGTTCTATAAGAGAGCAGGCTGAGCAAGCCAGTAAGGAACATCCCATCATGGCCTCTGCATCAGCTCCTGCTTTCTAATCTGCTTGAGTTCCAGTCCTGACTTCCTTTGGTGATGAATAGCAATGTGGAAGTGTAAGCTGAATAAACCCATTCCTCCCAACTTGCTTCTTGGTCATGGTGTTTGAACAGGAATAGAAACCCTAACTAAGACACTCAGACATCCTGGAATATATGACAAATTTATATCCACTTCACAGTGTTTCTGATTATCCAGGAACTTACTGGAGAGTCACAAATTACCATTGCACTCAAAGGCCTAAAAGGTGTTATAAACAAGTGAACTGAATGTGGAGGGGCTGAGACACAGCAAAGATTCAAGGACCTTCGTGTACAAAGGGCCAGATCCATCCTTTCCCCATTGATATTTGGCCTATCCTAGTCAGATATGGGTTCTTCTAGTAGGTGTCTGAATATCAGGCTTTTAAAGTAACCTGGCTAAGATGCTATGTGTGTGAGCTAGGAGCTAGTATAATGTGGCCCATTCTGCCATCCTGTTCAGAGTATTATACCAGCACTTGGTACACTGCTTGGTTCCTAGAATGTACCATATGAGATGTGGCTTATGAATGTTAAAGTGTCCTTTTGCTGTTGTCTCCTTTAATAAGACACACTG
This sequence comes from Apodemus sylvaticus, assembly GCF_947179515.1. Taxonomy (NCBI): domain Eukaryota; kingdom Metazoa; phylum Chordata; class Mammalia; order Rodentia; family Muridae; genus Apodemus; species Apodemus sylvaticus. The sequence continues at coordinate 80,810,138 of NC_067472.1, read as the reverse complement.
ACCTTAATGACACACTTGCCTTGGATGTCAGCTCCCAGCCCTACCCATTTCCTGAGCCTATCTTCTCCTTGTGCTACCTAAGGAAAAGTGGGAAAACAGTGGATTAAGTAGATGAGTAATGAGGGATGTTTCTCCAGTTCTGAGTATTTGGTGAAGCTCTGGATGAAAGTAACTTGTGCAGACAGCCTCAGAAGCCACTTACTATAAGCAGGAATTAAGCAAAATAAAAGAGCTGGAAAAAAACAAAACAAAGACATAAAGATAAAATCTCATAAGCTTTTAAGTGTTGGCATATTCCTTTGATAATAAAGTAGCCAAGGGGAAGGACACAGCAGTTGCCATTTTTGCAGCTTTGCATAGCAGCCAAGTTCATTTTCAACCACACTGTCCAAATCTCACCATCGCCTGGTATCATCATAAGCTCATGGGCACACTCCTGGGGCTCCAGTCTGTGTACATAAAGCACAGGAAATGTGTGTACCTTCCTAGATTTTTAGGTGTCCTACAGTAATATGTCCTACATCATGTTCCATAGATAGCAATGAATATTGCCAGCAAAAAAATACTGATGTGTGCATGTTCCATGTGCTACCTATTCAGGCTGGTCCAGGGATGGTGTTCTGGATGTTTCTCTCAGGATATGGCTCCTGAAACCACTTAATGAAGAGGACAGTTAGATGGAGTCAATGTTCCCCACCTGCAGTTCAGAGGTGGCCAGGGGATGACAGGGTTTCTCCAGGTGAAGCTGACCTCTCCTTTAATGAAATATACTGACCTTAAAGCCATGCCTTGCCTCAGTGTCAGCTCCCACACCTCCTACGTCCTAAGCCCCTCTATTCCTCGTGCTGCATTAAGAGAAAGCGAGAACAGTGGGTTGTGGAGGTGACTAGTAGGGATGTTTCTCCAGATCAGAGCATTTGGTGAAGCTCTAGAATAAAATAACTTGAACAAATGGCTATGGGAGAGGGTGAACTCAAGGTTGTGACCAGGGCACATCCATCTTGTTCATACCCAGGCTTAGGGCATAAAGGAAGGAAGTGTTTGGCTACATCTTAGATCCAGCCTTTCACTTGGGCAAGACCAAGAGACTTTGATGGAAAAGGGTGAGATCCAAATCATAGCATTTTAAAAGGGACCCCCATCGGGTTTGTCAGGACCAAAAAAAGAAAGAAAGAAGGAGGAGGGAGGAAAAATGAAAGGAGAATCTTATTTCCACTTCGCAATCATTAAACTACTTCCACAGCAAAAGCAGAGAAAGGCAAAACAATTCTGTAACTTGTCCAGTTGTGCAAAGTGCTCGAAAATAAAAACAAAGGAAGATGCAGCAGCAATCAGCTGGCTAAAGAACTTGATAGGTGCTCTGCAAGCCAGGCTTTAGGTGTCTAGGCAGAGAAAACCATACAAGAAAAGCTGCATTTGGCGATAGGCTCGGAGCTCCGGGAGCACCCCGAACACAGAACATCATCAGTAGAGAGGCTTAAGAGAAGCCCAGCAGAAGCAAACTGCCAGATCCCAAGACATTCTACCACTGGATGCAGAACACTGTCCAGGGTCCTGATAAAGGGGACCTGGGTGCAGAGAGATGTGATCCCTGTGACAGAACCTCATGCCAGATGAGGTTCTGTCACAATGGTCCAGCAATCATCCAAATGAATGAATGACCATACCACCATCCAATAATTCTCGAACAAGATTCTGCAAACTTAAATGGCATAACCCTTTTAGGTTAGTCCAAGAAAAGAGGCCCTTTTTTTTCTTTCACCACAGTTAACTGAGAGACTGGATACAAAGCACACATGAACCGAAGCCAGCTCTGTCAGATCTCAGATGATGAGGTCTATAGTTTCTTCTTCTTTCTCTACCCCTAGAGTCCAGAGTACTGGAGACAGTTCCCATATTGAATCATGAACCCAGGTTTAGCAAAGCAGTAGCTGTCTGCTCTCCTGAGGAGCTCTGTAGTTGGAGGGTTGATAACCCAGCTGGTGCTTGTGACCATATGCATGGCATGGTCTGATTCTGTTCCACACCTAACTTTTGCTCCGAGGCCATGGGGGCCCCATGTGTTTCTTAACAGTGGACCCTCGGTGTCTAGAGGAAATCCACCCTGGTTAAGTATGAGAGTCACAACCTGGGCGGGGCTGAAGCTGCCCAAGACTGCTCATCCCTGATCTTGCCTTTGTAACTTTTTTTTCACATTCAAAATTACTTCAAAATAAACAAAAATAGCAATAATGCTAGCAGGCAAAAAGGAAAAAAAGAAAGAGGAAAAAACAAAAGAAAAGGAGGAGGGAAGAAAAAAGAAAGGAAGAAAGAAAGAAGAAGAAAAGCAACTCTGGCTGCCTTCAGTTACTGCTGTCACTCGTGAAGCCACCTTGCCCCGTCTCTAGCCCCCAAAGCTCTGGATCCTCTGCAATAAGTGTCTGGCAGCATCGGAGTGAGGAGGATGCTGGCTGCCAGGCTTTCTGAGAGCCCCCACCACCAGCCAGTTTCCCTTGCCGGTGCCAGCGCCTCAGCAAGGCAATTGAAGGATTTTATTATAATGGCACTTTGCGGAGCTCACTCAACCCGTCAAAATAATTGTTTGACTTAATGTGAAATCTGAGCTTCGCAGCTGCATGAGGCGGTCCTCCTTGGGATCGTGGGGCTGGCTGCTGGCACTGCTGGTGCGCATTTCAGAGTCTGGAATTAACAGCAGTTTCGAAGCCTCCCTAATTAGTTACAGTGCTGCCCGAGGTGTCATCTTATTTTATTTTATTTTATTTTTTTATGAGCCAAATAACATATTGCCGCTTAAGTTTCTGGAAGACAGGGAGCTATAAATAAAACTACAATTTGCTTGAAGTCTATCACACAGATATACCAAGTTCAGAAGTTACTTTTTCTTTAACTAATGAGATAAAAACTTTGTCTGCAGAGTGTGTGTGCGAGCGTGAACATCACAGCCTTCCAGGGAGGAAGGAATTCTCAAAAGACCAGGGAGACTGTGCAGCTGAGGGAGGATCTGCTTCATACTCGGAAGGGCTAGAGTCTGCAGCTCGCACAGAGACCCGTACTCCATGCCTCCTGCCCAGGAGACCACTGGTTTCTCCCTTCCTGTCCCAGGTCTTGGTTTCCCTATGTCCACTGAAAAAAAATGGTGCGCCTGCTGCTTCTCTTGCTTTGAAATCAACACTGAGACACCTTAGGCAGTCCAAACAGTGATGTGGTGTGATGGTGGTGTGATGTCACAGTTAAAGGGTTGAACTTGGGGGTAGGAGGGGGCACAGACAGCTTGATCTCAAACTTGCCACTCATTACTACATACTAACTCAAGAAAATCTCTCAATCTGCTTCTCACTTCCTTCACCTGGTTAAAACTATGTAGTCAGCCCAGGTGGTTTATTGAGTATTTCTTGTGAGAAAGAACACAGTCTTGTTTGTTAGAGAATGGTTAGAACGGGAGGCCCAACTGAGCAGTCAACTAAGACAGACATGGAGAAACAGGAACCACATGTTGTCTCTGTGACTTGGATGCTAAAATGGAAATCACCTCAGCCTGATTCTTAGAGGCTAGGAAGGGTGGAGAAAGGGAGGCAGAGAGAGGCTGAAACTGATCAGAGCATCCTGCATGCTTGTGTAGGGATATCAAATTCAATGCCAGATGCAATATTCATAATTAATGTGCTAATCAGGAAATTAGCACATTGGTGGTAGAGTATGTATGTAGCAATCACAGGTCCTAGGTTCATTCCCCAACACTGCCTAAGAAAGTAATGGCAAATAAATTAATAAACAAAGAAGTATAGTATAGTCAAATCGCTTGTGACTTGGAGAGAGAATGGGGCCGACGCTCCCCACATGTAATACTGCATGCATCTTAAATAGACAACACAGACCTTCAGAGTAACAATGCTTAGGGCTCGCATGCCACCAAGGAGTGTGAGCCTCCAAAGGTTACATTTTTCTCAAGCAGATCTCTGCTCTACTCATAAAATTAAAGCGTGTAGTGCAATTAGTAAAACATGTAGTGCAAAAATATGGGGTACACTTAGAAGAAAAGCTCAGAAATCACCAAAACACTAATCTATAGGGGAAAACAACCCTGTGTGTGCAAAACATATTCAAGGCACACACCCTGCTGGCCTTGAGAACTGTGATGCCAAGCTCCGGGGTTAGAGTGAAAGCCCTCTTCTACCAAGGAGCCGTGTGAGCTTAGCCAGTCCTCTCTCTTCTCTGAGCTTGAATTTTCTGCATTCCCCAAATACAGCTGTGATAGGTGCAGCTGAGGGTGAAATTAAAGTGTGCACACTGGGGGCTCAAGATGATGTCTGCAGCGCCCTCCGTGAACCGCAGATGTTACTAGGCGTTTCATACCACAGTTTCACCAAACAGGAAAGATCAAAGAGGAGCAGAGGCGAGGGCTCAGGTGGACTGCTGGATCATTCTGCAACTACAAGCACTCAGGCTTCTACCTGGTGCTCCCCAGCAATGGGAGGAAAAAACGCTGCTGACTGCTATTCTAACACTGTAACAATGTATCAAGTAGAACCTGATGAGAGAGGGTATGTGGGGAGCTGGCAACTGCTCCTTAGGTCCTGGCAGATGGGTGGTGGCTGTAGGAGCTTCTGGTTGGCTGCAAGCTGCTTCTGATACATGCCAGGACACTGCCTTAGTAAGACTGTTCTGCAAAGCATGCTTTCTTCTCTAGTTGGTTGCTGCCCCACTGCTACACAGTTGCCAGAAAAAGTAAAGAAGTGCATGGAGCAAAAACAACTGCAAAGCGCATCTCTCCACTCCAAGGCTTCTCCTGAGCAGAAGTTCACAACTCAAGCACTAGAGAACAAAGAACGATTCTCTCAGCATCCAGGGCCAAGGCCACATCATGATCTTAGCACCCAGCAAAACTCTGCATTCCTACCATGGGATGACTTTCTTTTACACCCAAAATGCCTTCTCTGCATCTAATCTAAATCTTTTGTGTGGCAAATGGAATCCATTTCTCCCCAGGTCTCAGGAACACTGGAGCAGTCTCTACTTGTTCACTGCAGAGTGAAAATAAGGATCTCATTGCCAAAACCTGCTAGCATTTGTCAGGCTGCCGGGGGCAGTTTTGAAGGGGCTACCCACACTGCTGGCTGTCTCAGTCTTCTTAGGGATAAAAAAAAATCCTAAATCACTGTTAAAAAGTATCTACAAAAGTATCACAGAGCCCTGCACCATGCCTGCAGACACCAGCAGCAGACAGACATGGAGAGTGGAGCTGATTTTCCCGTGCAGACAGAAGCATTGCTAGTCTGATAGCACCCCTCGCAGCTTCTCATCTACTACACATCTGCATGGTCAGTAACATTTATACACAGAATTTGTTCTGTTCAGGTACCGTTTTGGAAGTCTGGGGTGGCAGCAATAAAGCAAAGAACAAGAAACAAACTTCGAGGTCTGGAGAGATGGCTCTGTTGTTTAGATCATGTGTTGCAGTAGCCGTGTAGAACACACGGAGCCATGCATACTGAGACCAAGTCAACTGGAAAGGAGTTCAGCAAGAATTTTAAAGAAAACAGCTCACCCACCACTGTTCTGTCACAACATCCAGAAAAGTAATGTCATTTTACTCCATTTTATAAGAAAACAGGGACCATGGCAGGTCATGGAGACAGGGCTACTAGACTAGCCCAGCTGGTCTTCTAACTCGCTCCTGTATGCATGGGTTTTCTAAGGCTTCTATAACAAGATCTGAAGCAACTTTGACATCCATTTTTTAACAAGGGTCACAGCATAATTTGTATGCTTTTTTTTCTAGAATGTAAGTCAAAATTTTCCCAGCCTCCAACTCAAAAAGCCATTTTACATTTTGAGATACTTGTCCTATCAAGTATTACCCAGCTTCTCAGCACTCAGGTCTATCTTCCTGTTAGGCATCCCTGACAGCATATCACAGACTGGGCAGCTTCACAGGCAGAAATTGGGCTGGGAAGATGGGTCAGTAGGTTAAGAGTGCCTAATGAACAAGCATAAGGATATGAGTTCAAATCCCCATCACCCACATAAAAGTTGTGCAAGCAATCAAATCCCTATAAACTTCCTCAGTAGGAGACAGGACCAGGTAGGTTAGAGGGGTGAGGGTGGGGCTGCTTGGCTGCCAGCCTAGCTCCAGATGGCATTCAAGACCCCATCTCATAGAAATGAGACAGAAAATGATAAAGTAGGACATTTGACATTTTCCTTTGGCCTCTGCATGCTCAAGTAAACATATTTCACACACATGCATGTGTATACCATGCATACACATATGCACACACTATACACATGTATGTATACACTACACATACATACATATACCACACACACACATGCATGCACATACACACATATGCACATACACACACACATACACATACACACACACACACACACACACACACACACACACGGGCATGCACGCACGCACGTAGATACACATGTGTATGTGTAAAAGCAGATAGTTACCTTCTCCCAGTTCTACATTCTGGAATTGCAAGTCCAAGCTGTCAGAAAGGCTTAGTTTCTCATGAGGCTTTAGCTGGCCCTCTCCCCAAAAATTCTTGTGTGGCCTTTGTTCCTTGTGGGCATCCCTTGTGTCTGTTCTGTTCCCGGATTTCTCTTTTCATAGACAATCTAATCAGATTGGATGAAGCTTCAAGTTAAAGAACACACTTTAGTTGAGCTATCTCTTGTAAGTCTCCTTGTCCAAGTTGAGGAGCATGCTGAGTGCTGTGAGCATGTGGGGAAGGTTCGAGACGGTCCTTCAGAGGGAGACAAGTCTGTCATCTGTGCTTCCTTCCTTCCTTCCTTCCTTCCTTCCTTCCTTCCTTCCTTCCTTCCTTCCTTTCTTCCTTCCTTCTTTTACATTTTTATTTTTCTTCCTCTATCCCCTCCTCTTTGTCCCCCTGTCTCTGTCTACCTTTCATCACTGTCTTTGTCTGTCACTCTGTCTCTCTGTCATTCTTTCCCCCTTTCTCCTTTGCCCCCCACCACCCCCATTTCCCATCCATCCCTTCGAACCAGTTATAAAATCAGAGAGTCACAGCAGCCTTTGAAGGCAAAGCTGTCTTTCTCTGAGACACCTCACACATATGCTCACATCCAGACCAGACATTCAGACCAGAATCTCAGCCTGAGGCAGCAGAGGAAAGGGGTGGGCATGAGAGGGGAAAAGGATACGTTTGTTCCTGATCCTTTGGCCATATAATTCTTTCTTCCTTTCTCACTGTATTAGTCTCGCTGTCGTTTTAATAAAGTGACTTGAGGTTATGAGAGAAAAGAAGTCACCATCTCATGTCCTTTGAGCTCCCCGAGGGATTATGGGATTTTACATAATTAAATATGAGCCGTGTAATATCCCTCCCTCCTGCCTAGGTAGACTGTCTATCACTCCCTTGCTGTTTCTCAGCTCCTATTTCAAAGCAGAAAATGTGATTCAGTGCAAAAATTGCCTCTTCATGTACCTTCCACCTTTGCCCTAAGTTTCTTCTGCCCACATCCTATTGCTACTCCGTGCTGCCCAGCCCCAGGTCTAACCACCTGCCTCTGAAGCCACATCTCCTCAGCTGAGACCTGGGTATGGGAAGGCAAGCTACCTAAGTCAAGGTCTGACACTATCCAAGCCTCAGATGCTCTGTGAAACTTGGGATAAACTTGAACCGTTTTCTTGACTGTGTCTCTCCCGTGGTGGTATTAGAAGGCCTGGAATGGCTGATGCTGCAAAGCATGTTAGCACTTAAGAAATGCTTAAGAGTGTCAGTGCAGCTGGGCAGTGGTGGCGCACACCTTTAATCCCAGTACTTGGGAGGCAAAGGCAGGTGGATTTCTAAGTTCGAGGCCAGCCTGGTCTACAGAGTGAGTTCCAGGACAGCCAGGGCTACACAGAGAAACCCTGTCTCAAAAAAGGAAAAGAAAAAAGAAAAAAAAAAAGAGTGGCGGTGCTAAGGGGTGACAGTTACCCATGGGAACTCTTCAAGCCAGGGTAGCTGGCAACTCTTCCCCAAAGACATCTTTATGCTCTTTAGTGTCACTGGGGACCACTGAAGAAGTGACCTTGAAGAACAGCCTTCTTGGGCAGATGGTGTGAGAAGAGATGGCACAGATGAACCCAGGGATCTGCCTTCACTGTCCAGGCAAGAGTAAAATAATAATGCAGATCAAATATCTGTTTAAAATAAGAGTCAGGGCATGTGGGAATTAGAGATTGTTTTTTAGACCCCACCTTACAAAAGCATGACCCTGCTAAGGGAGATGCCCTATAGGCAGAATCCCACCCAGTGCTGAGACAAAACTCAGGAGTTTGCTCCTACAGGAGATGCCTGTGTTGAGCTGACAGTTCCTCTGGCCGAGGACTCCCTGAAGACAGTTCCATTAGTGGGATTCATCCTCCTGTCCCCTTCCCAGACACACCAGAATGCTCAGAGCATACCCCAGCAAGTGGAAAGTGCCTGTGTGTTCATACCCCAGAACTCCCAGGAAGAACACCTATGCTTCCATGTCACCTGGGGAAATTGTCACAGAGGGTGTCCCAGCTGGCCCTTTGTCCACTGTATGCAGTAAGCAGTTTTCTGACACTTGTATGGCTGGTCTCTTCCTATTTTTGTCTCACTTCCCTTTTGCTCCCAGTGTTCCTGGGATCTGCCAGCCATGTGAACTACCAGCATTCAAATCCATGCCTCAGGATCTGCTTCTGACTCAGACTGACACAGCAGCTATTCAACACTCTAAAAATACCACTCTTCAATACCCACAACAGCCAATTAGCCTGTTACATCTTGTATACCTTCAGCAATAGGGAGTTTACCACATCCTGAGTTAGTCCAATCCTTTCTCAGACTGCTTCGATCATTACAAATTAAACAAAAATTTCTGCCTTTATCAACACTGTCACAGTTCTGCAGCCATCAGTAGGTCTTGTATGACATCACTCCAACTCTCCTTGGTACTGTGGTCCTCCTTTTGGTCAATATCTATTTTTTCAATGCAATAATAAACCAGATACAAGATTACAAGTGGGCTCTGGCCTGCTAAGAGCAGGGCAGGAGCAGTAGCAGCAGCAGCAGTGGAATGATTCCCTCCTTTATCCTGCGTCTACACATCTCTTTAGTGTTATCTTAGATTGGTTCATCTGAAAATACCACACACTCTAAGTAGGAGTCTTTGAATCTGTGGCCAATCATAGATGGCCACAGCCAGCATAGCCTGGAATGCCCATCAGTTCTGGCACCTGTAGAGGGAAAGGAAGCAAATCATGGTCTAGGGTAGGGATGACCTGTATCCATAGCTCAAACAGTCCTCCTGCGATTATACGAAGTGATATCTCCACCAAGCTGTGGCCATTCCCCATTCACCGGTCTCTGACACACTCTCTCCTTTATGCTTTCTGGGTTCTGGTAACCACTCTTCTATCCTCTCCTTCTCAATCCATGTTTCAGCTTCCACATACAACTGAGAACACACAGTATTTGTCTTTCTCTGCCTGGCTTATTTCATGTAACTCCATGCCCTCCAGGCCCATACTTGTCACCACTCAAAACAGAATTTCATTCTTTTTATAGTTGAACAATGTCCCATTGTGTATAATACTGTGAAGATTAAGTCTTTAAGAAGAAATAAAGGATGAGAATTAAGATGACCTCAACAGCTTGGAAAGCTGGGAGGCAGAGTCTCTGATCTAACTACACTGTCACTAGACTTCAACACATCTTCTTTTCATCTTGCTGATATCTCAAGGTAGGAAGCCCACTGCATGGTTGGAACTGAATCACATCTTTTTATGTCTCTAAATGCAGTATCAAGACCAAAAATTGGAAGCCTTATAACAGACAGGCTTTATTCCATTTTTTTTTTTAACAGAATGAGAAACTGGGGCTTCTTTACTTCTTATTCATATTTTCTCACAGGGAAACTCATTGATAGGAATTCAAAATAATGATAAGAAATAAGGATATAAGGAATAAGGATACAATACTAGGATAACCAGCTGCTCAACCCTGCCAACAGAAGAGGGTTAAAACATACGCGCTTACCTTTCTCGAATCTCTTGCAGCTAGGATTTAACGAGGTCATTCCATAACCATTTTGATTAATGGTTCATATGGGGACACCAACTAGTAGTCATTAGACCTTGATTCTCCCAGAGAAACAGAGGCAGAGACAGGGACAGAGAAGACATGACAGAAAGAGGAATATGCTAGAGTCATCCATTGATCCTCCCCTCTCCCTTTCCCACATTAGAACAAATCTAGACAAGGACCAGGACAAGGTGCCCTGAAAGGAGCCATGGTTAGTACACTAAACATGATGCAGCAGAAACATGCAACATCCTGAGTTCTGATGAGCTAATAAGTTGCATCTTTTTCCAGATATGAAAAAAAAAGGAACTAACTTCCTTAATGTTAGGTCACTCGTTCCTTACAGATAAAAAAAAAAAAAATCTCAGATACCAAATCTTTTAAGTTCAGACTCCATTTTAGAGAACTTGAACCAGTTTTGAACTTAGGTAAACTAACAGGCTAGTATCTAGCATCACTTTTCAAGTTACCCCCCCCCCAATAAACCTGAGCCTTACTCCAGTTTCTAGGCAAACCCCAACAAGGACCTACCTCTCTAGGTTAATCTCCCCCAGCAAATCCATCATTTCTAGGTCAATTACAACAAGACCACACCCTGTCTAACAATCACCAATGCAGAGGGAAGCACAAGTTTATGGTTTGACTCCCAGCCCCAGTCAATTATGCTAAAAGCCATAGTAGCACCCCAATTAGATACTTGTCAGGCTAGTCTCCCTCACCCCTTGCTTGCCACTCTCTATAAAACCTTACTTGATGATAAGTGTTCAGGGTTCTTCTCCACCAAAACTATCCTGTGTTAGCAAGTGGGCTGAGCCCAAACTCAAGCTTGAATAAAGGCCCTTGTGTGATTGCATTACATCAGCTCCTGACTGGTCTTTCTCAATTCACTAACGCTTTCTTGACACTACAATTCTCTTTCTGAAACTACTGTTTCAAATATTCTTATGTCTATGGTTTCTACTGATTATGAAATTCTTGGCAAGTTAAGCATACCTTTGAGACTTAACTTCCCAAAATATAAACTAGGAAGAACCACAACCAACAACCAAGTAGCTGGCTTGCTTTAGGGTTTAGACTAGTGGAGCACAGCTGGTGTTTTATAGGTATTTGTGCCTCTTCCCTTTTCTCTCCAAACCTGGATGAGATAGAAATGAAAACTCCAGGCTTTGGAATCACTCAGGTGTACCTGCATTTGAGTCAGGACACTTTGATTGTGATCATGAGTGGGCCCCATGTTCCTGTCTGTGAAAGATTCATGGCATAAGCATCTGTTTCAAGGTCATGGTACAGAAGAAGAAGAGATGGATGCAATGGTGTACAATTTGTAATCCCAGTGTCTGCTGTCCACGTGTTTAGACCTGATTTCAATCCCCAGAACCCTCATAAAAAGCTGGTCATAGTGGCACACGCCTGTAATCCCAGCTCTGGAGACCAGAGAGACAAGTGGATCCTGGATCTCCCTGGCAGTCAGACGATACAATCAGCAAGCCCCAGGTCCCAAAGACCCTCTTTCAAACAAACAAGTACAACAACCCAGAGTCGGCAGCTGAAGAACCTCACCAAAGACTGATCTCTACCCTGTACACACACACATGCATACACATGTGCTAACACATATGTGAATATACACACACACATACACACACTCATAGTACAAAACTAAAAACGAACAGTAAAAGACCCACAGGGGATAAATCAGTTGTCCAGGTCTCAATACATGAATGTACTACTATATATTAAACATTCAATGTGTATTAACTAGTTTTATTTTTATTTAATCATCTGAGAAGGAAATTATAAAGTCGTTAAGAAATTAATATTGTTCCACCCCTTTCCCACAGTTTCACTTCCTCTGCTTAAGTAGAGCCTAATTTTGCTCCAGGTCCCACTGAAGACATACCACCAAGCACCCTGCGGAATCCTTGGATGGATGTTTTCACCAAGATAATCCTTCCTCTCCAAAATGTCTGTCTTGTGGAGATATAGCACGTGATCAAACTTTGGCATATGAGGAAGGCCTTGGACACTTTTTCTCTCTCAGGGCAACTCTATCAGAAGAAACCCTCTCTTTGAGCTGATGTTTTCTCATCCATTGTATCCTTTGGAGCAGCAGAAAATGTCTCCGGAAGTGTGAGGAGGCAGAGAGCCTTGGGATTGCCTGGAGCTATTCAGAGAAACTTGAGTCTTTGAAGACTTGCTTGAGTTGTTATCCACCAAGTCCAAAGTTCCCACCCTGCCAAACAATTCTGTGCTCCTAGACCAGTCTGGGAAGATGTTTCTATCTGTAACCCAACGCTTCTGAGCTGATGAAGCTTGTTTCTAACATCATGCTGCTCTGAACTTAAAGCTGTATGACCAGTTTAGAAATAAGGTAGTAAAATTATAGACCAAAAGAAGTTGGAGTTTCTCCTGCCCCCCATTACCTAAATGAGAAAGGGCAACCCTAGGGATGGGAAGCAACTCACTTCATGATACACAGCTACTACGAACCAACACTGTAAGGCACACCTATGCTTTATTAGATGTTTAAACCCTTTACTTTCATCTCACTACCTGTGTCATAGAAGTTGAAAGGCTGATGGTATTTGTGAACATGAATAAATAGAAGAAAATAAAGAATCTCACATTGTGTGCAGATTTTCTGAAAGATCTGGTAATTCCCAGGAGTATCTCGCATGCAGCCTCCAACACACCAGCGTTCAGATCCGTCTGGTGTTTTTCACATCCTGATAGAAGTGGAGCAAAATGCCAGAGCAGAACCTGATGAAAGCTCCTAGGAGACTGATTGCCCTCAGGACATGCTGTGGATCAGAGCAAGGACAGGGCCAAGGTAAAGTGCTGCAGGGAGCTTGACCCTGATGTTTAAACATACTGTCCTCAACACTGAGCAGCAAGCAGGAATTCCAAGACATACCAAGGGCTGATGAGGGATGCAGGAGGAGGCCTGGTTTCTGGGTGAGCAAGGAATATACATCTGAGGTCACGTTATTTCCCTCCATTTACACAAACTGTGGCCACTAGCTTGGAGTTTTCATGCTCCAAGAGAACCTGGAATCACAGAGTGAAGAGAGATGGTCCCACAGTATGATCCCTAGTGCTCCAGCATTTGTGCCCCTCCTTATTCAGGTACATGGGGGTGGGGGAGGGGTAGAATTATGCATTTGCAATGACACAGCCTTGTAACCAACACCAATATCAGCAACCAGAACTGTATAAACACAACTGCAGGCATTTTGCCCAGGAATAGATAGGCTTTAGGCCACTTAATTCCCACAGTAACCTAGAAACAAAATGACCCATGATTTATCCAGTCAAACACCTAAGACATAGCAGAGCTATGAATTCTCCTATGTCAGCTCATCCAACTTCAAGCTCCAGTATGCTTTTATTGTTAAACATTGAAAAAAATCCCCAGGGAGGAAAAATTCATATAACATGTTGAAAAAAATCAGATGGAAAAAATCTACACCTCAAATGACCTCAATTATTTTACTGAGAGGTGGGAGCAGACTAAAACTGAACAGGATATGCAGTGCCTGCTGCTGAGGTCTTTGGAGACTCTAGAAGGTTTTTATTTTCCTTTACATAGTCCTGTGATTTTTTTTTCTCTTCTACAATGAGTAGACATTACTAGGTTCTTAAATAATGAGCACACATTCTCTTTTATTGAAAATAGATTCTTCTCTCATACAATAATTCTGACCACCATTTTTCTTCCCTCCACCCATCCCAGCTCCCTACTCCCTCCTCTCTCCCCCAGATTCACTCCCTTTCTGTTTCCCTTAAGAAAAAAGTAAGCCTCCAAGAGACAACAACCAAACAAGACAAAACAAGATGCAACAAGACAAGGAAAAATCCTTCCTACAGAAGCTGGACAAAGTAACCCAATAAGAGAAAAAGAGTCTCAAGACCAGGATAAGGAGTCAGAGACATCCTCGCTCCCACTGTTAAGAGTTCCACAGGGAGACCAAGTGAACAGGCATGACATAGGCAGAGGACCACGTAGCAGTGCAGACCACGGTAGGCCCTATGCTGGATGCTTCTGTCCGTAAGCCTGTATGAGCCCTGCTTAGTTGACTCAGTGTTCTCCTGAGGACCTCCATGCCCTCTGACTACTATAATCTTTCTTTTCCTTCTCCCTCTGGGTTTAGAAATCAGGAGCAGTTCATCTTTAAGCACACAGCATGAGATTCTGACACCCAAAGCATTCAATGTCATCAAACCCAGGAATTTTGAAAGAGATCAGGTGTATACCAATCCTACTATGTGTCAGATGTTTAAAATACATTATGGCAGTCCTGTCAATTAGTGGTCAAAAATAAGGGTTTGATTTCCGAAGTCAGATAAGAGCGTCCAGAATGATTAAGACAACACAGCTATAAATTTCAGAACAAGATGTGTGGATTTAATACCCATGTCCATTCCTCTACATAGTACTTGTTCAATGAAGCCCACTGGGCCATAATTCATGATTTCCTTTAAATGGTATATTCCTCCATTCCTGTGAATGTGTGGAATCCTTGAATTTTACCCCAAATCAGAGCTACACCTCTTTACTCACAAGAGGTCCCCTAAGACGTATTGGAAATAGGAATTAATGTGCTAATTATTGAGTACCCAGTTTTGCAATCCTATTCCCCAAAGGATAACTTTCTGTAGCTCGTGGGCTTGTTTAAAGCCTCTTTAGACACCCCCTCCATGTCCCTCTGTCCAGCCCACCCAAGGCCAGTCTAATGAGACGAGAAAAGTAATAAGAACACTCAATGGCTAGGTCTGCCCTTAATAACCGGACAATAAAGAGGACACTGTTTTTACGTTCCTACTATGGAAAATTCTAATGTATGCAAGGAGACAGTTTACCAGCCCCACAAAGACCACTCATCCTCAGCAGCTAGCATCATGTCTTGGGTTTATATTTATTTTATCCATAATTTCACCAGATTATTTTAAAGCAAATTCCAGACCCTATGCCTTTTCAACTTAATACTTAGATGTATGTTATTTATAAATGAACATTTTTATGCCTACAGATGATGTTTATACCACTCTCATAAAATTGTATCATCCAATACTTTATTTAAACATGTGTGGTAATATAGATAGAGAGATGTGAGTGACAGTTTTTCCAATAAAAGCTAATACTAGACAAGGTTCATTCACTATATTGGGGTTTTGTGTTTTCCACACACCTGTAAATGGATATTGCCCTGGTGAAGGAAACATACTTTAGGTTCAGCAATAATATAGGCCAACATCAAGAGTTAAACATTTTTGACAGTGGAAAAGGCCACTATTAACAAACTACAAGGACAAACTAACTGTAAGTCCCAGCTGTCTGGAGGGAAATGTGTAGAGACCCCTCCTTCTGCCCACTGACTCATTAGAGCTCTGTTGGGTGTCTTGTGAAATGAGGCTCATCTCAGGCTTGTGTGGTTGCTTCCTTATGGAGCTGTTCAGCCCCCTTCTACCATCATAGATGAAACCTGCAATGGGAAGTTCTCACACTGACTTGTATATGGCTATCAATGAGAGCTGGTTTGCCGTATCAGCTCCTCCCTACTATGTAGAGCAAAATTGTCAACTTAGCAGGAGAAAATCACTTTCGTTTGCTTCTTGCATGTTAAAAATTGGTGTCCCATTTGGGAGAAGTGAGTAACCAATAGTACCTTAGCCTCAAAAGCTGCCATGGACATAGAATCTCACACTTCCTTCTTAGCATCACTTGCTATGGCCCTTCATTCTGGCCTCTAAGCACCCCTCGGACACCAGGAAAGGGGGCAGCAGAGTCCTGCTAGTAAGGTGATCTTAGCACTTGGGAGGCAGTTGTAGCAGAAAGTCTTTTACCTGGAGCTTGTGAGGGTAAGGTTATTATTTGTTAAAATATCAGTGACAGAGAGCATTCTAGGTACCAGATGTGACACTCAGCTCTATTGTGCATCACCTGACTTGCCCTGAACTGTTTATCATTCTCTTCACTTCATTGAGAGGATATTCCATCAAGTCTTATGGTAGTCCCAAGTCAAATAGCCAGTAAGTATGAACCCAATATATGCTTTTTCCGAGAGACAGGGTTGTTTTTTTTTTTTTTTTTTAAAGCTAGCTCTGCAGTCCAGGCTGCCCTTAATTCACTTGAATTCACAGTGATTTGGCTACCTCTGCCTCCATAGGTAGGGTCTATGACAGGGTCCATAGACTTCAGTAAGAAGTTTAATGATTAGAAATAAAGATATAGAAGTCAAGCACATGCATACACACAAATATACACACATACACAGCATAAACATATACATATGCATACATACAAAGATATACATACATACACATAATACATAGCATAAAAATAATCATACATCTATACATACATGCATACACATACATATATATGTATAACAAACCCACATAAACACATACATATTTACAAGCACATACACATATGCACATATACACAATATAAACACAATATACATACAAAAACATACACATATACATGCATACACACATACATATAAACATATACATAATTACATACATATACAAATATACAGAAATATGCATACACACATTACATATATAAAACATACTTTTACACTGACTTATATGTGTAATCATATACATATACACACATAGGTACACACACATGCACATATACATACATATGCACAAACATGCATGTAATTACATACACATATATAAATAGGCACACCCATACACATGTATACTCATGTGCACATACATACACATGAACATGAATACATATGTACATGCAAGCATATGCATATATACAAAACATATACATACAGACATATGCATGAACACATGCATACTCACAAACACAGACACACATATGTATTGTCTTGGTTAGTCTTTGTCAAGTTGACACAAACTTAGACATATCTGATAAGAGATAATCTTTTTTTCCTTTGTTTTAGTTTTGTACCTCTATTTCTTGTTATTTCTCTTATTTTGAGATTATAATATAAACAGAATTTTCCCTTTCCTCTCTCCATTAAACCCTCTCTCCTTGCTCTCTTTCAAAGTCATTGCCCCTTCATTAATTGTTCTTATTTTCACACATACACACACACACACACACACACACAGAGAGAGAGAGAGAGAGAGAGAGAGAGAGAGAGAGAGAAAGAGAATTAGAAACTCATCGTGTATTCAAAGTCAGATCAGGAAGCAGTTCCTCACAGATTCCTTCTTTCACCCTGACTCACCATCTGCCCTGTTGGGCTCTTGATTCCCATCACCCCATGCCCCACCCTAGCATATCCTGTTTCAGATGTGGAAACAGAACTCTAGAGCAGCTAAGGAGGTTGTCAAGGATGCACAACAGTGTGCTGACTTCCAGCACAAAATTAAAAGTGCAATCATACCTTCTGGGTAAGAAACTTGTCTTCTTGCTGCAGAACAGAGTAGCTGGATCCTGGGGGGAAGGCCCTTTGATAGTTGCTTGTCTTTAAATCTTGCCCTAAATGGTATCATTTCTTTTAAATTGACTAAGCGACTATGAATAATTAGCAATTAATAATTATTATGCCTCATTAACTTAATAAAGGATTATATCTTTGTAGAAAATTCAGAGCTAATTGGAAATGAAAGTTAACCCATGCTTTATGGATTTCTACAGAATGATCTGCCCTCCAGAGCAGATGTCCTGAGTCTAGAAAATGCCCTTCACCTGGGGTGGTTTTTCCCAATCCCCTGATCTCCAACTCAGCAGGACCCGGAGAATCATATCTTGAGCCCAAACCTACAAGGAGCCCAGTGTCTAATCAAACACAGGTCTTGGGAAGCAAAATATACTAAGAGCCCAGTTAACAGTTCAACAAGGGTTTCTGCTGTGACCCAGAACTCAGCATACCTGGGAGTGTGGGCAGCACCGAAGTCTCAGAGAGCTGCAATTTGCAGAGTAGTCTCTCTGGGAAGATAAATACAGGCCAGGCTGCCCTTTGCACTGAGAGGAGGAGCAGGGGAGGAAATGTCTCAGAGCACCTGTGAAAGCACCCTAAGATCAGGGCGCTACCTCCACCCGCTGCCAGCTCTAGAGCGGATGTTCCCCTCAGCTGGGCTAATCTTGGGACTCCTAAACACCCCCACTGTTGCAATTCTTTTCGGGGTTCTGTTGCTTCTATTTTGTTTTCTTTTAGATGTATCCTGTAGCTTAGCTGGTCTCCAACTACTGGGGTAAGAAAGGCCTTGAATTCCTCATCCTCCCATTCAGTTACAGTTACAACTTCTTACAATTAGTTAATTGCTTTTAAATTTATCTTTGCAACAAGGCCGCACTCACATAGCCCTGGGCTAACCTGGACTGCCCTTTGTAGACTAACCTGGCCTAGAACTCACAGAAAAAGAGCCACCTGCCTCTGCTGCTACTGCAGGAATTAAAAGCCTGCCCCACAAACCTGCCACCATATCAGACTGAGCAGACCTAACCTCACCAGGGAGACACCACCATCCTAGACCCCTACCCCACTCTTCCTCCTCCCTGTAGGATGGTGGAGCAAAATGCTACAGCAGAGAGAAATGGTCCCCATCACATACGGACCCCTCTAATTTGGACTTGTAGGGTCTTAAATTCTGTTCTGTCGTGTTGAGCACAGATGGACCAAGCCTAAGGTGTGTGTCCTCTTCTCTACACTGACTATACAGACAATCAGGATTCAAGACAGACCTGCCATCCCCCCGCCGCTGGTGAAGTTGATGAAGGAGCACTAGCCAGCCTGAGTAGGCAAACATGGCTCTAGCAGGCCAGAACTCTGGCTTTGCTTTCCCTCATCTTCTCCGCCTTGCTAAAAACCCACTAGATTACATTCTTAAAACAACCCCCCCCCCCAGGTCTATTTCCTTATTTGGCTGCTTCCTCCCCTTGAGGCTGACTGCCAAGCTGCAGCTATCAAAGTATTGAAGCCAAACAATCAAAAGCCCTCTTTGGCTGCCCTAATTAACTTGTCTAAGCAAAATTAAACCCTCATCCTAACACTTTTCCCCTTTTACCTTTATAAACTGCCATTTGCCTATGGGCCACTTTTGTCTCCTCACTATCCAAAAGCAAGCCTTTTCCCCCTCTGGGGTAAATAGCTCTTTCTGATCTTCCAAGTTCCTTTTTCCTTTCTTCCTTATCCTCTATCTCCTATTCCCACCCCTTGTTACTCTGGGGCAAATAAATTTCCTTTGTGCTGAGATCAAGGTAAGGTCTTCTCGGGTCATGTCCATCATCCTGTGGTAACAAAACAGCCATGAGCTTTTGGTTTGGGCATTAAGAAATCTCCGGAGTTTTGGTCTTTGTCTCAAAATATTAACTTGCCAGATGGTCACAAACTAGTCACATTGAACAAATGGAACAAGCCTTGTAGAGTATGATCCAGACCACAGCAGCCTCTCCATCTTGACTCCTGTCAGTCATAAACAGCTCAGTTGTACAGAGGCCCACCCACGCACGCACGCATGCACACACGCACGCACCCACGCAGGCACCCACGCACCCATGCATGTCATTATCGTACCCCAGGTTCTTTGTGTATGCCTTGCTCATCTCTAAAATCCCTGTATAGCAGCCAGTCTTTCCACGATTATCCATTCTTACAAACGACCCAGCTTTATCCCTTATCCTGCTCCCCTTACTTCCTGGGATAACCACATTATTAGTCTACACTGCTGATCTGTTTCCCCACTTACTGTTCCTCCCCTGCTGAAAACAAGCCCCCATGGGGCAAACTCCTTGTTTAACAAGATAGCCTTTAGACTGGAGGAGTGTGCGGAATTGGTAGATATTAAATATAAATGCATCGAATTCATGAATAAACAGATATGTAAATACACAATTGACCACCACCGCAGGGACAGAAAACTATCAACAGATGCTCTCTTGACCACAGATTCTACCCAAAGGAAAGAAATCAGGAGCTCAGGCTTTCCTATGTTTATTTTATTAAGATTCTCAACTTATCAAAAGCAACCCCAGGTGCCCTTTTAAAATGTATATGGCAAGCAAAATGATAGTAAATTAAATGTTTAATTAATGTTTACTACGGACAGCATATTAGCCTGAAGTTAGATTGATCATCTAATCATCTTGCTATCTTGATGAGACAGGCTGATGTCACAGTCTTAGGTGTAAACAAGCTGATCTCGCTTATCACTTAATAAACTCTGATGAGAAACAGGCTAGACCAACCCCAACACAAACAAGTCAGTGCTTAGAGGCCTGGACCCAATCTACAAACGCCCACTTCACCATTCTTACATGTAAACTAGTATTGGTATAGAGTAACACAGAATAGAAGCAGTAAGTCTGGGCTGCTTCCCACAATCCAGTGTCTCCTGGGTGAGCAGAGCAGCTGGTGGAACTGTGCACTCAGAAGCTCATGCCTACACAAACAGCTTCTCCACTTCCCTCTGCTTCTCTTTCTCCTCACTCCACCTTCGATCCACCAACAAGTCAGGATGACCATGGCTCCAGTGTGCTAGGATCAGCAGATCCTCCACCAAAGCAACTAAAAAGATAAAAGCTATTTTTCAGATATAAATATTTTACTCAAAGTCCTCCCAAATTGTCCTATTGTTCACAGTCAACTAA